>NC_057419.1:108350564-108585234 GCF_019320065.1 Cervus canadensis
ATGTAAAATACTTAGTATGCCTCCTGGTACATAGAAAGTACTCTCCAAATGTTAATTATTAAGTTTTTTTTTTTTTTTTTTGCCTGTGCTGGGCAGCCTGTGTTCCTGGAATCTTAGTTCAACAACCAGGGATTGAACCCGTGTCCCCTGTGGGAGTGGAAGCACAGTCTTAACCACTGGACTACCAGGGAAGTCACTAATGATTAATTTTTAATAGTGCAATTTCTGGAATCAAATAGTCTTGGATCAAATACCATTGAATGCATTACTTGACTTCTCTTGGTCTTATTTTAATTATCTGTAAAATAGAAATAATAATTCTCACCTACTGGGGCTAATGAGATAACACATACACAGAGCATAGCACAGTACTTGTGTTAGCATTACTGAAAATCTCCCTCTGTGATTAGAACAATGAAATGCATGCCCTAGTAATGATGGTCTAGAGAGAGGAAAGGAATAACATGGAGTAGGAAGCACAGAATTTGATTTCTTTTAATTAACTCCCTGAGGTTGGGCAAATCAATTCACTTTTGCAAGAGGAAGACAATATCATTCATATTGCTTGCTCTTTATTGTAATTTTCAGAATACCTCTGGATAATATAGTGAAACATAGGACCTAACCAAATGCTGTGTAACAATATGAGTATTATCTGAATTATAACAATGCCTATGACTTGACAGGGTGAGTGTTAAAACTCATGTACAATATCCCAGGATAATGAAATACATAAACATAGTTAGTTTGTGAAAGGAGATGGGGGAGGCAAGTACATCAAGAAATTCTGGCTGAGAAAGGAACTCTACTGCCCACTTTCTCCCACACAAAAAAGCGTAAGTTATCAATGCTGACAATTCAGTTAGATATAGGCATTCAATTGGGTAACTATTCTGTGCCAGGTTCCATTTTAGGTTCTAGAATACAGACTACCAGGTAAAAGAGATTGAAAAAATCAAACTCTAATTCAGTATAATAAGTGTGATAATAAAGGTATGAACAAAGGAAGGGGATGGAAAATAGAAGTAGTAACTTCAAGTAGATTCCATTTTTCTACATTTCTATTTCTGGGAACAATGCTGTTTCTTGAATGAGCTCTTGATCCCAGCATTTGAGCTCCATTTGAGCAAAGAGTGTTATGTGTGTTCTTTGTCTCTCTAGTGCCCGGCACAGAGCAGATTCTCAGGGTCTACCTCAAGAAAGGAAAAGGGGAGAGTAGGAAGCAGGGACAAGGTAGGGAAGGTTGGTTGCAGATAAAAGGTGTGGGACTGTTCAAAGATAAATCAAAGAGTCTGCATATTTTATGCAGTCTTCTCAGCAAGAGGCCCCAAATGGGCTATTTTCAGAACTGCTTTGTGAATCTTGGGCTGCATTTTTGCTAAATGGCTTGGTTTGGCTGAACAACTGTGGCTCCTGTACATATGCAAATAGGAACAAATATGAACAGGAACTTTTTATTGTAATAACAATTCAAAGTGACACATCAGCATCTGGATGGAAACTTCTCCAGCTGCACAGCTCACTCTTTATTGTGAGCAAAATAATCATTTCAGCCACAAAACAGGCTTGAGAAGTGGATAGAGACTTTAGTGGGACATCATAGGGTCAGCAGATGGCCATCCCTCTCTCTGTGAGCAGAGAACAGGAAATTCTCACGTGGAGGCAGCTTAGTGGAAAAGGCATTGCTCTGGCACCAAGCAGCCATGGCATTGAGACCTGGGTTTGCTACCTAGTATCTGGGTAACCTTCTCTAAGTGTGTAATTTTTGAGCCCTAATTTCCTCATCTGTGAGCTGACAAGAATAATACTTATCACAAAGTATTGTTGAGTAGAAAACAAAATAGTGCATGAAGTGCGGTTAACAACAGGCCCAGTCCAAATGCACTCAGGGCACTGTAGGTGCTAGGCTTAAATAGAAGGTATATCCGTACTAGGTTTAAAAAGAAGATATTTACACAGGATGGACTATAAGTTAAATGATGGGAAAGCTTCATTTGGCTCACTACCAGATCAGAGAACAGAACAGGAAATTGACAAATGCAATGAATGACTGAGATTGTTAAAACTTGCTATCTTTAATTTCATGCCCCCATGTTTTCAATAACTATTCCCAACTTAATTCACATAGCGGATTAGAATGCAAAAGTAGGAAGTCAAAAGATACCTGGAGTAGCAGGCAAGTTTGGCTTTGGAGTTCAAAATGAAGCAGGGCACAGGCCAACAGAGTTTTGCCAAGAGAACACACTGGGCGTAGCAAACACCCTGTTCCAATGGCACAAGAGACAACTCTATACATAGGCATCACCAGATAGTCAATACCAAAATCAGATTGATTATATTCTTTGCAGCTGAAGATGGAGTAGCTCTACACAGTCAGCAAAAAGAAGACCTGGAGGTGACTGTGGCCCAGATCATAAGTTTCTTATTGCAAATTTAGGTTTATTTATTTATTTATTTTTCAATTAACTTACAGTATTTTATTGCAAATTTAGGTTTAAATTGAAGAAAATAGGGAAAACCACTAGGCCATACAAGTATGATCTAAATCAAATCCTTTATGATTACACCGTGGAGTGACAAATAGATCCAAGAGATTAGATCTAATAGAAGGCCTGAAGAACTATGGACAGAGAATTGTAACATTAAATAGGAGGCATTGAAACAATCCATCCCAAAGAAAAAGAAACACAAGAATGCAAAATGGTTGCCTGAGGAGGCCTTACAAGTAGCTGAGAAAAGAACAGAAAAAAAGGAAAAGGAGAAAGGGAAAACTATATTCAACTGAATGCAGAATTCCAGAGAAGAGCAAAGAGAGATATGAAGGTCTACTTAAATGAACAGTGTAAAGAAATAGAGGAAAACAATAGAATGGGAAAGACTAGAGATCTCCTCAAGAAAATTGGAGATACTAAGGAACATTTCATGCAAAGATGGGCTCAATAAAGGACAGAAACAGAAAGGACCTAACAGAAGCAGAAGAGATGAAGAAGAGGTAGCAAGAATACACAGAAGAACAATATAAAAAAAGTCTTAATGACCAGGATAACCAAGAAGTTGTGGTCACTTACAAAGAACCAGACATCCTGGAGTGGGAAGTCAAGTGGGCCTTAGGAAACATTACTAAGAACATATCTAGTGGAGGTGATGGAATTCCAGCTGTACTATTTCAAACCTTAAAAGATGATGCTGTTAAAGTGCTGCATTCAATATGCCAGCAAATTTGGAAAATTCAACAATGGCCGTAGGATTGAAAAAGGTCAGCTTTCATTCCAATCCCCAAGAAGGGCAATGCCAAACAATGTTCAGTCTACCATACAATTGCGCTCATTTCACAGGCTAGCAAGGTAATGCTCAAAATCCTTCAAGCTAGGCTTCAACATGGAGAAGGCAATGGCAACACACTCCAGTGTTCTTGCCTGGAAAATCCCATGGACAGAGGAGCCTGGTAGGCTGCAGTCCATGGGGTCCCGAAGAGTCTGACACAACTGAGCAACTTCACTTTCACTTTTCACTTTCATGCATTGGAGAAGGAAATGGCAACCCACTCCAGTGTTCTTGCCTGGAGAATCCCAGGGATGGCGGAGTCTGGTGGGCTGCCGTCTATGGGGTTGCACAGAGCCGGACACGATTGAAGTGAGTTAGCAGCAGCAGCAGCAGGCTTCAACAGTGTATGAACTGAGAACTTCCATATGTTCAAGCTGGTTTTAGAAAAGGCAGAGGAACCAGAGATCAAATTGCCAATGTTCATTGGATCATAGAAAAAGTAAGGAAGTTCCAAAAACCCTCTACTTCTGTTTCATTGACTATGCTAAAGCCTTTGATTGTGTGAATGACAACAAACTGTGGAAAATTCTTAAAGAGACACCTTACCTGTCTCCTGAGAAACCCGTATGGTGGTCAAGAAGCAATACTTAGAACCGGACAAGGAACAACTGATTGGCTCAAAACTGGTAAAGGGGAACAACAAGGCTGTATATTGTCACACTGTTTATTTAACTTATTTGCAAAATACATCATGTGAAATGCCAGACTAGATGAGTCACAGGCTGGAATAAAGATTGCTGGGAGAAATATCAACATCAGATATATAGATGATACCACCCTAATAGCAGAAATTGAAGAGGAACTAAAGAGCCTCTTGATGAGGGTGAAAGAGGAGAGTGGAAAAGCTGGCTTAAAACTCAACATTCAAAGAACTAAGATCATGACATCCAGTCCCATCACTTCATGGCAAATAGATGGGAAAAAGTTGAAACAGTGACAGATTATGTTTTCTTGGGCTCAAAATTCACTGCAGATAATGACTGCAGCTGTGAAATTAAAAGGCACTTGTTCCTTGGAAGGAAAACTATGACAAACCTAGACAGTGTATTAAAAAACAAAGATATCCCTTTGTCAACAAAGGTCCATATGGTGAAAGCTGTGGTTTTTCAATTAGTCATGCGTGGATGTGAGAGTTGCACCATAAAGAAGGCTGAAAGCCAAGAATTGATGACTTCGAATTTTGGTGCCGGAGAAGACTCTTGAGAGTCCCTTGGACTGCATAGAGATCAAACCAGCCAATCCTAAAAGAAATCAACATTGGTAGGACTGATGCTGAAGTTGAAGTTCCAATACTTTAGCCACCTGATGCAAAGAGCCAACTCATTGGAAAAGACCTTGATGCTTTGAATGATTGAAGGCAAAAGGAGAAGAGGGTGACAGAGGATGAGATGGTTGGATGGTATCACCGACTCAATGGGCATGAGTTTGAGCAAACTCAAGGAGATAGTGAAGGACAGGAAAGCCTGGCATGCTGCAGTTCATGGGGTCACAGAGTCAGACACGACTTAGCAACTCAACAACAATAAATAGGTGGCACACAGGAAATTTTTAGGGAAGTGAAACTGTTCTGTTTGACACTCTAATAGTGGATACATGACATTTTGCCAAAATCCACAGTACTCTATAACACAAAGAGTGAGCCATAATTAATATAAACTATGGATTTTAGTTAACAGTAATGTATCACTATTGATTCATCAAGTTTAACAAATGTATCAGATTAATGTAAGATGTTATTAATAGGGCAAGCAGAGGACAGGAGAAGATTAGATACATAGGAATTCTCTGTACGTTCTACTCTGTTTTTCTATAAACCTAGAACTGCTCTAAAAATAAAATCTATTAATAAAACCCCAGACACACTATAAATAAATTCTGACTGTAAGTTATTCCTACGGAGGCAGAAAGGTGCCTCCCTAAAATACTAAAAAGAATCTTGCTCTCTGAGAATTATTCAAAGGCCAGAACAGGCTTTAACTGAAACAATTAACAATCTGGTCTGAAGGCTGGGCTATATCTGGTCCTTAAGTGGTATTTTGAGCAATTATCTCTACAAGTGTTTTTTAAAAATAAAGGATTAGAATCTAGGATTATTCTTTATGCTTTGTTTATCTAGTTTTGCTTTTATTGCATGCTTTAATTAATGAATCATGAATATAATTATTCTCTAAGATTACAAACCCCTGAGGGGCCATAGATTATGTCTACTCTTGGTTTTAAAAATTCACATGAAACCTGCTGGTAATGATAGCTTTCATGCATATAGCCTCCTATAGTTTATGCAGCACTTCTGTATATTTTTCTGTTTAATCATTTGTTCTACACTCAGAAACTAAAGCTCCAAGCCATTTCTTTTATAATAGAGATCCCATGTGGGATTATTTTTTAACAAAAACACCAAGACAGGATGTCAAAAACTGCTAGTTACCTAGCCAATATCTGTTTTTTCTTAAATTTCTTTCTTAGTAGTAGAATTCTAATTTTACTCAGGGTACAAAATACCATATTTTGAGCTTCTCTTACAGCTCCTATGACCATGTGACTATGATATTTCTAATGAGATATAAGCACCAGTTGCTCGGGGAGACATCCAGGATGAATCCTTAAAAGGGGAACTGTTGACCAACACCAATCCTTTTGCCTGAATTCAGCTCCTTGTTTGAAACACAGAGGTAATGACTGCTGCTTCAGCAGCTGTAGAGTATATTTCTAAAATATGAAAAAATATTTTAATTTTTTCTTGGAGATGCAGTGAGGTTACACTTAATGGTAATCAGTTTTTCTCATTCTTTTAGGAAAATTATATTGCTTTGTGTAAGATTGTCCAATTATTTTATAATTCTTTTACTAGAAAAGAAATTATAAATGTAATGCTTACTAGGATACTTCAAGAAATACAAGTGATATTCCTTATTTTTCAAATATTTTCTGTAATAGATTTCTTAAGACAAATGCATTTCCTATCCAAGTATTTCCATTTTCAGCCATGGCTTTTTCTTTGTTCAAATTATTTCTCTTGGTGATAATCTCTTATGTACTCTTTTAAAGAGCTTTCCATAACACACGCACAGTGGAAACAATGATTCATACTCTATTCTACAAAATCCTTGACTATGCAATCCTGTTCCCAAGTTTCATAGCAGTACTACTGATGATGATGGTAAATTTGCCAACTTTTGGTGTCTCTGAATCCAGGGATTTGAACACACTCTTTGGGTTAATCATCAATTTAAAATTCACCCCCTTAAAAAGAATTTATTTTCTTTCTCCTCTTGCCCAACTGGTATTTAGGTAAAAGGGAAAGAAATTGTGTACTCCCTGAGGCATTTGGAAACATGTAGCTCCCCTGTACACCACAAGCATGCCATGGTGACACCTGCCAACACAGGAGTGCTGACACGTGCTCATCTATCCAACCACCTCTCTCTACTAAAGCTACATCATTATTCCTTGTCCACTTTATTGGATATGGCACAGAAACAAACCTAGATTTAAGCTTCCTCCAACAGTATGCTTACTTGGGTATTATCAGGTTCTATTATTCTTATCTGGGTATTTTTACAGTGATGCCCAATCCACCCTACTTTGAGTTTCCATATTGACAAGAGGACACAGGTCACATACTTTCAATGTCTTTAAGCTGCCTGAGCTTTTATTCTATTTCCTAACACTCTACAGGGGCCAGAAAGAAAGGGATAGCTTGAGTTTTCACTATTATTGGCTTATAAGAGCAACCTTGATGTTCAAACCAGCCAAGCTTGACCCTTGTTAGGGGGGTTGGGTTAGTGGGAAACCAAAAGTAGAAATTACCAAGGATAAAAATATATTGGTTTCATATGCCAATATATTATCTTCTTTAAATTTGTGTTTTAAAACCTACAGAAATCTCAAACACATACGCAATCTCATAAAACCTATAAAAGTTTTAAGACCTTCACATAGTGACAATCATAGGCAAGACATTTTGCCAAGTCATTTTAAGAAAGGGGCATAGGGCAGAAAGAACTAAGTCAGACAGGTAGTGCAAGACGGTGTATAAAAGAAGGGCAAGGCAAAAGGTATAGAGTTGGAGTCAGCTAAAGAAACAGGAAAGAAATAAAAAAAAAGAGAGAGAGAGAGAGAAGTCAGTAATACACCCAGCTTTCAGAATATATAAAATATCAAATGTGGATTCAAATGTCCAAATGTGAACAATTCAGTTCAGTTCAGTTCAGTTGCTCAGTTGTCTCCAACTCTCTTAGTGACCCCATGGACTGCAGCATGCCAGGCTTCCCTGTCCAACAATCTCATTCTCTGTTGTCGTCTTCTCCTCCTGCCTTAAGTCATTCATAGCATCAGGGTCTTTTCCAATGAGTCAGTTCTTCACATCAAGTGGCCAAACTTTTGGAGCTTCAGCTTTGGCATCAGTCCTTCTGATGAATGTTCAAGACTGATTTCCTTTAGGATTAACTAGTTTGATCTCCTCACAGTCCAAGGGACTCTCAAGAGTCTTCTCCAACACCACAGTTCAAAAGCATCAATTCTTCAGCGCTCAGCTTTCTTTATGGTTCAACTCTTACATTCATACGTGACTACTGGAAAAAGCATAGCTTTGACTATACGGACCTTTGTCAGTAAAGTAATATCTTTGCTTTTTCATATGCTTGTCTAGGTTTGTCATAGATTTTCTTCCAAGGAGCAAGCATCTTTTAATTTCATGGCTGCAGTCACCGTCTGCAGTGATAAGTTCGCACACTGTCGCAAAAGTTCTCAGGCCCACAACAGGTTTCCCAACCTGGGGATCCACCAAAAGGACTGAGAATCCCCAGCGAATTTTATATGAACAGTGCTGAATGGAAATGTTTAGAGATATGGTCTGTAATTCCCAAACTGCATTATTTAAAATGTTTAAGGAGATGTGTTCTAATGGGGAAAATGTAGTAAAATGTGGAGTGCATTCCAGAAATCAAAATGAATTTCATTTGACAGTGCCTAATTTTCATTTAATTCATTAATATGGCATTTACTTTGAGAGAAAATTAACATTGTTACTTCAATTTCACAGAATTGCTATTATATTGGTTTAACATGAATGATGTATTAGTCGATTGGCCTGCTTCCAAAATAAGTAAGTTTGAGTTTCCAAACAAATGATGTCCCAGACCACAAAATATTTCCATACTTGAGCATTATTCAACTGAACATTAGCATAGGAATTTTTTCATTAAAACTGATGTTCCTAGTTTTTAATAGCTCATTAATATATCTTTCTCATTCTCTCATGGAAAAATGCATCCCTATTATATATGATTAGAGACACTACATAGTCATGCCAGTATAGTTGTAAATGGCATAGCTGTCAAGCGTCATCAGGTACTTTTACCACAAAATCCAATTGAACTGTCTACAACAATACCTCCTTTAACTAGGGTTCAGCTTCCCAGAGACTACTGAGAAAACAAACAAAGCTTCTTAAAAAATCAAGATGTCCTAACAATAATTTAGTAAGGAAAGCAATTTGGTAAGGAAGGGTTAATGCTATCCATCCTAAAGGAAATCAGTCCTAAATATTCATTGGAAGGATTGATGCTGAAGCTGAAGCTCCAATACTTTGGCCATCTGATGTGAAGAACTGACTTATTTGAAAAGACCCTGATGCTGGGAAAAATTGAAGGCAGGAGAAGAGGACGACAGAGGATGAGATGGCTGGATGGCATCACTGACTCAATGGACATGAGTTTGAGTGAACTCTGGAAGTTGGCAGTGAACAGGGAGGCCTGGCATGCTACAGTCCGTGGAGTCACAAAGAATCAGACAGGACTGAGCGACTGAACTGAACTGAACTGAATGCCATTAGTGGCAGCTTATTGAGTGTTGGGAAATATTATAACAGGTGATAGCATGTGAGAGTTGAATGAAAGGCAAAAATGTAAAGAAAAAATAAAGTGGTTCATTATATGTAATTTTGGAAATATCCCTCTATATACATCTTTCTGCAAATCTTTGTTTCCTAAGAATGGAATTGTTTAAAAAATTAAATGTGTGAGTAAGTTTAAAGAATTGGGTACGTGTTCTTGGACTGTACCAGTCTTCCACAACTGAGTGGTCCTCAGTGGCAGAGCTGCGGGAGGTAGCAGTAGCTAGCTATAAGGGCTATCTGGGTCCTTGGCAAGTGCCTCTGGGCTCCATGTCAAACGTGCCTTCACATCAAATGCATCATGGCTGGTAATGGTGGGGCTGGGGCCAGTAGCTCATGGTTGTGGGGGCTTGTGGCAGGGCTGGGGCTGTCTATCCCCTTATGTGCATGTGGCCTCAGGAAACAGGGCTATCAACATGAGTGGGGGCTGGTGGCATGCACTTGCACTCAGCCGTGGTGGAGGTCTTCAGGTTGCCCTCAGCGGTGGGAACTGGTGCCTGCAAGTGGAGTCTGGGGCCAGCAGTAGGCTGGTGCCTGTGTGATTGGTGGAGGTGAGCTGTGAGCCCTAGTTGGGCAGTGATCAAGTCAGCTCCTGGGACCAAGGTACCCACAGCAGTGCTGGCTGGAACAAATCCAAAGCATGGTAGAGTGACAGGGTTGGTGCAGTCCATCAAGGGGAAAACTGTGGTGTCCTTGGTAGTGGAAACTTTGGGGCATCTGCTGCAGTGGCTATGAGTTTCTCAGTGGTTAAAGATTCTGGGGTCTTCTACAGAGCAGAACTCTGGGTTCTGCAATGACCAACACTGCAGGATATTTGGAGGTGATGTTTTCAGGGTGGGTGTGTTGGCCATGAGGGCCATAGTGGTCTTCAGTGGTTGAGGCTCCTGGGTTGTCTGCAAAGAAGGCCACTGGGAACCATGGATACCCACTGCATGGTCGGTACTGTGTGGTTGGCCCCACTCTTCATTTTGTTCATAGCTATTGGCAGACGTCTCAACTATGTCAGTCTCCTTAGGTATCATGTCAGATGAACTTCATTTAGGTCCTTCCACAGTGCCTTGAAAGGGTTAAGAAGCTGGACACTCACCCTGATCTCCTTTTCCCCCAATGAGAAGAACTTGAAAATCAAGGCAATCCCTCTTGGCACTGTCATGCTGGCCTGAAGCATGGGGTGATGAAGACAAAAGGACACTGTTCTTTCTACCCTTTGTGTGTGGTTATACTTGGATTTCTTTGCTTCACTGTGTCGCTCCAGCTTCTTAATTGGACACCAGATATCTCCCAAAGCTATTTCAGTGCACAAATAGCTGTCCAATTGTTGATTTTTTTTAATAGGATGAAGGCTTGGATCTCCTACTCCGCCATCTTCCTGACATCACTCCTGCACCCCAATTTTCTTTTATATGCTTTTTTTTTCCTTCTCTACTTAAGGAATACCTACTTGTAACCCTTGCATTGAATCTCATTTCTTTGTCCTCCAGACCTATGATTCATCTCTTTTTATTTTCATTTCCTTGCACTTTTCCATAATATTTAGGAGAGATCTGGTGTTGTTCAGTCACTAAGTTGTGTCCAACTCTTTATGATCCCATGGACAGGAATGCTACAGTCCTTGGGAAAGGTTACTGAACTTTTATTTTGTTGTCATAGATTTTATTCTCTAGTTTTATCCTATTCTTCTTATGCTTCTGAAGGTCATTTGGTGTCCTTGGGAAGTACTAAGCTTTACTAGTACTAAGACTTCTAATAAGCTCATCCTTTAGAAACTTTTGACATTTGTTAGTGTGGAAGAGTCTCTAACAAGCAGGCTCCAGGTGAATAGATTCAATGACTTTTGTGATACCATGATAGTTACCTTCTTTTGAAAATCTATCCACTGGCAATTTAATTAATGTTTCCATTAACACTCTGAATGAAATACTTTTTGCTTATGGAGGGAAATGTTTTAAAATTAAGATAATTCTTAAACATGTCTATTCCATAATGACCAAACATTCATTTCAAATGCTCAAATACTTTGCCTTTGGATATTGCATAAACACCAGAATTTCTCATAATGTGGGCACTACAGAATATATCAGAATATAATTTATGCTCATTAAAAATACGTATTCCTGGGTCCCCTTCCTTGTCTATGTTTTCTGATTTTGGTGGAGTCACATCCAAGAATCTGCATTTTAAGTAAGCTTTGAACTTGATTTCAATGAACAATAAAGGATGATAACTCTGCCTAGAACTCTGCTCTGAGAGTCTCTTTCTACACAGCTGGTGCTTTTTTAACCCCATATCTATGCTTGGTCTTATCTCTAACCTTGGGACCAATCTTGTTTTTAGTCTTGGGAAATTCAAAGCGATCTCATTACATATTCAGGTGCCAAAGTATCAAGACACCTTGCACTGACCTTGAGTAATTACCTAAGCGATTCATGGTCGAGACTTCATTCCCTGGCTTAATGGAAACCTTGCATGCTGCTGCAGCAGAGCATAAAAACTTAGTGGTGTATTTATTTAAAGTCAACCAGCTTTAGGGGGACAGAAGTAAAACAGAATTAGGAGGATTTAATTATGTACTGGTTGTATAAAACAAAATCAGAAAAGCAAGAGGAATAAAGAGCAAGAGACTGATCTTTCCTCTTCACAAGGAGAAAGGCAAGGACATACAATCAGAATATTGGGCTGAGCTGCTCCCGACAAGGTGGCAGCACTTTGAAAGCCCGGAGAAACAGACAGTTCAGTCATGCCACCATCAGCTTTTCCTCTGTCACCAAAGCAAAAGTTGCCAATGAAAGAATGGAGAGAGAATATTTACTATAATCACTGTTCTGTAAAGACATTACTACTGAGAGAGCTCTAGCCTCTCTATTCAAAGCAGGGTGCACAGATCAGCAGCACAAACATCACTTGGGAGTTTGTTAGAAACGTGGCATCTCAGACCCTGATCCACACCTCCTGAATCATAATTTAAATTTTAGGAAGATCCCCAGGGGATTTACATGTTTATTAAAGTTGAGGGGCAGAGCTCTAGGAAAATGCCTGCTCTAGAAAAGCCAAGATTTCCAAAATGTATTCCATAGTATGGCAGAAAGTCTTGAAGGTAGAAGAACACAGAAGTTCAGTCATATATCCATTGAAGAGTAAATAAATGTTGCTGAATTGAAATTAAGAACAGCATAGCTAATCACATTCAAAAGAGGCATGGAGTATACCATCATAATGCTCAACAAATATCGGATACACAGTAAGCTGAATGTATGGGTCACATATGAAAGAATAGCACTCTTACAGCTGTTAGACTTCAACAAGGTTGACTCAGAGATGTAAATCATCAAATACGTGATTGTAAGGTCAGACATGTCTTACTATACTTAATGAAATATCTCTTCCATAAGCTTAGCTAGCCATAATCTTGGTTAATAGTTAGTCTAAGGGTTATAAATGTTGTCTGAATGAAAGAATCACCTGAAAAGCTTGGAAAACTACAGAAGTATTTATCATTTCAATGAAGAAAAATGAGCACAGGAGTGTAGAATCCAAGAAAAGGCAATAAATAGAGATACACATAGATAGAGGGGAGAGAGAGGCTTTCTTGACCAGAGGTGTCAGACTCACTGATATTTAAATGAAGGACATTAATAATTAAAGAGGAAATGCAAGGATAATGTTAGGTTCTATAGATGGAAAGAGAAGTTTCAACAATCTGCAGGCAAGCCAAAGTGAGAAAGAAGTCAAAGCTGACTCAAGTCATTTTTCAATGTAACAGAAAAAAAAAAATGTGATAGCAAACAACTTACAAAGCTGTACTTGATACTCATGGCATGTAGAGAATATACTGAAACTGACAACTGCTAAAGTGAATTCCAGGCAATAGGGTAAAGTATATAACTAATTAAATGAAAATTGAGGAATGGTAAACTATAAAATGTGCTATTTTGCTCCACAAATTTTGATTTATTTGAAATATGACTACATAGGTATTTAATTTTTTCCCATATAGTCAAGCTATCACGCTTATACTGTAGCATGATTTCAAATATTGACACCAGAAACTTCCAACAATTCCTTTAACAACAAAAACTGAATTCTTACCAAGACCATGAGTTAAATTCCTGTCTCCCTAAGGACTCACTTCTTTTGAAACAGCAGAAGTTCCAAGGACCAGAAGTTTCTAGAAAAGAGACAGACTGACACATTCTGTCAGCTGGTTTAAGAGATTTTTAAAAGTTACATTTGTATACCTGTTGTCATGTACTCTCTAGAACAGGGAATTGTAACAACTGTTTTATTATTAAGGTAAACCATTTTTAACATATTTATGTGACTGAGCTATGAGGAAGAGAAAGATGTTTAAAGTGTGAACTCACATTCTCCATTTGAATCCTGATTATCAGTCATTTCAAGTCATCACTGCTCTCAAACTAACATCAGAATTCATAAAAGGTGGCAATCTGCCTACTTAGCTTCTTTCTAGAGCAAACCAGAGAACCTTCAGAATAAATTTAAAAATGAATGACTACAACTCTTGAATAATAATCTATTCCTTGGATACAGGAAAAATTGTTCAGATTTTGGTTTCAAAAAGCTAGCAAACTATATTGCATTATTTAGTTCCAGGGTGTCATCTCCACCATATAACTTATCATAGCACAAAATGAAATGTGATCTAAAGGTTATAACATGGCATAAATTAGTGTAAGAGATTTCAGGATAAATAAAAAAGCTAAAAATAAGAAGCACCGACACTATCAACCAGAGGTCATCTAAATCTTCGTATACAAGATCACTCCAGATCAGTTAGTCTCTCCTAGTTACTTCCAGACCAAATCAGACTCCTTTTGGAATGCCTAGAACTAATTAATGATTATGAATAGCCCTAGGTTTTCAGATTCATAGGATATAGAAACTCTTTGACCTAATGACACAAAGACAGAATCTATAAACATCAGCATGATCTTGGATTCATCAAAGCATTTAAGTCTTGTCATGAGATCCTTGAGGGTAAGATGATAACACATGAACTTAGCATAAGGATGATTAAGTAGATCAGTCCCTCTATGAACATGTACACTTAAGATGTGTATTTTAACCACAGGTAACAATGTGGAGAAGTCTACAGTACCATGT
Source organism: Cervus canadensis (assembly GCF_019320065.1). NCBI lineage: Eukaryota > Metazoa > Chordata > Mammalia > Artiodactyla > Cervidae > Cervus > Cervus canadensis. The sequence goes on from NC_057419.1 coordinate 108,364,906, forward strand.
TGGAAGACTTTTCTTATTCAATGTTTTTTTTTTTTTTCTTGATTATTTGGATGAAAACCTAGAAGACATATTTAACAAATCTATGGATGACATATAAATTGAAAAATATTGACAGAATACTAAAAAAAAATTATAACAGAACGGAACAAGGGACTGAATCTAATATGATGAAACCTATGAATCTAATATCATGGTGCCTTGGACGGAGAGCTATGACCAACCTATACAACATATTAAAAAGCAGAGACATCACTTTGCCAACAAAGGTCCCTATAGTCAAAGCTATGGTTTTTCCAGTAGTTATATACAGTTGTTAGATGTTAAAGTTGGACCACAGAGAAGGCTGAGTGAGAAAGAATTGATGCTTTCAAATTGTGGTGCTGAAGAAGATTCTTGAGAGTCCCTGGGCCAGCCAGTAAGGAGATCAAACCAGTTAGTCCTAAAGGAAATCAACCCTGAATATTCATCGGAAGGACTGATGCTGAAGCTGAAGCTCCAATACTTTGGCCACCTGATGCGAAGAGCCAACTCATTGGAAAAGATCCTGAAGCTGGGAAATACTGATGGCAAAAGGAGAACCGGGTAACAGAGGATAAGATGGTTGGATGGCATCACCAACTCAGTGAACATGAATTTGAGCAAACTCCCGTAGATAGTGAAAGACTGGGAAGCCTGGCATGCTTCAGTCCATGGGGTCACAAAGAGCTGAACATGACTTAGCTACTGAACAGCAACACAATATTAGATATGACAAAGCCAGAAACTTGGAACCAAAAACCTCAACTTCATAGCTAAAGGATGGAGAAATTAAGTAGCAGCAACACCTATTGAAAACCTATTGAAGAAACTCTCAGGAGTAAACAGAGAGCTCAGCAGAACCCAGGAATAAAATACAGCACCCTCCTCCCCCTCCACCATATACACACACAACATAAAACCTAACATATTATAATACAAGACCTGTCTGATAAAATAAATGAGAGTCCTCTTACTATACAAAATATCAAACAATTCTATTAATGTAGCAATAAACTATTTGAGAGAGAGAGGGAAAGAGAACAAGAAAGACTACTATAAAATGTTATAGAAGTTACAGGAATCTTGACCTTTTGCAAGTTTTACTCATAGAAAAACCTTACAATGAGATCTGACTGGAGGATGTACGGCATTATCAAGGTCAGAGTATGAGCAGGACAAGGTCCAGTGCTGTCATGCTCCAATAAGTAAAAAAAAAAAAAAAAAAAACAAGGAAAATCTTTAACCACAGTTCCCTCAAGCACAACTTTAAACAAAAACTCACCAAGCACCTAGCTTCAAAGCTGGCTTCCCAATACTCTCTCCCACCTCCCCACGCCTTCCCCTGAGAGGCTCTTTTTTAAGAAGCACACCTTTCTTTTGGTTTAGATTTAATCCCTCACTGAGTCTTGAGGATGGGTAAAGATAGAGAGCTGGAGCCCAAGACCCTCTGCAGAGCACACGTCTCAGGAGCAAGCCCCAGCTGCTGGGTGACAGCAGAAGAGGTGCCCCCACTCCTTATACGCACTCAGCTCAGACAAAAGATTGAATTCTATATGGCTCAGGTCATAAAAAAATCTGCCTGCAATGCAGGAGACCTGGGTTCGATCCCTGGGTCAGGAAGATCACCTAGAGAAGGGAATGACAACCCACTCCAGTATTCTTGTCTGGAGAATCCCATGGACAGAGGAGCCTGACGGGCTACAGTCCATGGGGTTGCAAATAGTCGGACATGACTGAGCAACTAGCACTTTCACTTCCGCTATCATGAAGTGAAGTGAAAGTCACTCAGTTGTGACAGACTCTTTGTGACCCCGAATTCTCCAGGTCTCTAGAGTGGGCAGCCTTTCCCTTCTCCAGGGAATCTTCCCAACTGAGGGATTGAACCCAGGTCTTTTGCATTGCAGGTGGATCCTTTACTGGCTGAGCCACAAATGAAGCCCAAGAATACTGGAGTGGGTAGCCTATCCCTTCTCCAGGGGATCTTCCTGACCCAGGAATTGAACTGGGTCTCCTGCATTGCAGGCAGATTCTTTACCAACTGAGCTGTGAGGGAAGCTTCACTATCATCCAAAGATACAAATTCTAGGTAAACAAATGGAGGTTCTGCAACAGAGATAAAAACATCAGATGACAGAGAAAGGGGACAGGTATTGTACTAGAGAAATTTTGAGGGTCTTTTAAAAATGGAGATTGTCATTCTTTGCCCTGATTGCCATTACACAAAAGAATAATATGAAAAGAATCACCGTTCTGGTATAAGATTTGTTTCTGAGTCCTACTGCTAGTTTTACTAGCTGTGTGAAAGTGTTCAAGTTACTTAACTTCTCTGAGCCTGAGCTTCCTCAACAGAAAAAAAAAAAAAGAATGGAAAAGGTGTTAGGAAGTAAAATGGTCTAATACTCTTTGATAAACTAGAGGGGAAGAAACTGTCTATATTTGGCTATAACACATAATAAACAGAGATTAAGTGTCACCATTTTATGCTTAATACAAACTACACTTGAACATGGATAGTTTTACTTAAAAGGAAACAAGGAGTGCACACGAGAAGTCATATAATTAAACACCTATACCTGTATCTTTAACTAAACAGCTGGTATTATAGATTAGATGTCTCACTGTGCCATTGTCACCCCAAGATCATGTGGTTGCAAGGTTACTTTTCAGAAATAGAATTAAAAGCAGTATCCTGTTTAATTACCTTGTGCTTATCAAAAACTCTTAGGGTGATAATCTCTGCGGTGCTCCTTTCCAGTTTTTGTGTGGAAATGCTGTTCTATATTGTTGATATGGATTTATAACTCTTGTATTTATATGTTACATAGCACAACATAACCTCAGGGTGTGTGTACACATGTATATGTGTACATACATACATTTCCTAGTAATGCAACAAATCCTTCACAGTGAATTGAACTGGTAACCATGCATATTAATACAGCATATTGTATCTCTGAAAATAAGGCCTGAATTCCATTTAGTTTGACATGAAAGCATGTTTATTGCAAGTCTTTTGGATAATCTTTCCTTTGCTCAGTGAGGTCATGAGGATGGAAGGCCCCTACCTCTGCTCTATCTTATCACACTTTCCTAACTCAGAGCTCCAAACCTTGTGTTAATGCCTCAGAGCCTCTACCCTAAAGAAAGATGCTTCCTGGAGCAAATTAAATCCAAGTGACATTACAGTCCTTACTGTTTCTTGAGGTAATACGTTTTAGAGTTCTTCAGCAACTTAGAAATAACCAGGATTAAAAACTTTGGGGGCCACCTTCTTTCAACAAAGTGCTTTTAGGTATTAGACATTCTTCAAAAACGACTGCAAAATTTCATCTACAGTTGACATTTAGGCAAAATTTGCTTCTTGATGGTTTCATAATGATATTTTATGCCTCATAACTGAGGAGCTTGACATAAGCATTCTTTCATCACTATATATTCATCAAGAAAGCTGGCATTGCCTTGGATGAGCTATTTCACCTCACATTAGTATACATGATACCAACATATGTACATAAGACATTCAGATAGCACCATTAACAAAAATTGAAGTAACATCAGCAATGCAAATTTATGAAAATATTTGAAATTATGATGAATTCATACAAAGCAATCTTAAAATGATTTAGAAGCAGGTAGGTTTCAAATGAAACATTAAGAATGATTCTTCTACCACAATACTCCAAGACAGACACTGATGCAGATGGCTGTATTTTGTGGCATATAATTATTTCATTCTCAACAGAGATGGTTACAGTGTTTATTACATCAGCCAAATGGACAGAGATGATGCAAATTGTAGACATCAAAGGAGAGGCAATTTGGACTCACTATCTGAATGTGAGCCTTAGAATCAGGGATATAGTTTCAGTTGACATTACACTGTTTGGTAATCACTAGTGTTAGCTACCTGTTCTATGAAACACTCTAGTCTTTAGGACATGAACTGGGGAGAGGTACTCAGATTTCTCGCTTGATAACAAGCCAATCAGTATTATTTGTGGTGCAGATATTTCCATGACTTTTTATTTGGTGGATAATCACAAGTGTCCTCACTAAACTAGCCAAGAGGCAAGGATATCCAGATGGTTGCTAGTTCTGCATCTACTAAGATGACTCCACTCTCCACTCCTGATATTTAGAAATTTCCCAATGGCAGAAAGAAAGTTCTGTCTAGTACTTTATGATACTGGTTAGATGTAGAATGAGTTACAATAACATAAAAATTTAACCAGGGAGCAAATTTGTCCAAATTCAAAGAAGATTTTGTGCAAGCAGTGGCTTAGATGCTTGCTGATAAATGAAGACGGGTAGGGAGGTGAGGGTAGGTTGGAAGTTTTGAGTCATTCTGCCTATCTATGGCTTATTGTTGACAAAGTTCAAAAAATAATGTAAGAAATGCATTATAGATGTTCATAAATTATTACACTGACTTATTTTGTAGACATAACTTATGATCACCAATGTTCTTTGTATCTTCCATATTGTTACTGATTTTGTCTACTGCTATTAGTTACTGAGGGCTTCCCTGGTGGCTCAGTGGTAATGCCAATGCAGGAGACACGAGTGAAAGCCCTGGGTCAGGGAGATCCCTTGGAGAAGGAAATGGCAACCTACTCCGGTTTTCTTGCCTGGAAAATCCCATGGACAGAGGAACCTGGCAGTCTACAGTCCATGCAGTCGTAAAAGAGTCAGGTACAACTCAGTGACTAAGCAACAAATTAGTTACTGAGAGGCATAAGACTCTCCAGTCATAATTGTGAATATCTGTTGATGTGTGTAGTTCTATAAAATTATTATTTATGAAGTTTGATATTCTGTTTGATATAACAGAATATATATATATATATATATATATATTATATATATATATATATATATGACTTTTTTGCCTCTATGCTGACCTGCCCATTTTATCATCATGAAATATTTCTCCTCATCTCTTATAACATTCCCTGTCTTAAAGTTCAATGTGTCTGATATTAATATAGAGTCTGCAGCCTTATTACTTTTACTGTATACATAGTATATATTTTCCTTTCCTTTTACTCTCAACCTATTTGTATCCTTAAAGTCTCTTGTGGTTCCTGTAGATGATTTCTAATTAGTTTTTTTTATCCTTTCACCCAGTCTGACAATTTCTATCTTTTAATTAAAGGATTTGATCTATTTACTTTTGATGCAGTTATTGAAATGGTTGAGTTTAACTTTGATTATATAGGAGTTTCCACCTGCTTCTTCTCTCTCTTTTTCTTTCTCTTTGTACCTCATTACTCATTTCTTCTCATCTTTAGGTCAAATTAAATATTTTTTTTTAATTTCATTTTGTTACCAAACTCAGGATCAACTGTTTGCTATTCAAAAACCAATTGAGAGGCAAATGTCAGTACAAACAAAAGATGCTTTAATCAGAAAAGCTGGCAATCTGGGGAGAAAGTGGACTTGAGTCCAGAGACCAACTCCAAAGATTCTGCTAAGCCATGAGAGTTTATAAACTGAAAAAAGGGGAAAGAATCATCAAGGCAGGAGGTTGGGTTCTGTGTCCTTCTCCATGGAATGCAAACTGGCTGACTCTCTTCAGATGTTATCTTGCCCAGGTTATCTGCCTTCGGGATTGCTGAGGGGACTGCTAGAGGGAGAGAGTAAGACATTTTTTGACTACTTAATTCTTCATTCTTATTTCTTTAATCTAGGAAAAGAACCAAGAGTTTAAGTAAGGCATGGTGTGAACTCAGGAGTAGGCTAAATTGTCTAGTGCCATCACTGCTATAATTAGATTATTTTAAGGTTCAGTTCATTTCAGTTCAGTTGCTCAGTCATGTCCAACACTGTGCAACAAAATGGATTGCAGCAAGCCAGGCCACCCTGTCCATCACCAACACCCCGAGTTTACCCAAACTCATGTCCACTGAGTCATTGATGCCATCCAACCAGCTCATCCTCTATTGCCCCCTTCTTCTCCTACCTTCAATCTTTCTCAGCATCAGGGTCTTTTCAAATGAGTCAGTTCTTCACATCAGGTGGCCAAAGTATTGGAGTTTCAGCTTCAATATCAGTCTTTCCAATGAACAATCAGGACTGACCTCTTTTAGGACGGATTGGTTGGTTCTCCTTGCAGTCCAAGGGACTCTCAAGAGTCTTCTCCAACATCACACTTCAAAAGCATCAATTATTCGGTGCTCAGCTTTCTTTATAGTCCAAATCTCACATCCATACATGACCACTGGAAAAACCATAGCGTTGACTAGATGGACCTTTGTTGGCAAAGTAATGTCTCTGTTTTTTAATATGCTGTCTAGGTTGGTCATAACTTTGCTTCCAAGGAGTAAGCGTCTTTTAATTTCATGGCTGCAGTCACCATCTGCATTGATTTTGGAGCCCAAAATAATAAAGTCAGACACTGTTTCCACTGTTTCCCCATCTACTTGCCATGAAGTGATGGGACCAGATGCCATGATCTTAGTTTTCTGAATGTTGAGCTTTAAGCCAACTTTTTCACTTTCCTCTTTCACTTTCATCAAGAGGTTCTTTAGTTCTTCTTCACTTTCTGCCATAACGGTGGTGTCATCTGCATATCTGAGGTTATTGATATTTCTCCCAACAATCTTGATTCCAGCTTGTGTTTCATCCAGCCCAGCATTTCTCATGATGTACTCTGCATATAAGTTAAACAAACAGGGTGACAATATACAGCTTTGACATACTCGTTTCCCAGTTTGGAACCAGTCTGTTGTTCCATGTCCAGTTCTACCGGTTGCTTCCTGACCTGCATACAGATTTCTCAAGAGGCGGGTCAGGTGATCTGGTATTCCTATCTCTTTAAGAATTTTCTGCAGTTTGCTGTCATCCACACTGTCAAAGGCTTTGGCATAGTCAATAAAGCAGAGATAGATGTTTTTCTGGAACTCTCTTCCTTTTCTGATGATCCAGTAGGTGTTGGCATTTTGATCGCTGGTTCCTCTGCCTGTTTTAAAACCAGCTTGAACATCTGGAAGTTCACGGTTCACATACTGTTGAAGCCTGACTTGGGGAATTTTGAGCATTACTTTGCTAGCATGTGAGATGAGTTTAATTGTGCAGTAACTTGAGCATTCTTTGGCATTGCCTTTCTTTGGGATTGGAATGAAAACTGACCTTTTCCAGTCCTGTGGTCACTGCTGAGTTTTCCAAATTTGCTGGCATACTGAGTGCAGCTCTTTCAAAGCATCAACTTCTAGGATTTGAAATAGCTCAACTGGAATTCCATCACCTCCACTAGCTTTATTTGTAGTGATGCTTCTTAAGGTCCACTCGACTTCACATTTCAGGATTCTGGCTCTAGGTGAATGATCACACCATCGTGATTATCTGGGTTGTGAAGATCTTTTTTGTGTAGTTCTTCCGTGTATTCTTGCCCCCTCTTCTTAATATCTTCTGCTTCTGTCACGGCCATACCATTTCTGTCCTTTATTGAGCCCATCTTTGCATGAAATATTCCCTTGGTATCTCTAATTTTCTTCAAGAGATCTCTAGTCTTTCCCATTCTACTGCTTTCCTCTATCTATTTGTATTGATTGCTGAGGAAGGCTTTCTTATCTCTCCTTGCTATTCTTTGGAACTCTGAATTCAAATGGGTATATCTTTCCTTTTCTCCTTTGCTTTTCACTTCTCTTCTTTTCACAGCTATTTGTAAGGCCTCCTCAGATAGCCATTTTGCTTTTTTGCATTTCTTTTTCTTGGGGATAGTCTTGATCCCTGTCTCCTGTACAATGTCATGAACCTCTGTCCATAATTCTTCAGTCTTTCTGTTTATCAGACCTAATCCCTTGAATCTATTTGTCACTTCCACTGTATAATCATAAGGGATTTGATTTAGGTCATACCTGAATGGTCTAGTGGTTTTCCCTACTTTCTTCAATTTAAGTTTGAGTTTGGCAATAAGGAGTTCATGATCTGAGCCACAGTCAGCTCCCAGTCTTATTTTTGCTGACTCTATAGACTCTCTCCATCTTTGGCTGCAAAGAATGTAATCAGTCTGATTTCAGTGTTGATCATTTGGTGATGTCCATCTGTAGAGACTTCTCTTGTGTTGTTGGAAGAGGGTGTTTGTTATGACCAGTGTGTTCTCTTGGCAAAACTCTATTAGCTCTTGCCCTGCTTCATTCTGTAATCCAAGGCCAAATTTACCTGTTACTCCAGGTGTTTCTTGACTTCCTAGTTTTGCATTCCAGTCCCCTATAATGAGAAGGACATCATTCTTAGTTGTTCTAAAATGTCTTGTAGGTCTTCATAGAACCATTCAACTTGAGTTTCTTCAGCATTACTGGTTTGGGCATAGACTTGGGGTACTGTGATATTGAATGGTTTGCCTTGGAAATGAACAGAGATCCCTCTATTGTTTTTGAGATCGCATCCAAGTACTGTATTTCAGACTTTTTGTTGACTATGATGGCTACTCCATTTCTTCTAAGGGATTCTTGCCCACAGTAGTAGATATAATGGTCATCTGCACTAAATTTACCCATTCCAGTCCATTTTAGTTTGCTGATTCCTAAAATGTTGACGTTCACTCTTGCCATCTCCTGTTTGACCACTTCCAATTTGCCTTGATTCATGGACCTAACATTCCAGGTTCCTATGCAATATTGCTCTTTATAGCATCGGACTTTACCTCCATCACTAGTCACATCCACAACTGGGTGTTGTTGTTGCTTTAGCTCCATTCCTTCATTCTTTCTGGAGTTATTTCTCCACTGATCTCCAGAAGCATATTGGGCACCTACCGAACTGAGGAGTTCGTCTTTCAGTGTCCTATCTTTTTGCCTTTTCATACTGTTCATGGGGTTCTCAAGACAAGAATACTGAAATGGTTTGCCATTCCCTTCTCCAGTGGGCCACATTTTGTCAGAACCATCCACCACAACCTGCTTGTCTCGGGTGACCCTACACAGCATGGCTCATAGTTTTATCGAGTTAGACAAGGCTGTGGTCCATGTGATTAGATTGGTTAATGTTAAGGTTAAGGTTAGAGGGTAAGAGAAATGGGAAAATAGGAAATGGGCAAAAGAGCTGTTTTCAGTTCCCCACTGTCAAATATTATTCCGTTACTATGAGATTACAGGTGAAGATCTGTCTTCTGTAACTTCTTCATGCTGATATAAGATGCTGTATTCTCAGAGTGGAAGATGTTGCCATGGGTCTGTAGCATTCCTTTGTTTGAAATTTTTGTTGCTTGCTTACATGTATGGTCAACAGGGGATCTTCCCAACCCAGGGATCGAACCCAGGTTTCTCACATTGCAGGCACTTTCTTTACCAGCTGAGCCACAAGGGAAGCCCAAGAATACTGGAGTGGGTAGCCTAACCCTTCTCCAGCAGATCTCCCTGACCCAGGAATCAAACCGGGGTCTCCTGCATTGCAGGCAGATGCTTTACCAACTGAGCTCTCAGAGAAACCCTACATATATGTGCAGAGCAAGCTGCAGTTATTTTGGTGCCTACAAATATATAGATTATTATGAGCAATAATGTTAATCCTTTTCTATTGAGGCTAGCTTTTAGAATTGTACTAACTACTGCTTAAGATGAAGCAGCTTCTTTCACGGCTGTGGTCTGGTCATCATGCAGTAGTCTTTTCCCCCTGGTAGTGGTTATAGTATCTGTAAAACAACTCAGGAGTATGCATCAGACACTGAGACTGTGACTGTATTATCCTAATCATTAACTGCTCAAGCCTGCTCTTTTATGACTCTGGGAAGCCTGAGGGACTTCAGCTTTTCTATAAACAAGGAGCAGGGGGCATAGAGGGGCTTTTGTACTTGGGAGAGCCCTGCAGAGTTCTGCTCACTTCCAATTTTATGTCCAATGTTATGTTTTAAATTGGCTTCTTAGATATGCTTCCTTTAATTATTTTTTAGTGTCTGTATTAGGGCTAATGATATGTTAACAAAATCTAATCAATGCTGTTAACATCACATTCTACATTTTACACATTCCCTTTCACATTTTCTACTTCACACTTCTTACATTTTCTTTAATAACAGATATTTCATACTTGCCCCTCTGAAATTTTCCATTTCACACTGCCAAATACTCACAGTGCAGTTCCACACACATTTTCAGGGCCTCCTTTTGTACATCTTTCTCCTCCCTTGTTTCAAGACCTGCAGAATCTAATACCTTTAGCTGCCCCAATGTCTGAGCTCTGTATTCACAGCTGAGCAGGACTCTCATGCTTTCTTCTGATTCAGCTCAATGGATTGTATTTTCAAAATTGCCTCATTCAAGGAACTAAGATATTGTGAAGCTCAGTTATGTTTTTCTCCCCTCTAACAGTTATAGCACTCTAGCTGCCAGTGCCTGCAAAGTATTTCTTCATATAATTTGTCCAGTTTTTTTGGTTGTTTATTTTGGGAGAGCTAGTCTGATATGAGTTATACCATCACAACCAGAAACAGTAGTTTATTTTAGCCAGAGTTTTGATGACCTTTTCTTTTAGAAACATGTTATTTGTCTACTCCCTTTCTGCAAGAAACCTGACAAAAATAAAGGACTGAATTTCTGTAGCAGGGGGGAAATTAAATTTTGTTTTCTTGCTCATAGTATTTGCTATTTCTTTTTTAAAAAGTATAATATATTTAGGCTACTTCATAGTTAAGAAATCTTGATGTTACCCTCTTAAGGTTGCTTCTCACTCTGTCTGATGTTCAGATTTTTTTTATATACTTTTCCTGCTAAATAGTTATAAAAACTGAGATTCCTTTCAGGAAATTTTTAGAATTAAGCAAAATAACCTCTAAAATTGTCCTCAGAAAGATGATATAGAGAACATTTCTTACATTGTTACCGAGCTCTCCTATTCATATTAGAGATAGATTAGTTTGGGGGCTTGATGACACTTTAAAATGAACTCATTCTTATCTTATACCAAACCATAAAATTCCAAAGTGATGCCTCTACTGGGCAGTTCTGCAAGTCATCCATATACTTACCACTGAAAGCAAACAGAAATTCAGATGCTGATCAGTATAACTTAATGTCTAAAAAGCACACAAAGAATGAGGAAGCACTTGTTAACTTCATGTCTTCCTTTGTCAATTACTGAATTTCAATAAAAACAGTTCAAGTTGATCTCGTAATATATAAAATTGGAAAGAATCAGAGCTCCAACTTTGGATGTAGCATTAAGAATTGTATTCTGTGTGTCATAGTTGAGTTTTACAAACACTTATTTGATCAGAAAAATCCCCTCTTCATTATTACATTAGAAAAAGCTTTCCCTATGCCCCACCATGCCAGCCTCAAGCCAGTGGTTATCCATGCTGACATTCTTCAGTGTTTTAATAGCACATAGCATAGCAGTGTCCACTGTGTTGCATTGTGTTAGATTAGAATCATTGCACATCCTGTATGGCATTTCAGAGCATGATATGAAGGTAAGAAGAAGTATAGATCTTGGACAATTTTTCCAGAGAATTGAAAGACATTGCACGTTGATGAGTTTCTGTATTGATATATCACTGCACTGTCATGATTTGATGCTCTGTTTAAGAGTAAAAATAATAATTGTTAGAATTATCATTGAGAGTTAATATGATTACTTTGCATTTTGTTATGTTATTTGCATTCATTTTAGCCTTTAATCCCAGTTTCCATCTTATAAAGTATGTACCACACAATTTTCATACTACATAGAAGAAAATTGAGGCTCAAAGAAGTTACATGATTTGACAAAATTCACATGACATTTAAGGAACAGATACAAAACATGTACTCATGATTCTCTGACTCTAAATACTGCACTTCTGACAATTTTATTATACTACCACATTTATTTTCATATAGTAGTATTTAGTCATTTATATAAAATTTTCACATATTTTACCTTGTATTTCCTTTTAAGTTTTGTATCAAGTCTCTGAGGCTTGAAGCAGAGCTGGAAAATGAACCCAGGTTTATCAAATGGTAGGTAGGTCAAGTGCTCTTTCTGATAATTCACATTGTCTCCCTAACATGAACCACTCTAGGCCATTTATTCTTACCCATAAACTTCTACCACAGTTCATTCTAACATGTTTTCCAAAGAAGCAATCAAGACAATTGAGCTCCCAGAGTTCAGGGTTAAAGAGATACACTTTCACTACAATATACTTTTCAGACATGATTTTGATGCAAACAGAATTTTTAATATCCACAATGAAATCTAAAGCCAATGTTAAAATATTTGGCCTCATCTATCAAGTGTCTGATTAATTCACACATTCATTCAGATAGACTTCTATTCAGCTTATATATTCTAATCACAGTGGGAATGGCAAACCACTTCAGTATTCTTGCCTCAAGAACCCCATGAACACAAAGAAAAGGCAAAAAAATATGACACCAGAAGACAAGCTCCACAGGTGAGTAGGTGTCCAATATGCTACTAGGGAAGAGTGAAGAAACAGCTTCAAAAATAATGAAGAGGCTGGGCAAAAGCAGAAACATGACTCAGTTGTGGATGTATCTGGTGGTGAAAGTAGAGTCCAATGTTGTAAAGAACAATATTACATAGGAATCCGAAATGTTAGGTCCATGAATTAAGGTAACTTGGATATGGTCAAATAGGAGATGGTAAGAGTAACCATTGACATTTTAGGAATCAGTGAGCTAAAATGGACGGGAATGAGTGGATTTAATTCAGATGGCCATTATATCTACTAACATAGGCAAGAATCTCTTAGAAGAAATGAAATAGCCCTCATAGTCAATAAAAGAGTCTGAAATGCAGTAATTGGGTGCAATCTCAAAAACAACAGAATGATCTTGGTCTGTTCCAAGGCAAACCGTTCAACATCACAGTAATCCAAGTAATCCAATGCTCCAACCACTAAAGCCAAAAAGCTGAATTTAAACAGTTCTATGAAGATTTGGCATGCTACAGTCCATGGGGTCGCAAAGAGTTGGACATGACTGAGCAACTGAACTGTACTGAACTGATGAAGACCTACAGGACCTTCTAGAACTAACACCAAAAAAAGATGTCCTTTTCATCACAGGAGACTGGAATGCAAAAGTAAGAAGTCAAGAGATGCCAGGAGCAACAGGAAAGTTTGGCCTTGGACTACAAAATAAAGCAGGGCAAAAGTTAACAGAGTTTTGCCAAGAGAACACATTGGTCATAGCAAACACCCTCTTACAACAACACAAGGGATGACTCTACACTTGGACATCACCAGATAGTCAACACCAAGATCAGATTGATTATATTCTTTGCAGCTGAAGATAGAGAAGCTCTATAAAGTCAACAAAAACAAGACCTGGAGCTGACTGTGGCTCAGATCATGAGCTCCTTATTGCAAAATTCAGACTAAAATTGAAAAAAGTAAGGAAAATCACTAGGCCATTCAGGTACGACCTAAATCAAATCCCTTAAGATTATACAGTGGAGGTGAGAATAATTCAAGGGATTAGATCTGATAGACAGAATGACTGAAGAAATATGGACAGAGGTTTTTGTAACATTGTACAGGAGGTGGTGACCAAAACCATCCCAAAGAAAAGGAAATGAAAGAAGGCAAAATGGTTGTCTGAGGAGGCCTTCCAAATAGCTGAAAAAGAAGAGAAGCGGAAGGCAGAGAAAGGGAAAGATATACCCACTCGATATAAAGTTTCAGAGAATAGCAAGCGAGATAAGAAAGCCTTCTTAAGTGAACAATTAGAAGAAATAGAAGAAAACAATAGAATGGGAAAGACTAGAGATCTCTTCAAGAAAATTGGAGATGCAAAGGGAACATTTCATGCAAAGATGGGCAAAATAAAGGACAGAATGGCAAGGACCTAAAAGAAGTAGAAGAGATTAAAAAGAGATGGTAAGGATACACAAAACAACTATGCAAAAAAAGGTCTTAATGACCTGTATAACCATGAGGGTGTGGTTACTTACCTAGAGCCAGACATCCTGGAGTATGAAGTCAAGTGGGCCTTTGGAAGCGTTACTATGAACAGTGCTAGTGGAGGTGATGGCATTCCAGCTATTTGAGCTATTTCAAATACTAAAAGATTGATGTTGTTGAAGTGTTGCACTCATTAAGCCAGCAATTTTGGAAGACTCAGCAATGGCCACAGGACTGGAAAAGGTCAGTTTTCATTCCAATCCCAAAGAAAGATAATGCCAATGTTCAAACTACCACACAATTGCACTCATTTCACATGCTAGCAAGATAATGCCCAAATTCCTTCAAGCTAGGCTTCAGCAGTATGTGAACCAAAAAATTCCAGAGGTACAACCTGGACTTAGAAAAGGCAGAGGAACCAGAGATCAAATTACCAACATCTAGTAGATCATAGAAAAATCAAGGGAATTATATATATATATACACACACACACACACACACACACTTCTGCTTTATTGACTACGCTAAAGCCTTTGATTGTGTGGATCACAACAAATTGTGGAAAATTCTTAAAGACCTCGGGAATACAAGACCACCTCATCTGTCCCCTGAGAAGCCTGTTTGTAGGACAAGAAGCAACAGTTAGAACCAGACAAGGAACAAAAGACTGGTTCAAAATTGTGAAAGAAGTACATCAAGGCTGTATATTGTCACCCTGCTTATTTAATTTATATGCAGAGTACATCATGAGAAATGCCAGGCTGGATGAATAAAAAGCTGGAATTAAGATTGCTGGGAGAAATATCAACAGCCTCATATATGCAGATGATACCACTCGAATGGCAGAAAGCAAAGAGGAACTGAAGAGCCTCTTGATGAGGGTGAAAGAGGACAGTGAAAAAGCCGGCTTAAAACTCAACATTCAAAAAACTAAGATCATGGCATCCAGTCCCATCACCTCATGGTAAATAGATGGGGATAAAGTAAAAACAGTGACAAATTTTATTATCTTGGGCTCCAAAATCACTCTGCATGGTTACTAGCCAAGAAATTAAAAGAAGCTTGCTCTTTGGAAGAAAAGCTATGAGAAACCTAGACAGGACTTTAAAAAACAGCGATATCACTGCAGACAAAGGACCATATAGTCAAAGCTATGGTTTTTCCAGTAGTCATGTATGGATGTGAGAGTTGAGCCAGAAAGAAGGCTGAGTGCTGAAGAATTGATGCTTTGGAACTGTGGTTCTGGAGAGACTCTTGAGGGTCCATTGGACTGCAAGGAGATCAAACCAGTCAATCCTAAAGGAAATAACCCTGAATACTCATTGGAAGGACTGATGCTGAAGCTGAAACTTTAATATTTTTGCCACCTGATATGAAGAGCTGACTTACTGGAAAAGATCCTAATGCTGGTAGAGACTGAGGGCAAGAGGAGAAGGGGGCAACAGAGGATGAGATGGCTGGATGGCCTCACTGACTCCATGGACATGAGTTTGAGCAAACTCAGGGAGATAATGAAGGACATGGACGCCTGGAGTGCTACAGTCCTTGGGGTTGCAAAGAGTCGGACATGACTTCACAGCTGAACCCCAGCAATTCTAATCACCAACTTTGTCTTACGGTTTGAGGGACTAGAGCAAAGGTGTTACTGTTGTAGAGACCGAGAAAAATGCAGAAAGTTATAGGATGCAATATGAAATATAATAATAAATGTATATATAAATTGCATTAAGGGTAAAAATATGAAGTAGTGATTAAATTTCATGATGGATAGGAATGCAGAGAATCAAAGAAATTTTCACAAAAGAGGTGATATTTGAATTAAACTTTAAAGAATGAATTGATTTCCAACAGGTAAAGAGGAAAGCATGCTTTACAGGTAAAGTGAATAGAAATATCAAAGACTTCAGTTCATTTGAGTTCAGTTGCTCAGTTGTGTCTGACTCCTTGTGACCCTATGGACTGCAGCATGCCAGGCCTCCCTGTCCACTGCTAACTCCTAGAGTTTACTCAAACTCATGTCCATTGAGTCAGTGATGCCACTCAACCGTCTCATCCTCTGTTGTCCCCTTCTCATCAGGGTCTTTTCAAATGAATCAGTTATTCGCATCAGGTGGCCTAAGTATTGGAGTTTCAGCTTCAGCATCAGTCCTTCCAATGAATATTCAGGACTGATTTCCTTTAGAATTGACTAGTTGGATCTCCTTGCAGTCCAAGGGACTCTCAAGAGCCTTCTCCAACACCACAATTCAAAAGCATCACTTCTTCAGCACTCAGTTTTCTTTATAGTCCAACTCTCACATCCATACAGGACTACTGGAAAAACTTAAAGATGGAAAAACTCACAGTATGTGGAGGCAGGCTATTTAAGGTATCCAAATGGGAGAAAATGAAAGCCTGAATTATCAATGTGATAGTGAAATATTCAGAGATACCAGAACAGTGAAACAAGTAGTAAACCATGATAGACTTATTGAGGAAAATGAAAGAGGATTCTAGGGTGACCTGTAGTTTTCTTGTTTTGTGACTGGTCATATTTAGTTCTCTTCAGCAATTAATAAATGTCAACTAAAAAGTTAGAATAGTTGTGCTATGTTTTGTGGGAGGAGAGTTAGAGTTGCATAGTTTTGAAAGTTAGTCTCCTGACCACGAGAAATAACACTGGTTCCCCCGCTGAGTCACCAGGGGATGAACCACCAAGGAATCCCTTGTTCCTCTCACTTTGCCTCAAATTGTATAGTAAGTGGCAGTTGCTTCTCCTCTGTGACTTTAGTTCTCTTTGTCCCTTTAGTTTTAGTTAAGTTACTTCATCTCCTGACCTTTGGTAATCCTACCTCTTCCCTTTGTCCTCCAGCCTACGGCTATCCTCATTTCTGGTATTGCTAATTTTGGGTAACCTCACTGTCCACTCTGACTTTTGAGTTCGTCCATTGCCCATGTAAGTAATTCCTCGCATTCAAACATTTGCTTTAAATATGCATGTGTGTTTTGTTGTTCTGGGTTAGAACTGTACTGATACAAATGGCAAATAGTGTTGAATGCTTCAGGGTGATTACAGAGGAAAATAATTGGAAAGAAACCAATAGGTTTTACAATTCCATCTTGGGTTACCTTTGGGAAAGCAGTTTGAAAGGAAAGCCGATTACTTTGAGATGAATAATTGATGGGTTAGGAACTGAAAATAGCAAACACAAGCAGCTTTTCCAAGAAGATTAACAGTAAGAAAGAGTTATTGTAGTAACCTGGACAGGTAGGAAGACTCACAGGAATGTTTTATATCATATTGGGTTATGTTATGATTTATGTTATTTAGAGAGTCAGTTAGGTATTTAGGACATTAAATTACTCATTCAGGATTGTTCAGTCTCTGAGAATCACAGATACAGTAGGATCAAAACAGTCTCATGTGATCATTTGCTCTAGTGCATTATCTTCAGCCAGAACAAGACTTAGAACATCTCCAAAGAAAACCTAGGTTCTAAAACTTCTTCAGAATATTTGTCAAAAGTAGAATATGCCTATAAGGAAAGCAATACAATTTCAGGATGTACTAGTAGAATGGAATTTTTATCATAGGAGGTCATAATAAAGACATAATTATACTCTGTACATATGTGATAATATTTGTGATTGTATGTTCCATTCTGAGCAGCTCATTTCTCAAGGAAGATAGTCATACTTTCGAGAGTATCTTACTTAATAAGAGAAACTCAGGTGCCTTAGCATATGAACAAGAATTAAGGAAACTAAACAGAGGGGTTTAGATAGAAGCAAAGATTTCAGGTGCTCAGCAGAGAAAGGACATGAAATGATGTCATTACATAATTGATGGTTCGTTACATGGAAAATGTATAGGGAATTAACTTATGACAAGTACCTGTTAGGTGATACACTTTGCTAAACATTTTAGTTCTCACAGAAACTCCTTGAGGTAATAACTATCTCTGTTTTACAGATGAGGAAATTTAAAGCTCAGGGTGATAAACAAACATTAAATGCCTCACAGCTGTTAAGGACACCAGATATTCTGCTGCTGCTGCTAAGTCACTTCAGTCGTGTCCGACTCTGTGCGACCCCATAGACGGCAGCCCACCAGGCTCCCCCTGGGATTCTCCAGGCAAGAACACTGGAGTGGGTTGCCATTTTCTTCTCCAATGCAGGAAAGTGAAAAGTGAAAGTGAAGTCGCTCAGTCATGTCCGACTCTTCGAGACCCCATGGACTGCAGCCTACCAGGCTCCTCCATCCATGGGATTTTCCAGGCAAGAGTACTGGAGTGAGTTACCATTGCCTTCTCCGAAGGACACCAGATATAAACTCAGATATTTCTTCTACTATAGCGTAATAGAGATTACCAGATGAGTTAAACTTAAAGGGGATGAGATGAGATGAGATGAATATCAAACAGAACTCAGGACCTTTGGTTTCTCAGCCCAACTGCAATAATAAATTGTCTAAGAAAAGAATGATCAGGCCAAACCTCATCCCACTCTCCAAGTGGAAGAAAATTATAGTGGAGTGGGAGAAGTAAAGATTGTGGTTAGAACTTAAATTGGACTAGGACAAAAGGTTTACTATATTCCTCTCTTTTTTTAAATTTATTTTTATTTGGAGGGTAATTGCTTTACAATCTTGTGTTGGTTTCTGCTATACATCAACACAAATCAGTCATAGTATACATATGTCCCCTCCCTCTGGAACATCCCTCCCACTTCCCACCCCCGTCCCACCCCTCTAGGTTGTCACAGAGTCCTGATATGGAATCTAGAAAGATGGTACTGATGAACATACTCTGTCTTTTTTGTTTGTTTTACATTCCTCTCATCTATAAGGGCTGGCTGGAGCAGGACAAGCCCACCCCGCCACTGATCCTCCGTACTCCAAAGAGCAAGGAGAACAGTCATATTGCCTTTGCCCTTGAGCAGAATGAGTCCTCATGACTCAATTCCATTCAGCCACCTCCCAAAGCCTACCTGCACCCCTTCTTTCAGGCCCACACTTCCTCTCTAGACTTTCTTTTTCCTTCTATCATCTTACACCAATACTCACATACTGAAGTTAACTGGTCTTATATCATGCCACCTTGAGTAGCTGCTTTCTGTTTTCTAAATCTATAAATCACCATTATATAATCCAAATTATACTACGTTTTCTTCTAAGTCAATAGGTGAATTGCAACAATGACCTTCCCCCGAAAATAACCTATAGTACCTTGCACACAGTAAGTGCTCATGTATTTTGAATTTACATTAATGGATTGAATGCTTGGAATTGCAGGAAGACTGCCAGGATGAGGAGTCAGATGAACTATGAACTAGTAACCTGTCTCAAAGTTTAACAATTTGCTTCAGAAAAACCCTTCCTAGTGTTTTGTCTAAATCCCTCATGGTGCAATTTACACCCCATTCTCCTTGTTTTGTCCTAAGAGAAGATTGAGACCAGCTGGTGATCACTCTCTGTGTAATAGCTCTTTATACACTTAAAGACCATTATTAAATCCTCTCTTGGTCTTCTAGTTTCCAAGCTGAACAATCCCAGTTCCATTAACCTTTCTTCAGAGCCCTTATTTTCCAATGATTTAATTATCTTGGTGGCAGCCTTCTGAACCTTCCCCATGTTCCCCAAATCTTTACATCTGTGAAGCTCCAAAGCAGACAAATTTTTACAAATGATCAAGAAAATTTTAAATGTCAGGACAGAATTATTTCAAAATCTTGGGTCATACAGAGAGTTGTCATTCAGGGATTTTCCAATATTTAGCTATTCATCAGCAACCCTGAGCATTTTGCTACTTTAAAGAGTCAATAGTTTATATTCACTGGCCCTGTAAAGCTTCTGTTGCATAGGCTCGTAAACAGTGGATGAATCTATGAGACCCTATAGTAGCCGCAGCTCTGCCGAGCTAGACTGTTCTTGGTTTCTGTATGTACAGCAACTCTTGTGCAGCATCAGAAAAATAGAAAATTTCCATTAAAATTTTATGCTATAACAATATTAATAAAATTCAGGATTTGAAATATTATAACTTTGACTTAGATATCTAGTATTCATTTGATAATATAAGCACATAGCAGATTCATGGCATATTTTATGATTTGCTATTAGTTCTACACCATGATATTATTAATTTATTCAGTCCCTCAATCAATGCATCCAAAGTCTGTTCTCTTTTCATCACCTTCACTGTCATCATTTTGGTCTAAGTCATATCCCCTATAACATGGATTATCACAGTTGCCTTCCATTTATCCTCATCTCCTTGTCTCCACCATTGCTCTTCTGAAGTATCTTCTCAACAGAGCAGCCAAATCTGTTCAAACCTCCCAATGGTGCCCCATTTTTCTCGTAGTCTATCCAACAACAGGCTTCCCAGGTGGTGCAGTGGTAAAGAATCTGCCTACCAATCTTGGGCTTACCCTTGTGGCTCAGCTGGTAAAGAATCTGCCTACAATGCAGGAGACCTGGATTTGATCCCTGGGTTGGGATGATCCCTTGGAGAAGGGAAAGTTTACCCACTCCAGTATTCTGGCCTGGAGAATTCCATGGACTACACAGAGTCAGACAAGCAATTGAGCACAGCACAGTACACGCCCAACAAGATCAACAATATTCTATTGATCTCTACTTCTATTATGTCTTTATCTTGTATTTCACTTAAATTTACTCTTCCCATGCTCTATTACAGCCGCATTGACCTCCTTACAGTTATTCAAACCTTCTAGACACATCTCGGCCTCAAAACTTTTGTCCTTTATCCCTCTACCTGGAACTCTCTTCTCCCAGTTGTCCACATAATTCACCCCTTCATCTCATTTAAGCCTTTATTCAAATGACACCTTTCCAGTGATCTATGCTCTGATCACCTTATTTGAGATTGCAAACTACCACCAGCCAATTGAATCTCTTATTCTGTTTTGTGTTTTGCATGCATCTCTTATGACCTGGTAACAATATTACATATGCCACTTTTCAAACAAAATAGAAATGTTTATTGTCCATTTTCCTTTCACTAGAATTGAAACTCTGCCATTGTATCTGGCAATTATTACATTTTCTTTTGAATGAATGAATGAGTGAACAATTATTTATTATTTCCCAGCTGTTGATGAATGACTTAAAACACACACACATACACTTTCTTGACACTAAGAGGTGATATGAATTGAGACTATAAATTTAATTATAAAATATGCATTGCATGTTTGCTATCTTAAACCACATGCTAGCTGTTGTGCAGGTATAGGAAAGTCTGAGACCTGTCCTCTGGGAATCTAGGTCTGCAAAATGTCATAATGGAAACAAAATGTCATTTGTTTCCACAAATCCATAATGGCAGGTGACAGGCTTAAGGATTGCTTAAGGGACACTAATAATTTTCTGAAGTTGATGCCACAAAGGATAAAATTATCTATTAAACATTTGGCATTTGATATACTTGACAGAAAATACTCAACTTGATAACCCATCCACGGGATTCCACAATGTATTATTATACTACTTTCCCTATAAATGGAAATAACCTCTAACAGTAATCAGTGTATGATTTTTCAATACAACTTCACCATTCTTGAATGTTAGCTTTCTTTTTATTTGTTGTCTCTAATTTGACGAGTGAAAATGGTCCTCCATGGTTATTTGCATCTTTCTTTCTTTTTTTTATTGCAAAGATGGAATTTCGCTGTATGTTTGTTCATTCTTTGTATTCTTTCCTATGTGCAGTACTGTGGAATCTCTGTCTCTTGCCTAATATAATAAACAAGGCCTGAAGGCAATTCTTCTAAGTTCCTAAGAAACTTGATCTAAAAAATCAGTCAGAGGTCAGTAATACAGACAGGCCAACTTCAATATCAACAAGTCAGGGATATTTTTCTTTTTAATCATTTGACTTACACTAGTTCTTCTATCGCATTTATGATGCACATTACAAATCAAGCTTCCTTCCCCTAAGACATGTCCAGTAGCAACCCAACCAGCCACTATCCTTTAGGACACTGCAAACATCACTTCTGCAGCACTTTTACCCTCTGCTGGCATGGAAAGCAACACTCCTGTCAGGATTCTGGAGCTGTATGCTTCTGGCCTTGAAGATCAACAGTCATCAGATAATTAAGGCTGAACAGTATATCAACAGTATATCTTCCAAAGATGTGAACAGTAATGAAATAATCCTAGGAGGAACCAGTTTGCTGGCAGTTGAAAAGTCGAAGTGTTAGTCACTCAGCCATATCCAACTCTTTGCGACCCCATGGACTGTAGTCACCAGGCTCCTCTGTCCATGGAATTCTCCAGGCAAGAACACTGGAGTGGGTTGCCATTTTCTTCTCCAGGGGATCTTCCCTACCCAGGGATCAAACCTGGGTCTCCTGCTTAGCAGGCAGACTCTTAACCACCTGAGCCACCAGGGAAGCCCCTTGCTGGCAGTTAATGACCAACTATTTTTAAATGCACAAGGAAATCTTTGCCATATAACCATGTTCCTAAAATAATTCAAACAATGAATAAAATGATTGATTTGAAACCAAGTCATTTAGATGGTTTTGTTTTTTTTTAAGATTTATTTATTTATGCCTGCATACGAGTCTTCACTAGTTTGCATGGGCTACTCTCTAGTAGCAGTGCATAGGCTTCTCAGTGTAGGGGTCTCTCTTACTGTGCGGCACAGGCTTTAGGCATGCATGGACTTCAGTAGTTGCAGCTCATGGGCTCTAGAGTGCTGGCTCCATAGTTGTGGAGCAGGGGCCCAGTTGTTCTGCGGCACATGAGATCTTCCTGGACCAGGGATTGAACCCATGTCCCCTGCATTGGCAGGCAGATTCTTTACAACTGAGACACCAGGGAAGTGTCTGGATGGTTTCAATGGGGCAAATTTTCAAGTATAATTTTTACTGAAATACATCCGCATCTTGAAGACACATTTTTTTTTTTTCCCATCATGATGTAATAAACATTCAAATGACCACTTTCCAGCAACTTTATCTATGGCTACACTTAAATCAAGATCTAGCTAAAGAGAAGAAATTTAAGAGAAGAAATCTCCTTCCAGCCACCACAACTGACAGAGTACTAGAAACTCAATCTGATGATGCTGAGGCCACTGTGTTTGCCAATACCTTCTAATGCCAGGGAGAAAGTAGTCAGGGACACAAGAGTGGTGTATCTTTCTATCTAACTCATCAACTTGCCTTAGCTAGCTTGACTTAGTTCCTTGAAGGCCACATTTTGCCTCCTCCCATGGAGCCATTGCTCAGGAAATATGTATAGGAATGAATAATCACATGCCCAGGAAGCAAAATTCCATCTCAGCAACTTAGAGTCTGCCTGTTTTCCCCTCTGAACAAAAGTTGCATTCACTCTTGTCCCTACTTCCATCTTTGAAAGTTCCATCCAGTAACATACAACACATTTGCTACCAACAATTCAATGTCTGACTCATTTTTCTGTCTTTGTGACATAATCCTATATATTATTAGGAAGTTCAATCTCACCCCTCATCTCTTTCCTCATGTACAGGCTCCAGGTGTTTCACGAACTGGGCTTTGTCCTCTGGTGTTAGATCATGACAAGGTTATTACCCAGACTTGCTTATACCATGTTTCTCCCTTCCTCTAAAATAACTTCTGATAAAATATTTCCCTTCTGAATCCCTGTGCCTTCCAAGGTAGCAATACACACTTATAGTTATTAACTGTGCCAATAAAAGATACCCAGAAAAATGCATATTTTGTCAAAAGGTAATGAGTATGACAATGTTTCTCATACCCCACGCTCTTCTGTTTCATTCAAAGACTGAGTCTACTGCTGGTACTCCTAGGTTGTGCAGGCCAGCCAGGAGCAAGGACAGCAGCAGTGAGGGATGCCTTGGGGTGTGAAGTTAGGTAAGAAGGTCTTTGCATTTCCTTAGAAAAATAACTGGGTGAAGCACAGGTATTACTTCTGCTGTAGAAAATCCCTTCATTTTATTTTACTTAGGATCAAACTAAGCACCAAATGCCTTGATAAGTATATTTGTTTTCTAATAATGAAATGTGATTGTCTTATATTCTCCTTCTGGTGCCCTGGCTTAAGCCTGCACTTGGGAGTCAGTAGAGTTTGCCACATAAACTTGCAATCTCCTTCACGGCTTCCTTCTGTGGAAGTCAGGCTCTCCATCCAGTCTACCTGGCAAAAAGCCTGGGTAGCTCTCCAGGCAATTTGCCATTCAAAGCAGGTGCTCAGTGCTCCGCTGTGCTCAAGATGGAGGATTAGAATGCTAGAAGAGGCTTTCCCTGAGAATTCATCTTTCAGTTCTGCTTAGGTGCAGGAACCCCATGAGGGACAACATAGCCTAAAGAAGAAGGTGGGTCCACCCACAGGAACACACAGGAATTTTATCAATATCCCCAAACTCTCAAAGAAAATGAAGCTATTTCAGGCTTGATGAGAATGGTACTGAGTAAAGCAAAGAAATTCATGGCATGAGGGACTGGGGCTGAGAAAAAATGGGATGTCAATAAAAACCAAAATTTCCATCCCAGACGTTACCTTTTTTGTTGTTGTTCAGGAAGAGATTTAGCAAATGATGCTCTTTGCAATATATGCTTCAGTGGGACTTGGAAACAGAGTATGGGCTAGGTAATGGTAATATACTGTTCTCATTTCCATGGCTAACATTTTACTGTGTGAATGATGACTTGTAGTGTAATTGTTAGGATCTGGATTCCAAATATACAACATAACACCCTTTCTTAAAAGTCGTTCTGTGTTGGGCAGGTAAAGTTTTTTCTTGTTTTTCTGTGCTGTGTGTGTGTGAGACAGAGAGACAGATACTGATTGAGCTGACCTTTTAAAACATTTTTCTGAATTCTCAGGAAGTTTTTCAAGAGTGGGACTAAGTACTTTTATTCTATATTGAATACTTAATCATTCTGGAGATTGAGAAATTAGATGACGTTAGAGAAATTAGATGATGTTATCAAACACATGGAATGTTTCCTCAGAGCAGAGAAAACAGGGAGACTTAAAACCTGGGCCAAACATGGCACCAAGTCTCACTTCCATTAAAGTCTGACTTAGTGACAGATGGACAGTGGAAAATTAGTGACAGAGGAAAATTTTAGATGTTTTGAATAGTTGAGGAATCTTGGTGAGTGAGGGCAGTTATGCTTGTACACCCATGTTAGATAGAAAGAACAGGATATAAATGTATATAGTTATAATTGGAGATACATTACAAAATGGATATGACAAAAGGCTGCAGAAGGAAGGGGATTACAGAGAAACACTAACAGTGTTTGAGGTAAAATCCTAAGGTATATACATATACATATATATACACACATATATATTTCCTTTTTTAAATATCCAAATTCTCTAATATACACTGGAAATATAGAAGTACAAAGCATAAAAGGAGAGTAAAAGAGAGCCTAGTGAGCAGTGAGGAAAGTGGCATGAGAAAGATTTTTAAAAAATACACAGAGATTAGGTCAACTGGCAGCTTTCTAGTGGCCATGTCCCCAGAAAACATATCACAGAATTGCTCAAGAGGTTTTATCCCTCTCAAGTTCTCCTTACTTCGTAGAGACATAGCTACTGCAGCCTAGATCTGATCCTGTAGGTTGAGAGGAAGAAAGAATGTAGGTACTGGAAGACTGGGTGCTCCAAGCACAGTTGAACTTCTTTCCTAACAGCTAGCTTATGGTAAAATAAATCTTCTATATCATCTGAGAAAAGCTGGGTAACTTGGATTTACAATAAATGGCTACTAACTTAGAAATGTATGTCAGCAGTCTAACAATGGGGTTTTTTGGTATACCACAATGTACACAGCAAATAGATGTACCTCTGTCTTTGTTTAGAAGAAAGGTTAAGAGCTGTCCTTTTAAAAGTGATGTTTACTCCAGGTCAATGAACCTTTTTATGAGCCTCAATATTCTTTTTTTGTTTTGCCTTTGGACTGTGGTGTGCATTAGGCGAACAGCCCTACATAATTTTTCCCTTAAACTGAAGAAGAGAACTTTCTATTTATTGAAATTTCCCTAATCCTTAAACCCTACATCCTTCTATCTGAAGGAGAAAGATTATTCCAGTTTCTGGAGTCATGTACGTGATTTGACTCTAAGAAGGGCAATGAACTGAACTTGTTTTTTCCTTCTCTCATTATGGTGAGGGATAACAGAGGAGTAAGGTATATCCCACAGTGCAAGCAGAGACACAGCTGCAGCTGATCCAATAGATTAAAAAGATCTAGCTGGTTTTAAAAAATAATAAAATTAGAGCTGCAAATTAAGTTTGAGAACTAAATCAATCTTTTGATGACTGGATTTAAGTTAAAGGGCATGAGGAAAAGCTTTATAATCTTCTCGGCATGGTTGGCTGTTTCTAGTCAGGCATGCTGACTGCAGCATAATGCCACACTTCCTTTTATTAAAATGTCAAATTCTATTCAGCTGGAAATTTTCTTAAACACCAGAGACAGTTTATACTGAACACACCTGACTGACTCTTGGGTTTATATCAATTAAATGAAATTTTTGCAGGTTGGATCACACATCCTCTGAAAGAGAAACACAGTTCCTGTTTATATTTTCCTATATTGCATCTACATGATATAAAAAAAAGCATTCATTCTGACTAGAGTGCTACTTTATCTTAAGGTATTTGATTAAAATAAGATGAGTTAGGAAAATAAAACCAGTAAACCCTAAGTAAGTGAGTAGAAACCATAATGATATAGCATGCACATCTGTCAGAGAAGAGAGCTCAAAGTTTCAGAGTCATGTTTGCAAACCATGCAACTGATAGCCAGCACTGTAGAACCAGTAGACTTGTGTTGCTTGTTTACTTTTATGATTAAAAAAAAAAATTCCAGAGAAGAACCAGCAATGACCTGTCTGAGAAACCTAAAGTTTAAGACATGGAAGCCTTTGCTACTTTCAAATCTGCATCTTTATCAGACACCAGAATAGCGTCCTGTCAAGAAGAAGAAGCAAGGACATGAAGAGCCGGTTCCCACTAGTTTTATCCATGAGCTTTTCAAAAAAAGAAGTTAAGAATAAAAATTTAATCTTTTAGAAGTCTAAAAATCTAAAAGTCTAGAAATCTAAAGATTGTGGAGTAGAAAGAATCTGAGTTCACATCCTCTGCCAAGCACACCAAAATTACAACTATTTTTAGAACAACTATCAATGAAAAAGACCAGAACTTACCATAAAAGATTTTCAACAACAAAAGATATAATAAAACCATCACAACACAAATAGGAGGGGTGGAGGCATAGTATAGTCAAGATCCATATAGGAGGATAATTACAATTGCAGACACTCTTCCCAAGCAGTGTGGGGTCTAAGCCCACATTGGGCTCCCCGGTCCAGGGGGAAGGAGGGTCTTGCACTGGGAAGATGACCCCCAGAACATTTGGCTTTGAAGGCCAGTAGTGCTTAATTTCTAGAGAGCCAGAGGGCTGGGGAAAAGAGAGAGTCCACTCTAAAAAAGTGCACACAAAATCTCATAGGCTCCAGGACCCAGGGCAGAAACAGTAATTTGAAGGAGGCCTGGACTTACCTGTTGATCTTGAAAAATCTACCAGACAGGCAAGAGGCAACTGGAGCTAACTCTGGGGACATAGACACTGGTGGAGTTCATTGAGGAGTTCATTCTACCCTGGGGACAGTACTGCTGGCAAATGCCATTTTGGAATCCTACCTCTAGCTTATTGGCCTCACAACCCAGCCCTGTCCTTACCAGTCAGCTTTTAGGCACTGGAATACCTCAGATCCAACAGTTAACTAGGCAGGGACTTAACCCCACCCACCAGCAGGCAGGCTGCCTTAAGACACCCTGAGACCACAGCCACCCCTGGATGGTCCTGTCCACTAGAGGGCCCAGGACACTGCCTCGTATATCAGTATAGCAGGCACTAGACCTGGGACCCCCAGGGCCCTGCAGCCACAGAAGTGAGCTGGAAGTAAATTATCTGCCCCCACCCCCAACAAGCCTGCAGATGAGACTGCATCTGGTATAAAACTTGACTCCAACTTCATGAGAGACCTTGAACAAGAGGCACTGAAATAAGCCACTCCCAGATTCCTTATTCACAGAAAGCAAGCAATAATAGCTTATTTCAAGCCACTAAGTTTTGAGGTAATTTATTTCACAATAATAGATAATACACAATAACTGTTGCAGATAAATCTTTTTCTGATTTTCCATGACAAGCGATTTTTCAAGAAAGTATTGAATCAAAAGCTCACCAACAATTTATAAAATATTTCTACATTAATTAAAGAAAGAAAAAGAAGTCATAATTTCTATATTTATTGTCTACCTACTACCACATTTTAATTAGGACATAACTTCAGTTTAATACATGAAATAAAATCAAGAAAATAGAGAAATCTAGTTTGAGTCCCTGGTGAATGAAGAACATTGCATACTACAAAACTGGACTGATTCTCCTGGCCAACAGAGAGTTTACTTAGGAATTGCTATTGGAGTAAATTGTGCCTTTTGAAAATTCATACAGGAAGCTTTATCCTCCAATGTGATATTATTTGGAGATGGGACCTTTGGGATATTATTAGGTTTAGATGAGGTCATAAGGGTGGAATTAATACCTTATAAGAAGAGGGAGAAACACAAGTGCCCTCTTTCTCTGCCATGTGAGACTACAGCAAGATGATGTGGCCATATGAAAGCCAAGAAACTCGAGTACTGTGAGAAATAAATGTCGTTATTTAAACCACTCCATTTATGGTTCTTTGTTATAGCAGCCTGAGCAAACTAAGACAGGAAACTTCAGTAAATGAGAATAGAGTAATCAATTTCAGTTAATTTTAGACTTGCCTCTATTGCAGTCGTGTATGGAATAATCACTAGCTTTTTATTAGGAGAACCCAAGCTTTGCTATATGAGCAAATCCAGAGAAAGGCTTCTGACTCAATGCTTTTCTTGGGAGATGGGGATATGAAAGCCATCTTATCAAATGAAAACCCATTTGCCCAATGCACAGTGAGGCCAAACAATTCCAAAACATCAGAGTTTGGAGCAGAGAAAGGTTTACTGCATGACCATGCAAGGAGACTGATGGCTCATGACCCCCAAACCCTGAACTCCCTGAAAGCTTACAGAAAAACCCTGTTATCGGAAAGGTGGAGGAGGGCCGTGGTTATTTTTGGCAACTCCTTGGTGTCAGATCCATTGTTCTTGAGGTCAGGTGACTATATTCCTATGAATCCCCAGCAAAAAAAAAATATGATTCTCTGTTCTGACAAAAAGGGCAAGGTCCCAAGGCTCAACTCTCCCCCTCTGAGGTCCAGGCCTGGCTGAGATGAGGTTGGGGGGCGGTGGTTCCTGTACCGGCCGGTTACCCTGTCTGGGCATTTGTCCAGCACCCAGTCTGGGTCCTCCCACCTGTGCCAGCTGGGTTGAGGGGGCAGAGATCAGCTGGCAGCACCCTCAGGGCCAGGTCCCCAGACCCTGCCCAGCTATCATCACTGAGGGAACCAGGCACCCAGGACCTAGCCAACACTCAGGCTCATCATTTAACCTGGAGAAAACCACTTGTACAGGATCAATAGAAACACCTGATGCAAAGAACTGACTCAATCACTGGAAAAGACCCTGATGCTGGGAAAGATTGAAGGCAGGAGGAGAAAGGAGGACAGAGGATGAGATGGTTGGATGGTATCAGCGACTCGATGGACACGAGTTTGGGTAGGCTCCAGGAGTTGGTGATGGACAGGCAGGCCTGGCGTGCTGCAGTCTATGGAGTGGCAAAGAGTAGGACGCTACTGAAGTGACTTGGCATGGCATGACATCACTAATCCTCAAGAAAATGAAAATCAAAACCACAGTGAGATATTCTCTCACACCTGACAAGTCTTGGTGAGGATAGGACAAAAAGGGAACCCTTGTGCACTGTTGGCAGGCATGCAAAATGGCACAACTGCTATGGAAAACAGAATCGAGATTCCTCAAATAAAAATAGAACTAAAATATGATCCAGCAATCTCACACCTCAGTACACATACAAAAGAATTTTAAATATTTATATTGAAGAGATATCTGCATTTCTATGTTCACTGAAGCATTATTCACATTAGCCAAGGTATAGAAACAAACTAAACATCCACCAACAGATGAATGCGTGTTAAGTTGCTTCAGCTGTGTCTGACTCTTTGCGACACTATGGACAGTAGCCCCAAAAGTTCCTCTGTCCATGAGATTCCCTAGGCAAGAATACTGGAGTGGGTTGCTACGTTCTCGTCCACGGGATCTTCCCGACCCAGGGATCGAAACTGTGTCTCTTATGCATCTCCTGCATTGGCAGGCAAGTTCTTTACCACTAGCTCCACGTCAACAGATGAATAGATACAAACAAATGTACACACACACACACACACACAATGGAATATTATTCAACCTTCAAAAGAAGGCTGACATATGCAATAACATGGGTGAAACTGAAAGATGTTAAACCGAAATAAGCAAGAGACTAAAGGAAATTGAGTAAAGAGAAATCTACTCATTATTAAACACTGGAGGAAAATGTAGTTGTATCAGTATGCTTTCCAATAAACCTAATTAAATGAATTAGATATTTAAACCTAAAAAGGTCATAAGGAATATCTTTCTTATATTTCTATTTCTATAGCAAGAAGGACTCAAAAATTGGAAATCATTAATCTGCGCTGAACCCCACTCCAGTACTCTTGCCTGGAAAATCCCATGGACAGAGGAGCCTGGTAGGCTGTAGTCCATGGGGTCACTAAGAATCGGACATGACTGAGCAACTTCACTTTCACTTTTCACTCTCATGCATTAGAGAAGGAAATGGCAACCCACTCCAGTGTTCTTGCCTGGAGAATCCCAGGGACGGAGGAGCCTGGTGGGCTTCCGTCTCTGGGGTCGCACAGAGTCGGGCACGACTGAAGTGACTTAGCAGCAGCAGCAGCAGCAGCAATCTGCACTGAAAAACACATCCATTATTATTTTGTCTAAAGTAAGATATTAAATGATTTCTCTATTTAATGTACTGTCCAACATTATTGAACTGATGGTAAAAGCAATACACCATGTTGAAGAAAATTTACTGTACTCTGTAGACAATATCCATCATATGCTCATATGCTAATCATGATTGCCTTTTCCATTTAGTTAAAAAGAAAACAGCAAAGATCACAGTGTAATAAACTTTCTAAAAAAACAAAATGCCATTTTTTAATCCCCACATTTAATTGTCATGACTTTGACTAGAACAAGTGACTCTGGCACACATATGTGCCAGTAAGTTTCTCTGGAAAGATTCTCATGAGAATCTTCCAGGTGTTTCTGGCTTCCTTCATTAGTATGTAGATTTTGAATTGATGGCAGGGAGAGATCCAGGGAGAAAAGAACATCAGCAATCATGTGGTCCAGACCCTGCTTCCTGATCACTTCTCTTCACTCCGATTGACCTAAGAATATCCCCCCGCCCCGAGCCCAACTCCCCACATTTCTATTTAAAGGTTTCATGAAATGGAAACTGTAAAAATACCCAGTATACTCTAATGTCTATAATGTCTGTATAAAGGCAAGAAGATGACACTTCAATATTCTTTGATTCTAGGTATACATATATCTTTTTTACACCTTAATATTTCTGAATTGAACTATTCTATAAACTTTATGTGTATACGTGTTGTGTCATTGTTTTCATTTTTGCCACCAAATCTTTGACTAAATTAGTGTTATTCATTACAACTCATAATATTCCACAATCAGAGAGATAAATATAATCTTGTATATTGCCCTTCAGAGAGTTATGACAAAGGTCAGAAAAATGCTAACAAACTCTAAGATTATAGTTTCCAATATGCAGGGAAAGATTAGTGTTAGATGCCCTTTAAAAGAATGTATTCTTGCAGCAGTCAGACTAGTCTTAAATGATGAGAAGGGAAATTTATTAGACTACCTGAGCAATTTATATCTTACTCCCATATTCCAGTGTGTAGAGAAGGCATAAATCAGATAGGAATGGATCTCAGAGGTGCACAGATTCAATTTTGTTTTATAGATCAGTTTTTGTTTTTCATAGGCAGTGAAAGGGGCAATATGTGCTCTCTGTTAGAGACAAAGAGGTCTTACAATATTTTTACTAGCTTGCAAGTCCTTATCTATATCTAAGACATCCCCATGCTCTGGTGGTTTAAGCTACTTCATCAGTACCACCAAACCTACTTTCAGGAGTTGTGAAGAGACATGATACAATATTCAGTTTTCAGCCTTTCTGGGAAATAGGGGACAAATCTCTTACAACCATGAGCTACCTAACATTAATCTGCAAGAGCTATTGGATATTTCAACACAGGTTCTTCAGTCAGCTCTGTTCCAGGTGCTGATGAATGTATCAGTTTCCATTTGCTGGATGGTGAAAAGGCTTCTGAAAAAAGAGACATCTGGAGAAACATTTAAAGAATCCACACACATGTATCCATTTAGTGCCCCAACCCAGGAATTTGGCACTATCCAGTACCACTGTAATCTTTCCTGCTGAGCCCTCTTGAATTCTAAGGAGCTTCACAACTCAGCTCTCCAAGGAGCTGCTGAGCTGAAACTTACTTCACCTGGGTTAGACTCTATTTACTGTACCCATGCCCAACCAGACAGATCATTAGAAACCACTGTGTATGATCAGGCCACCCAAGTGGCTGTCCTCCTGCTCTCTGTACATCCCCTGTTTGACTAGTAGCTCCTTCACTCATACCTTATTTACATGACTGACCTTCCTACATATTTGCTCCTGCTCCAGCAGGTGATTGTTCTAATTTTTAGATCAGAACATCTCTACCATGATAGCTTATCAAAAGGGTGGTTGTGGGGTGTGCTCTTCTGCTGGTTTTTCTGGTAACCAATGAGCCAACTTAGTGTCAGTTTCCCTTATAACTGGTAAACTACTTTTCTCCCTGCAGCAAAGACTGCCACCATATCCTTCCTCCTACCCCTCATCTGCCACACATGGTAGGGTGTCACCCCAGGACCTAGCTTCAGATGTGTAAGCACCTCATCCATTAAACCACTGATGTCTCTGTCACTGACTCTGGGCTTTTTCTTCATTCTTGAGGCTGGTCAAGTGCAGGGTTTGTATGCCTGAGGGGTGTAGCCCAACATATTGCTACATGTTCAAAGCCAGCTCTAATTCCTGCTACAGATGCCTGATGCCAAGGCAAGCTCATCTACCAAATTGCACATAATAGATATATAGAATGATAAAATATGTAAAGCATGATATGTAAAATGTATGTGACAGCAAATAATATGTGTGTAAAATATGAAAAGTGCTCAATGTAAGTAAATATTCTCAAGAGACAATGGTCCCAATCATTTCCAATAAAGGACAAGTAGCAACTGTTGACGTGATTCAACTGTTAATTCCAGCTTCCACACCATTGGTTCTTGACTCTGGTTGTGTATTTCAGTATCTTGAAGAGTTTAGAAAAAATACTGATGTCTGGGCCCTTGTAGTTGTTGTTCAGTCACCCAGTCGTGTCCGACTCTTTGCAACTCCATGGACTGCAGCATTCCAGGCCTCCCTGTCCCTCACCATCTCCCAGAGTTTGCCCAAGTTCATGTTCATTGCATTGGTGATGCCGTCCAGCCATCTCACCCCCTGACACCCTCTTCTCCTTCTGCCCTCAATCTTTCTCAGCATCAGGGACTTTTCCAATGCCTCTGGGAAAGTTTCCCTACCCCAGGCTAATTGAAATCTAATCTATAGGGGCTGAGTCTGAGGCATCTACATTTTTAAAAGACTGGATATTGTTCTGTTGTACCACTTTAAGCAATAAAATGATCAAGGAACAGGTGGAATTATAAAAAAAAATGATCAAACCGTTTTGGCTGACATATCAAGCACTAATTATCCTACAATCACTTTTTTAATGGCAGAGAAATAAATGGCTAAATATATAGTTGTCATCAGGGCTGAAAGTAAGTATTTTAGATATATTAATGAGCACAAAGTCACCAATTTGCTTATGTTCCATCTGGAAGGGGGAAGGGCAGAAATGGAAATTTACCAACCTTTTTTAAACTATGAGTCTGGTAGTATAGACAAAAGAAAGTTCAACAAAACACATTTCTGGAACTTAGGTCTCTTTCCTGACCTTGGTTCTAGTAGAGAAATAAATACACATCAGCTGCAAGACCACTTGATGCATGCCATAACAAAGGCCTCTAAGTACTGGTGAACCGAAAGCAGATTAATTAATTCTGTCATAGGAGAAGGGACATGTTGGGAAGTCTCCAATAATATGCAGAGTCATGTTGAGCAAGTTTTACATGGCCAAGGGGGAGATGGCAATTCTAGCACACAGGACAGCAAATTAGAAAGGAATCAAGAGCCTGGCATGACAGGTGACTTCAGATAGCTCAGCGAGCTCCAGTGTAGGTTACATATGTAGAGGAACGGGAGAGGATTCATTTGGAAAGGAAGGCAGATTGCAAAAGAGTATTTTTGCCAACCTAAGGAAAATGCACCTAATCTTGCAAGCGATAGAGTAGCAAGAGGGTGCAAACAGAGTTTTGTAAGCTGGAAGGAAAACTGATTAGGTACCATTAGGAAGATCACTTCAGTGGAAAACTTTGTAAGATGCGAGGAGTAGAGAAGCATCAGCCTACACAGGTCTCATTTCTGCTTAGAGCAATATCAAAGGGTTTTTCTGCCTATGAGGAGGAAAGAATGTGAATATCAATATTTAAGTCAGAAACATTTGTACTTTATGCTTTCATCACAAAAGGAAAACATAATGATTGGAATGGCAGGTATCTTTGGTTTCTTATGCTTGTGGGACTACTAACTGGCTTTCGGGGTTTTGCAGAGAATATACTGTCAGTGTTGCTGGTGTTCACCAGCACGGCTGCCTCTCTGCTAAGGATTCTCAGCCCCCTCCCCTGTCCTTTTTTTCTCTATGGATTGGCAAGAAGCCTAATAAGGCACGAGGTTATGTTCAAGGACAATGCATTTTGAGGGGTTAAGTCTTCAGTGCCAGATGAAACAGTTCTCTCTGCGCCCCAGTCAAGCAGGTGGTAATGGCGCTTTGTTGATTTCTCTGTCAAGGCAAAGCCTTTGCAAAGCTGTTCAACAAAAGGATGTGAGGGGCAATGGCACACGACATCAATAAGCCAAATGATGAATTTCCGAACATGTGCACTTTGCTGCTTTTATGGGAAGTAATTTGGATAACTGTGACAATTATGTAACTAAGTATGCCATCTAAAAAGTATACTAATTTTATAATTGTCAAGCTAACCACCAAAGACTTAAAGATTAAACCACTTCTAATTACCTTTCTACAATAATGGTGGGATTGATATTCTGTAAAAGAAAGCTATCTTTTAGTACCAGTCTCAGCAGCTGGTTCCTTACTTAGCAGCAAGGAGTATGCAAACAATTACACCTTCCAATTAGGATCTGTGTGAAGCCTTAAACTCAGTTTTCTTAATAATACACTCTCCTGTTATGAATGCTTTGTGTATATGGAACTTTTCTGGAAGGTATGCCTTAGTAGTTATGAATAAAAACTAGTGTCTCACCACTTTTCAGTGAAAGCATGGTCTAGGATGTGTAAACAATATCAAAGTATTTCACTCACATATCATACTCTGAGGAAAAAGACAGAAATATTGCAATGAATTAGTTAAGTGGAAAGTATAATAGTAGCCTAAACTCCACAAATAAGGGGCAATGTGTATGACCTTTAGAAATCTCTGCCCCTCTCTTTTAGATGTATCTTCCTCTGTACCAAGTGCAGGAGTTGGAGTAGGTACCTTATTAAGCAGAATCTGGCCTCACCCCACTCACACACACCCATTTTGCAAATGAGAAAGAGTGAAAGGAGTTTATCCTGCATGACTGTGGTTGTGGGAAGCCCTGGATGTAGTATACACAGTCTTATGAGCATATGCATTTTCATGAAGAAAGCTTTTCTCTGACACTCAAATTGCCTCTTAACCCCTGAGAGATTAGGAACCACTAACCCAAGATTTTTTTAGCTCTAAGGTCTGATATATATTTGAAAAATCCAAAAAAGATCTGTAGGTGGCTCCATGTGGAAGGCTCGTTATGCATTGGTTCTATCATCACACATACAATTATTCAAGAATGTAGTCCCATCACACACACACACACACACACACACACGTGCACAGACATGTGAGCACCTGCACAAACACACCCACACCTCTTCCAAATTTTTCAGATTTCATAAATCTTTTTCCAGGTTCACATCATGAAGAGTCACTTAATAATGAGTTCCTTCTTCCCAGTGAGCTCTAATACAAGTCTACTTTATACTATGAAAGTGAATGTGTTGGTTGCTCAGTTGTGTCTCTTTGTGATATATACTACATATCTATACTATAGCTTTGAAATGACAGCCTGAGTTCCACTTTCAATTCTGCTCCTACCTAGCCCTGTGACCCTGAGCAATGCACTTGGCATCTCTTGGCCTCAGCTTCCTCCTTAGTAAAATGAGAACTGTATGATGATGGCAAAATTTTCCAAATCTGTTCTTACCTCAAAATTGTATGATACAATTGTGTTGTAGCACAGACTCACTGGTAACCCACTCAAAACTAGAATGTTATAATATCTGACAACCTAGTCTCGGTTTTCCTACATTTCTTTATAATCATCATTGTACACCCAGGGGAGATTATAGCCAAAATATCAAATAAATATCATGGGTCAAAAATCAAGAAATCCTGACATATAGTGTGACGAAGTGGATTTACCATATTTCTGAACTCAAAAACTAAAACCTTCAAAAATGTCCAGGTTCTAGCCCAATTACTTACTCTTGTCATTAGACATTTGAATACAAGTAGTGCATCAAATGCAATTATAAAAGGCATACTAAAAGTGACTTGATGATTAATTACTGTGTTAATGAAGTTGTTGATGAACTGAAGGTCCTGTATAGCAGTGATGCATATGTGTATCCTATTTTCAACTAAGGAAAAGTATACAGCACTCATGAATAGGTGTTTCCATTTGCAGATAGTCATGCTAATTTTGTACAAGTCAGATATAACATGAACTTGGACAGGTGGCAATTAATAATGCAAACTCTGTTGACCCTGAGTTGATAATGAATGTTTTACAGGCAATCTGGGATGATCTGGCTACTTGCAGACAGTTTTGTCACTGAAACAGCTCATTTGTCACTGAAAATGAACAGATTTATACATGTGCTATAAAATAGATAATCTTTACCCAGAAGGTTTGGCATTGGTGTGTAACTCTCTGTGATTACATTTTAGGACAGGCATACCTCCCTTCTTCCTTTCACCTACATGGCAATCTGATCTTCTAAAGGAATGATTCCTGGGCATTGTTGGTCAACATCTCCTATGTGGAAGGAGTACAAATAATACTTCAAAATCAGTGAATGAAGGAATCACGTTCTATAAACTATTTTAATTACTCACTAGATTGTATACTTCCTGTGAGTGAAATAGTTTTTTAGTCATCAATTCAATACTTCACAAGGTGAGATAATTTGATATCACTATGGAGTTTATGGGGGCTTCCCCAGTGGCTCAACTGGTAAAGAACCTGCCTGCCAAGGCGGAAGATGCAAGAGATGTGGGTTCCATCCTTGGGTCAGGAAGATCCCTTGGAAAAGGAAAAGACAACACACTCCAGCATTCTTGCCTTGAAAATCCCATGGACAGAGGAGCCTAGTTAGCTATAGTCTGTGAGGTTGAAAGATTCAGACATGACTAAGCAACTGAACAATAACAACAGCAAGGAAGCTTATGAATCCATACTCAGAAAAGTTGTGATGAAGGAAGGACAGTCAAGGCTTTCCTTGAAATCCATCCATAAGGAGGACTGGAATTTGAAGATGCATAAGCAATTAGGCCAGCAGTGTAGTTCAGCTTGTTGTTGTTGTTCTGTTGCTCAGTCTTGTCCAACTCTTTGCCACCCCATGGACTGCAGCACCCCAGGCTTCCCTGTCCTTCACTATCTCCTGGAGTTTGCTCAAACTCATGTCCATTGACTCGATGATGCCATCCATCCATCTCATCCTCTGTCTCCCCCTTCTCTTCTTGCCCTCAATCTTTCCCAGCATCAGGCTCTTTTCCATGAGCTGGCTCTTTGCATCAGGTGGCCAAAGTATTGGAGCTTCAGCCCTGGATTCAAGCTCAGCCCTCTGTCCTGGACCATCATGCTATAGTGTTGGGTTCGGGGGGGTGGGGCTAGAAAAAGTTACACTGGAACCTAAAGGCAACAAAAGTTTCACAAGTCTACCTGATAGGCACTGGTCCCACATTTAAGGAAGACCTAGGCTCAGCCTTAAGGCTTCCCTGGCTCAGACGGTAAAGAAACTGCCTGCAATGCAGGAGACCCAGGTTCAGTCCCTGACTCATGAAAATCCCCTGCAGAAGGGTATGGCAACCCACTCCAGTATTCTTGGCTGGAGAATTCCATGGACAGAGAAGCCTGGCAGGCTATACAGTCCATGGGGTCACACAAAGTCAGACATGACTGAGCGACTAACACTCTACTTTATGCTCAGCCTTATTCCAACAAACTGTAGCGGCAAGGCTACTACTATACATCCCATTTTAGTCATATTGACATAGAAACTGAGTTTATATTAAGTTAACAAGTAGGAAGGTCATTGTTTATCCAATTATGAAGAACTAATGAAGGCAAGGATACAGTCCCTGGTACAGCATCTTACAATAAACCTTTCTATTTGCATATTACCTTGCTGAGTATAAGATGTCTTCATCTCTGATCTGAGTGGTAAGCACAATGTAGATGTTACATAATTACTTGTGGAATTAATCTGCATGGGATAGCTAGATTAATAAAAAGTTGCAGATCTTAGAAACATTCCAGTGCCATTTGATTCAGAATCTTATTTGACTGGGAACCATGAGTGGACCACACTAGAGGCAGAGAAACAAACATTTTGTGAACATCTGTCACTTTACATAAGCAACCTTTATTTTGTTCCTGATGTTTGTAAGAGACTGTGATTGAGGATTCAGAGATGAGAAGAGCCTGGTCCCTGCCCTCAGTTACCTGATGGAGCAGTGTGGGAAGAAAATAAGTTTTTAAAAGATAACCATTCTATAACATGCTGGATTTAGAAAAGGCAGAGGAACCAGAGGTCAAATTGCCAACATCCGTTGGATCATAGAAAAAGCTAGGGAATTCTAGAAAACCATCTACTTCTGCTTCATTGACTACAATAAAGCTTTTGACTGTGTAGACCACAACAAACTTTGTAAAATTCTGAGAGATGGGAATACCAGATCACCTTACCTGCCGCCTGCGAAATCTGTATACAGGTCAAGAAGCAACAGTTAGAACCGGGCATGGAACTACAGACTGGTCCCAAATTGGGAAAGGAGTACATCAAGGATGTATATTGTCGCCCTGCTTATTTAACTTATATGCAGAGTACATCATATGAAATGCCAAGCTGGATGAAGCACAAGCTGGAATCAAGATTTCCAGGAGAAATATCAATAACCTCAGATATGCAGATGACACCACCCTTATGGCAGAAAGCAAAGCGGAATTAAAGAGACTCTTGATTAAAGTAAAAGAGGAGAATGAAAAACCTGACTTAAAACTTAACATTCAAAAAAGTAAGATCATGGCATCCAGTCCCATCAATTCATGGCAAATAGAGAAACAATGGAAACAGTGACAGACTTTACTTTGGGAGGCTCCAAAATCACTGCAGATGGTGACTGCAGCCATGAAATTAAAAGACGCTTGCTCTTTGGAAGGAAAGCTATGACCAACCTAGACAGCATATTAAAAAGCAGAGACATTACTTTGCCTATAAAAGTCCATCTAGTCAAAGCTATGTCTTTTCCAGTAGTCATGTACAGATGTGAGAAGTGGACAATAAAAAAGGCTGAGCACCAAAGAATTGATGCTTTCGAACTGTGGTGCTGGAGAAGGCTCTTGAGAGTCCCTTGGACAACCAGGATATCAAACCACTCAATCCTAAAGGAAATCAGCCCTGAATATTAATTGGAAGTACTGATGCTGAAGCTGAAGCTCCAATGCTTTGGCGACCTGATGCAAAGAACTGACTCATTTGAAAAGACCCTGATGTTGGGAAAGACTGAAGACAGGAGGAAAAGGGGTTGACAGAGGATGAGATGGTTGGATGGCATCACCGACTCAATAGACATGAATTTGAGCAAGCTTCGGGAGTTGGTGAAGGACAGCAAAGGCAGACATGCTGCAGTCCATGTGGTAGCAAAGAGTTTGACATGACTGAGCAACTGAACAACAACAACAAATTCTATAGCATAATAAGTAAACTAAAAATTAATTAAGTATTGTTTCCAAAGTCAATTGAATTCACAAAGATATGGCCTGAAAGTAGCTTACTTTGGGATACTATACTATCATAGCACCCATGCACATGCTATACACAGTGGACCTTTGCAAAAAACGTGACTACATTATCTTCCCAACAAAACTTTTCAATAAATGTTTTGTCATGCCAAGGTAGCTCAGCTAGTAAAGAATCTGCTTGCAATGCAGGAGAACCCAGCTCAACTCCTGAGTCATGAAGATCCCCTGGAGAAGGGATAGGCTACCCACTCTGATATACTTGGTCTTTCTTGGTGGCTCAAATGGTAAAGAATCTGCCTGCAATGTGGGAGACCTGGTTTCAATCCCTCAGTTGGGAAGATCCCCTGGAGAAGGGAATGGAAACCTACTACAGTATTCTTGCTTGGAAAATCCCATGGACAGAGGAGCCTGGCGGGCTACAGGCCATGGGGTAGCAAAGAGTTGTACATGACTGGGCACTCACTCCACAAATGTCATGCTAAATGGTATCTATACTATAATGATGATATATTAATAGCATAATGATTAAGCATGCAGATTGTAGAGTAAATTTGCCTGATTAAAATCTTACTCTGCCACTTCTTATCGCTGTGACTTTGGGCAGGATACTTAATGGCCTTCTGTAAAAAAGTAGATATAACATATATCCGTACTAACTTACCTCATTTGTAAAATGGTACAATAGTAGTAATTACTATCTCATAGGGGTGTTGTGAAGATTAAATTAGTCAAAACATGGAAGGTACATATGGTAAAGACCAAAAAAAATGCCAGCTATTGTTGTTAAATGTCTAATTGAATATATGAGAATTAAAAGGGGATTTGGACCAGTGAGAAATTACCACTTATTGGGGAGGTAAAACCACACATGGATTTATTCTTTGTTTGATTTCAAATCCATCAATAGTGCTATGGTACTTAAATAGTTTTGAAAAACTCATACAACCTTTAACACTCTTTAGACTACGTATCTCACTTATTCTGAGGTTTCACGAGTGGTGCAGTGGTAAAGAATTGACCTACCAATACAGGAGACACAGGTTCAATCCCTGGGCTAGGAAGATTCCCTGGAGAAGGAAATGGCAACCCACTCCAGTATTCTTGCCTTGAGAATCCCATTGTCAGAGGAACCTGGAGGGCTACAGTCCATGGAGTTGCAAAGACACGGGCATGACTGAGTGACTCAGCATGCACTCACTTGTCCTATTAGAAATAACAAAGTTAAAAAAAAAAAAAAAAAAAAGAAATAACAAAGTTGTATCAAATTTATGTATTTGTACATCCATTAAGTTCCACTTCTAACCCCCGCAGATAACTGTTTCAGGGCAATACTCAAGGTCACTCAATCTCTGACCTTCTACGCCCTCAACTCAAATGCATTTATGAGATTGATGCAGTGCATAGGAAGGTGACGATAGGAATATAGAAATTAAGTTGCTGCCTGTACGGGTGCATTTAATAATGATGTGGGCTTCCAGGTGGCGTTAGTGGTAAAGAATCCTCCTGCCAATGCAGGAGACATGGGTTCAATCCCTGGGTTGGGAAAATACCCTGGAGGAGGGCACAGCAACCCATTCCACGATTCTTGCCTGGAGAATTCCATAGACAGAGGAGCCTGGTGGGCTACAGTACATGGGGTCACAAAGACTGGAACACGACTGGAGTGACTTAGCGTGCAACAATGATATACTTTGGAATTGTTCTAGGAGTACTGATTAAAGTTGATTGAAAATCCCTTAAAAATATATACTTTTTAATTAAAAAAATAAAAAGCATAAATAAGAACCATATATATATATATATATATATATATATATATACACTTTTGCATCCTGCCTTTGATATGCTGACCTAATAGGTTTCAGTTATTTCCTCTATATTACACAAAATACTAATTTGATTTCTGGCACTGCAGACTGGGAAGTCACATTTCTCCCAGGACAAGTATGTTCCCTTGGAACCCACTTTTATGTCTATAGAGTATAACACCTGATCAGGACCATAGTGCTTTGTCAAATAAGCATGTTCTCAGTATTGTGTAGAGCTTCATTAGCTCAAGCTTTGATATGTACCCCTTAAGGAAAAAAAAACAAAAACTGCCCCTTAAGGAAAAAAAAGAAAGCAGAAAAAATGTACCCACATAACAAGAACAAAAATCAGCTCTCTATACATAATGCAGATACCCATATGGATCAAAACGTGATTCATAAAATAGCATAATTCCTTCTTTAGGGTTATTAATAATGTATTTACTTACAATTCATTGTCTTATAGTCTGTATTTCCTATTTCCTCTTGTACGAGAGATTATGACTTTCTGTCCCAAGCTTGGGAGCTCCTGGCTTAATTCTAAATTCTGATTCTGGGACCTTAAACCCAGTTAGCTGCTGCCAATCAGTCTAAAGTGACTGGTGAGTTGCAGTTAATTAAGCTCCCTACTGATAACTCCAGTCTTTGTCACCTGATTCTTGAAGGGCCTTGCACCAAACATGTCACGACAATACATTTCTGTGAGTGGTTCCCTTTACCCCTATTTGTCCCTTTCTCTAGCAGCAGGAGAGCTTTCTAATAAGTGAACCCAAGCGGTCACAGATATTTCTGCTGCCGACAGGAAGAAAAGTAATTGCAGATACATCAGCTTCATTTGTGGACTGGAAAGCACTGCTGAAGTTTAACTATTCAAGCACTTTGAAAGTGGACACATTGTGATAAACAGCTATTAGATTTGGGCTTAGGGAAAGAACCATACTGTGAAAAACACACACCTGCTGGCAAGCAGTCTTATTGAAGAGCTTTCTATGTTAACAAAATATATAAGTTGTGTATAGAAAATTCTGTA
Organism: Cervus canadensis; assembly: GCF_019320065.1. Classification (NCBI taxonomy): domain Eukaryota; kingdom Metazoa; phylum Chordata; class Mammalia; order Artiodactyla; family Cervidae; genus Cervus; species Cervus canadensis. Next base: position 108,407,963 of record NC_057419.1, read on the forward strand.
TGTCACAATTTCATCTTCAGATCAAGGCAAGTGTAAGTACTGCCTTAGTATGCAGACTCAACTGCAAAATCTGTGGTATTTTGTGAGCTTTGTTCACAAAATGTTTAGATTCTATATAGCAACATGTGATTTTATTTGTGCAAACATAAAATGTAATGTAATGAATTTCTAATGTGTGTTTCAGAATGGAGGGAGAAACAGAGAGAGAGGGAGGGGCAGGTAGAGGGGAGAAAGATGCTTGGAGACAGAGACAGAGAAGAAAGTACAACACACTCTAACTATTTTGATGGACAGACAGAACTGAAATCCAACAAGAATGATTTCTGAGCTCTTAGCATAGGGTAATAAATACATTTCATCTCTGTATTTTGTGTGTGGATGTGTGATAAGCATTATATGTTAGCCATGCAAGAAAATTGCTTGGGAAAGTTTTGTAATCCAGCTTTGTAACCTACCAACATATTTTTTATAGGAAATATACAGAAATACTTACACTGTATTATATATATGCTGTATTTACTGCCAGGATACTTAAGTGTCATCTTTAAGACAAATACCATTAATAATATTTGATAGGCAGTGGCTAAAGTCCTTAGAAAATCTGAACACAATCAGATTTCATTAAAATTTAAATAACCCACCATCATAGATACATGTATGTGTGTGCATGTGTGCTCAGTCACTTCAGTCGTGTCCAACCCTTTGTGACCCCGTGGACTGTAGCCCACCAGGCTGCTCTATCCATGAGATTCTCCAAGCAAGAATACTAGAGTGGGTTGCCATGCCCTTCTCCAGGGGAATCTTCCTGACGCAGGGATTGAACCCATGTCTCCTGCGTCTTGTGCATTGCAGGCAGATTATTTACCAGTCGTGCCACCTGGGAATATAAATCTATTATGGTGGGAACTTGGCAGGGGATATGAAAGAGAATTTCCATTTTCATTATGATCACCCTTCATTTTAATTATTGGAATGATTTCTTTTTTAAGAAAATGCCTTCCTGGTGATTCTAATGCAGACTCTTATGCAGATAATAACACATTGTGGCACTTTCAAATTTCCTCCTCTTTAAGTGCTCAACTACCACTTCCCTGTCCAAAAGAAAAATGATCCATTTGCTTCCCAGTGGTTCTTCTGAAATAAAAAGAAAGCATCTTTACTTGGAAATGTTTCAAATTTGAATAGTGTAAAAATCACAACATTCTCATTTGGGCTCTGTCTACAATAGAGTCTCCTAGGCAACTGAGTTAAGGCAAATAAAGGCATTGCTCCATTGGTTTTTCTTTTACTAGAGTAAAAGTCAACTGAAAGCGGTCATAAGAATGGTTATAATTTACTTTCTGTGAGGAAAACTGTAGATCTGTAGCTAAATCTGCTACTTATATACTTCTATATCATCTGGCTTGAAGCATAACCAGTCCAATTAATCCATTTAATCTAAATTTACTGTTGTGAAAACAAGGGAAGCTTGTTCAAATTTTGAGAGTTTCAGAGGTATATACAAATCATTCTTCATCTCTACACTGGCAGATTGAGAAGGTCAAATTGCTTAAGGTTCTTCTGAAAACCAACAATGTGCAAATGTCATTACCAAGTTTTTAAAAACTGTTTTCTGTCATTGAAATTAAAAAGATAATGTTAATCACTGAAAACCAAGGTTGTTTGTCACAGACTTGTAATTAGAGGCTAGTTTATGACTCTAGAATGTGACAACATTGTGTTATTATAAATGTCCTTAATATCCATATGTGACCAAATGATGATGTTGAAGCACGTTGTTAAAAGCCCTCCATCATGCCCCAAGGGCTTCCTTAAAAGATTTTTTTAAGAGGGTAGACATATCAAATCAAACCACTTCAGTCAGAAATCAATGGCTGAAAATTGACCTCATGTGAAGTTATTTGCAAGTCATAGGAACATGAGTTTTTCTAAAATTTCAATACCGCATGTATAGACATTAATTCTAGTTGAATTTGAAACTGTTCAAAGTTCCTAAGACTGTTACATTTTAAGAGAATGAAATTAAGCTCTAGTATTAAGTCTATTAATGTATTTTGTATCTGTCTTACTTTGCCACATTCCTGAAACCTGGTTTCAATAAGTCAAAAACAAATCACTTGCATGTTACTTTGCACTTATTACTTTATTTTGAGCTACATAGTAACTCTCAGTAACTACATAGTAACTTCTTCTGGTGGAGAAGTAGAATTACAGCCATTTACAGAAGAAGACACTGAGGCTCAAAAAGTTTAAATGATTTATAGATACATTTAGTGAATGCTTTTGAGGCTTGAACTGAAATTTTATCCCTGAATTCAGTGTTTGTTTCACTATACTATGACACCTATTTGAATAATGATCTCATGCAATGCCAAAGTACTCTCAGATTTCCTTGATGCTATTACATGGCATCACTATTTTAATAAAACATTGCAATTGTGCTAAGTTGCTTCTGTAGTGTCCAACTTGTTGCGACCCTATGGAGTGTACTCCACCAGGCTCCTCTTTCCACGGGGATTCTCCTGACAAGAATACTGGAGTTGGTTGCCATGACCTTCTCCACAGGGTCTTCCCAACCCAGAGATCAAACGCGTGTCTCTTACATCTGGCAGGTGGGTTTTTTACGACTAGCACCTGGGAAGCCCAAATATTGTGACTGCATGCATGCTCTGTCCATGGGATTCTCCAGACAAGAATACTGGAGTGGGTAGCCATTCCCTTCTCCCAGGGATCTTCCCCACACAGCGATGGAACCAGCATCTCTTGCATTGGCAGGCGGATTCTTTACCACTAGTGCCACCTGGGAAGACCAATATTGCAATTAGTACTAGCCAAATGTCATAGCGGAGTTTAATTTAGCCATACTTAATGGCATGACCATAGGTTTAAAAGACTAGCTTGTGTCTTTCATAGCACCTTTCTCCAAACTTCAATCAAGCATTTCTATCTTCCAAGTCTACCAAGAATCATCCATTTTTTACTCTAATCCTTTCCAAAATTGAAAAGTTCTTTGCAATATTTACTCTAATTCTCATTCATTGCAACTGAATCCTATTCATTTTTGTCTGGTGCTCAAACAAGATAGAAAAAAAAAGTCTCTCCACAGAATTTCAGCTAAATAAGAGAAATTTGAAGAGTAAGATCAGAAGCTTAAGAGAAGTCACCTGAGCACTCATTGATAAGAAAAAAGAAAATCCAGGAGAAGAAGCATTCCTTCAGCTTTCTGGTCACAAAGTTAAATTTTGAAATGTTGATTCACTATTTGAATCATATTTTGCCCAATCTACCACTTTTATTTAACACAACTGCTACAATTGACTGTAATAGCAATAGATTCCTGCCACTATTAATATGAAAAAATAATCAATAATGAAAGTGCTCTCATATTGCTATTATTAAGGTTGTTCTAGCATTGAATTTTTGTTTCCAGAGACTTATAATCTATCTCTGAGCTGCATACCAAAATCTCAGAATGACATTCAAAAACAGAATATTTCACCAGAAAGAAAAAATAAAGACACATTCCATTCTTGTCAGTCTATTCTATTTCCTTATCAAATTATAATTAGTAGTTAGCTGCTTCTGTTCTTGGAAGACTTACATTTTTACAGCAGAATTTGGAGGTCAGTTTACTGGCAATGTTTGGTGAATTTAGTACAAAATCCTTTCAACAGCTGTTTGAAACAGCACAGATGTGGTTATTCCCTTGGTTTGTCCATGGTCATAGCATCTCTAAGTGGAAATATGGTTGAATTTGTTTCCTATTGCTGGGAATGAATGATCACAAAAACTGTTTTTTAAATATATTTATTTTTTTTAATTGAAAGACAATTGATTTACAGAATTTTGTTGTTTTCTGTCGAATATCAACATGAATCAGCCATAGGTATACATATGTCCCCTCCCTCTTGAGCTTCCCTCCCATCTCTTTCCCCATCCCACCACTTTAGGTTGATCCAGAGCCCCTGTTTGAGTTCCCTGAGTCATATAGCATGGTTTTAACAATATAAATTTCTTATCTTTATAATTCTGCAGGTCAGAAGTTCAAAATGGGTCTCACTGGACTAAAAGCAAATATTGACAAGTTATCCAAAAGGCCGTCCACATTCTTTAGCTCAAGGAGCCTTTTCTCCATCATCAAAGCCAGCAACATTGCGCTTTTCTCACCATTATTCTGTAACACATCTTCCTCTGACCACAGACAGAAAAGGTTCTCTATTTTTAAAGGTTCATATAATTTGACCGGAGCCACCTGGATAATCCAAGATAATCTCTCCATCTCAAGTTCTTTTATTTCATCTGCAAAGTCTTCTTTTTTCCCCATGTTAGATAATATACTCCTATGTTCTAGGGATTGAGATGTAGGCAATTTGGGAAACTTTTAGTTTTCCTACCACAGTGGTAAAGATAAAATTAAGAAGTTAGGATATTTGATGTTCACCAGCATGCTTTTGTTATAGGAGACATTCAATAAATATGAGATAAATAAATGCAGTAAGCAAACTAAAGACAAGTAGTCCTAGGAATCCAACTGGCAAAATAAAGTTGGGGTGAATGTAACACTGTGCTTGGTTTCAAGGTGGGGATGGTTTTTAGTTATTTTATATTTAATTACCATTCAACTTTTTAAGATGTTCACTTGATTTTTCTTTCTTGCAATCAAGCAATAATATATAATGTCTGACCAAAGAGTAAGCAATTAACAGAAATTTAAGTCCAAATCAGCGTGTACTTGTCCTGCAAGAAAAATCACTTTATTGACATGGAATAATTTCTCCTTTTTAAGAGAATGAAGTCAGAGATGCAAAAACAACAGTAATTTTAAAAATCTGATCAACCAAATTGAGGAGAATTTAGAAAAAGGCATTTAAAGAGTTTAAAGAACAGACTTTTGGACTCGGTGGGAGAAGGGGAGGGTGGGATGATTTGAGAGAATAGCATCAAAACATGTATATTATCATATGTGAAACAGATCGCCAGTCCAGGTTCTATGTATGAGACAGGGTACTCAGGGCTGGTGCACTGGGATGACCCTGAGAGATGGGATGGGGAGGGAGGTGGGAGGGGGGTTCAAGATGGGGAACACACGTACACCCATGGCTGATTCATGTCAATGTATGGCAAAAGCCACCACAATATTGTAAAATAATTAGCTTCCAATTAAAACAAATAAATTAATTTAAAAAAATAAAAAATAAATTTAAAACAAGTTACAATTGAAATAAATCTATCCTAAAAAACTAAAAAAAAGAGGTTAAAGAAAATTGCTACATTTTCTCAAATTTTTGTTTATTAATTTTCACCATTCTAATCATACTGATTAGAATGATATTTTAAAAGGTCCCTGAGAGTCATTCTATATAAGGGGTGCTAATTACATTCCTTGTTGACTTTTAATAACAACTTTATTGAAGAGCAATTGACATACAATAAAATGAACATACTTAAAATGTGCAAATTGTGTTTTGATATATGAATACACCTGTGAAAACATCACCATAATCAATAAAATAAACATATCCACTCAAATTTTAGTCATCTTTGTAATCCCTCCCAACCTATCCATCCCAAAACCTCTGCTCCAAAGCAACCACTGATCTGTTTTAGACAATATAGATTAGTTTGCATTTTCTATGATTTTATATAAATAGAGTCATACAGTATTCACTCTTTATTGTAGAGCTTCTTTCACTCAGCATAATTATTTTGGGATTTATCCATGTTGCTGATTCTACTAATAGTTTCTAACTATTCTAACAGAAAAATAAAGGAAGCTAAATAGATATTGAGCAGAGGAGGAGGGATGAGAAATTTACCAGATAGTATCCAAAAAGTGAAAGATGCTTAAGGAAAATTTGTTGGAAGGAAATGGGATGATAATGTGGCCATCTTCATTTAAAGACATCTGAAATACTAGGTAATGGTGAACAGTGAGAGACTTCATGAATGGGATAGCCATGGGAAATGGATTGGAGAGGAACCTTCGTCTGCCATGTTATACCACTAGAAATGAATCTGGGAAAATGAGAAGAGGTGGCAGGTCAGGTGGGAAAATGTCTTTAGGTGGTGCTAAATAAAAGCCTCCTCTCTCCAATCAGAATATCTTGGCCTCACAACACCACTTCTTCTCATGATGTTGTCAGAAGCGGTGCTTTCATATGCTTTAGCCACCTCACAGCTATCTTAGACTAGGGGAGAACTCTACTGACCAAACAAAGGTGAAGAGTATGGCACCTCATTGTCCCGAGGAGAAGATGGAAAGGGAGGGCAAGCAGACCTGGGGTAGGCCCCTGTTGGCTTCAGTGTAGCTAAGGTAATCAGGAAACCACCAGAGGTTAGAACAGTTGAAGAACAATGAACGACAAACACCACCTGTGAACTCAGGTCCAGAGTTGGTGACAGTATGACATGATCCTACTGGAAGTCTTCCTCTTCCCTATAGATCCCACCCACAACTCCTACCTGTTCCTGCCTGGACCAAATCCTCTCCTCAGCTAGCACTCCTCAGGGAAGCCCCACTTCCCACTCAGTCCCCGTCCTTTCTCCCTGAACCAATGCCATTCTGTGCTCACCCTGTTTTCCTACCTTGTACAGAATATGCAATGCGAAAAGTACTGCCTCAAGGGACTTCAAGAAAAGAACATAGTTAAACAATTACCACTCTTTCAGAAAAATGTAAGACAGAAATAAGGCTAACCATTTTCATCTATTACCTCAGGTAGAATAAGACATGGAAATAGAAATTGGCAGACCAGCAAGAGGGGACACTGTAATGCCCTATGGCTGGCAAGGCTCATTTAGTTCAGTCCAGTTCAGTTTCTCAGTCATGTCTGACTCTTTGTGACCCCATGGACTGCAGCATGCCAGGCCTCCCTGTCTATCACCAACTCCTGGAGTTTACTCAAACTCATGTCCATTGAGGTGGTGATGTCATCCAACCATCTCATCCTCTGTCACCCCCTTCTCCTCCCGCCTTCAATCTTTCCCAGCATCAGGGTCTTTTCAAATGAATCAGTTCTTCGCATCAGGTGGAGGCTGTGGAGAAGTGGTCAATGGCATAGGGAACAGATCTTGCACCAATAAAGGCACATTTATGTTAATGATTCAAATAAAACCAATGATGCGAAAAGAAGTGGGGCATGCATGTGCAGTTGCAGGCATCTGTAAGTTCTTTGATGGAGGGAAGGGAGAGAAGGAAGGATAAAGGTGGTGTGTGAAAAGGGAGGAAATGTAGCCTGATTCACAGGTTCACAGACAAGCAGACATTAGGGATAAGGGTTGGGTAAGGACTGAGAACTGAAGACAAATGTCCCTGCTTGAAACTTTAACTCATAGCAAAGGGGGAAAAAGGGTTTGGCATTTCCCCATGTGTGGACGGGTGGACCCAGATATAAAGAGCTGTGATGTGGTTGGCATGGCACTGCCATAAACAAAGTCAGAAAAAGAAATTGCCTCCAGACCACATACCTCATAGTGGTATTTATTACACATCATCCTGTATTGTAAGCAAATGAAGTCCTCAGAAAGACCCAGAATCTCTACCTCCTGAAGGTCACTGACAGGCCCTCCTGTGCTTAGTCATGTCCGGCTCTTTGTGACCCATGAACTGGGGCCCACCAGGTTCCTTTGTCCATGGGGATTCTCCAAGCAAGAATACTGGAGTGAGTTGCTGTGCCCTCCTCCAGGAGATCTTCCCAACCCAAGGTTTGAATCCAGGTCTCCCGCATTGCAGGCAGATTCTTTACCGTCTGAGCCACCAGGGAAGCCCCACTGACAGCATGCCCAGGTACTAAACTAATGGTGTCTGGAGGCCACAAAGTGTGTTAGTCACTCAGTCATGTCCAACTCTTTGCGACCCCATGGTATCTCTATGGAATTCTCCATACAAGAATACTAGAGTAGATTGTCATTCCCCTCTCCAGGAAATCTTCCCAAATCAGGGATCAAATCTAGGTCTCCTGCATTGCAGGCAGATTTTTTTTACCAACTAAGCTACCAGGGAAGCCCAGGGAGGCTACAAACTCAACATTAATTAGATCTATTTCTTAGACCTTAATCCTTAATTATTTAATTAGGTCTAAGAAACCTGAAGATGGAGCAGTGGCCTACCAAGGATGGGGCAGAGGAAGAGGTTTACTTCTGGTGTAGGCAGTAAAGAAGAGCATTGTTTACAGAAAATTCTAATAAAAGAATAAACCTGAGTGATCAGTGAGAGTCACTCAGTCGTGTCCAACACTTTGCAACCTCATGGAATATGCAGTCCACGGAATTCTCCAGGCCAGAACACTGGAGTGGGTAGCCTTTCCCTTCTCCAGGAGATCTTCCCAACCCAGGGATCAAACCCAAGTCTCCTGCATTGCAGGTGGATTCTTTACCAGCTGAGCCACAAGGGAAAACTAAGAATACTATAGTGGGTAGCCTATCCCTTCTCCAGCAGATCTTCCCAAGCCAGGAATTGAACCAAGGTCTCCTGCATTGCAGGCAGATTCTTTACCAACTGAGCTATGAGGGAAGCCCAACCTGAGTGATAGCTGCTCTTATTTTTGCTATCACCTCCATACTATAAGTATTTCTTAATAAAGCCACTGATAAAATACCCTCCCTCACCCCCAAAAAAGGATTGTTATTTTTTTTCCCAAAGTTGTTTTTGTATTGTCTGCAGAAAATATCTTAAAATTATTTTTGAAATGTCAAGGCAAAGTTGACATAAAATAAACTACACAAAGGATAGCATTTGTTTAGTTTTGACATATGTATGCAAGACCCATGAAGCCATAAATACAATCAAAAAGCAAACATATTCATCACCCGTAGAAGTTTCCTTTTGTAACCTCTCCTTTGTGCCCCTTCCAGCATCCTCAATTTCCAAGCAGCTACCAATCTAATCTGCTTTCTGTCATTATATAGTAGGTCATATATTTTATTTTTTTTTATAAATGGAATCATTTAGTATGTACTCCTTTTGTATTCATCTCAACAAAATGATTTGATGATCAATCCGTGAAGAGTGTGTATCAAAAGTTCATTTCTTTTTATGATAGAGTAGTATTCCACTGTATGGATATAGCTATGCTTACACACATTCTGATGGATATTTGAGTTTTTTCCAGTTTTTTTGGTATTTGTGTACAATTCTTTTTATTGACCAACGATTTATTTCTGTTTGGAAAATAACTAGGGTTAGGATGGCCGATTCAAAAAAAAGTTGTATGTTTAGCTTTTGAAAAATAAACTGCCAAATTATTTTCCAAATTGCAAGACTTTGCATTCTCACCAGGCTTGTGTGAAATTTTCAGTGTTCCACATCCTTGACAGCACTTGTTATGATCAATAATAAATGTTAGACATTTATTATTAGGTATAAATGTTAGGTATAAAGTAGTATGTCATTGTGTCTCTGATTTGTGTGCCTCAGCTGATAAAGAATCCGCCTGTAATACGGGAGACCTGGGTTCAGTCCCTGGGTTGAGAAGATCCCCTGGAGAAGGGAAAGGCTCCAGTATTCTGGCCTGGAGAATTCCATGGACTGTATAGTCTATGGGTCACAAAGAGTGGGAAATGACTGAGCAACTTTTGCTTTCACTTTCAATGACTATTTATGTTGAGTGACTATTCCTGTGGTTTTCCATCTGAATGTCTTTTGTGAGGAAGTGTTTGCTCAAATCTTTTGCCCATTTTTATTTGGGTGTTTATTATACAGAAAGATTTTTATAAATGAAAGTTCAAGTGCTTTATCACATATGTGATTTTCAAATATTTTATCTCAGTCTGTGACTTGTGTTTTCTCTTGGATCCATTTCAAAGAGAAGATCTTAACTCAATGAACTCAAATTTATATCAATTTTTTAAATTAATGGATTGTACCTTTTTTGTATTGAAAAATTTGTGTTGATCAACCTCAGCTAGCAAAAATTTTCTGCTATAATTTTTTGCAGATAATTTACAGTTTCAAATTTTCCATTGAGGCTGATAACACATTTTTTTTAGGTTTTTTGTTAATGAACTATATATTAAAGTTATTTTTTTGCACATGGATATCCAAAGGTTTTATTTATTTTTTTTTTTTTTATCCAAAGGTTTTAAAAGCAAAATTTGCAAGGTGCATATATGATGTGCATGTATCCTTAGTCATGTCTGATTCTTAGTGACTCCATGGACTGTAGCCTGCCAGGCTCCTCTGTCCATGGGATTTTCCAGGCAAGAATACTGAAAAGGGTTGCCATTTCCTTCTCCAGAGGATCTTCCCAATCCACAGATCAGACCTGCGTCTCCTTTGTTTCCTGCATTGGCAGGCATATTCCTTACCACTGAACCACCAGAGAAGCCCGCATATATGATAAAATGGTTAATATCCAAAATTCATAACTAACATCTACAACTCAATAGCAAAAAAACCCAAATAACCTGATTAAAAATGGGAAAAGAAATTGAATAAACATTTCTCCAATGAAGACATACAAATTGCCAATAGGCATATGAAAGGGTTCTCAACATCATTAACCATCAGGGAAATGGAAATCAAAACCACAGTGATCACCAAATGATCAACTCACATCTGTAAAGATGGCTATTATGAACAAAAAGAAAAAAAATGCAGGTGAGAATATGGAGAAAAGTGAACCCTTGTGCACCACTGGTGGGAATGTGAATTGACATAGTCACTGTGGAAAACAATGTAAAGATTCCTCAAAAAAATAAAAATAGAACTGCCATATGATCCAACAATCCCACTTCCAGGTATATGTAATATTTCAAGGAAGAGTTAGCACCAATATCTCAAAGAGATATCTGCACTCCCATGTTCACAGAAATATATTCACAACAGTCAGGATATGGAAGCAACTTAAATGCACATTGATAAATGGTTGAATAAAGAAAATGTAGTGTTTACATACAATAGAATATATTTAGCCTTGGGGAAAAAAAGCAGAAAATCCTGCCATTTACAATGACATGTATGAACTTAGAGGACATTATGCAAAGTGAAATAAGCCAGACATAGAAGAACAAATACTACATGATACCACTTACACAGTGAACCTAAAATTGTCAAACTCAGAAAAGCAAAGAGTGGAATGGTGGTTGTCAGGACTTGGGAGAAGGAAGAAGCAGGAAAATATTAATCAAAATAGGAAGATAAGTTTTGGTTTTACCAAGATGAAATTTGAAATCCAATTTAAATTTAAAATCTTAGAGACCAACTGTGCAGAATAATAGTGTATATAGTTAATAATATTGTTGCATACTTAAAAATTTGCTAAGAGGCTAAGAAGGTAGATCTTATATTGTGTTCTTGTCATTATTATCATCATCATCATCATTGTCATTATTACAATAAATACAAGGAAACTTGTTGGGTGATGAATAGATTTATGGCATAGATTGTGATGGCTTCACAAGTATGTTTCAAGCTCATCAAGTTCCATACATTAATCATCTGCAGCTTTTTGCATATCAAAAAAGAAGAAAAAATCTCAAGACTGTTTATTGAAAATATTCTCTCTTCACTGAACTGCCTATGTAACTTTGCTAAAGATCACTTTTTAATTTATCTGTCAGTCTATTTGTGGAATATCTATTCTGTTTTATTTTTTTCTACATTTAAAACACGTACATGTTGCTTTTGGTACTGATGTTTTATAATCTCATGGAATAATATAGTGTTAATTCTTCAAGTTAAAATAAATGTTTTGACCCTTCTAGGTTCTCCGCATTTCTAAATACACTTCAGAATAAGTCTGTTGATTTCTTCCATAAAGCCTGCTGGAATTTTGATTGATATTGTGTTGAATCTATACATCAATTTGTGAGGATCAATAAGGAGTCTTAAAATCCAGAACAAAGTATGTCTCTCCATTTACTCAGGTCTTTTAAAATTTCTTTCAGTAGGGTTTTGTAGTTTTCAGTGCAGAAACCTTGCTTATTTTTGGTTAACTATATCCACACTTGGACTTCCCTGATGGCTCAGTGGTAAAGAGTCTGCCTGCAATGCAGGAGATGCAAGAGGCATGGGTTTGATCCCTGGGTCAGGAAGATCCCCTGGAGGAGGAAATGGCAACCCACTTCAGTATTCTCGCTGGGAAAATCCCGTAACAGTGGAGCCTCATATATTACAGTCCTTGGGGGTCACAAAAAGTCAGAAACGACTGAACATTCACTCACTCATCCATCTACTCTTACAAATGGCATTGTTTAGTTCAAGCTCTGATTGTCCATTGCATGTATTCAGATACGGACCTAGATATATGATTGACTTTATATTGATTATATATTCATTTTAATATATTTTTATCTGATTTAGTAAAATTTTGTGAAGAATTTTTGTGTCTATATTAATAAACAATGTTGATCCATGCTTTTCTTTTTATATAGTGTCTGTCTGGTTTTACCATCAGAATGAACTTGGAAGTATTCTTTCCTCCTCAACTAAATGGAGAGTTTTGGTAAAATTTATATTGTCAATGTTAATCTTCTTTAAATATTTGGCATAATTTGCCCTTGAAGTTATCTGGATTTGTAGTTTTCTTTGTCTAAAGCTTTTAGCTAAAAATTCAATCTCTTTAATAGAAACATGACTATTTAGATTGTCTATTTGTTCTTGAGTAAACTTTAGTAGTTTGTGTATTTTAAATAAAGTTTTCATTTCATCTAAATGGTAAAATTTATTGGTCCAATATATTCATAAAATTACTTTATTTTCTTTTGAAATCTGTAGAATCTATAGTGATGTCACCTCTCTCATTCTTGATATTAGTAAACTATATATATATAAAAGAAAGTGAAGTCACTCAGTCGTGTCCGACTGTTTGCGACCCCATGGACAGTAGCCTCCCAGGCTCCATGGTCCATGCGATTTTCCAGGTAAGAATACTGGAGTGGGCTGCCATTTCCTTCTCCAGGGGATGTTCCCAACCCGGGGATCGAACCCAGGTCTCCTGCATTGCAGACAGATGCTTTACAGTCTGAGCCACTAGGGAAGCCCATATATATATATATATATATATATATATATATATATATATATATATATATATATATATAAAATTTTAATATATATAATATAATATTTAATAAAATATATTTTTAATTTTATGTTATATATATAATATATACATATAATTTTTTTTTCTGGTCAGTCTGGCTAGAGGCATACCAATTTTATTGAGTTTCTCAAAGAACCAGTGGTTTCAATGACTTTTCTCTATTTTGCTTTCTATTTCATTGATTTGCATTCTGGTTTTGCTTATTTTAATTTTTCTCTTTGTTTCAGTTTTGTTTACTCATTATTTTCACTTCTTAAAGTACAAACTGATGTCATTGATTTGACACCTTTTTTCTTTACTACTATATGTATTTGGTAATATAAATTTGTCTATTATCACAACTGTAGTTACATACCATAAGTTTTGATAGATTGTATTTTCAATTTTATTCAATCAAAATGTTTTCTAATTTCTCTGAGTTTTTCTTTGACCCCTGTGTTAAAAGTGCATTATTTAGTTTGCAAATAGTCAAAAATTTTCCAAAGACCTTTCTGCTACTATTTTGAATTTAATTCCATTTTGGTCTAAATATCAATTATTGTCTGACTTGAATCATTTAAAATTTACTAAGGTCTATTTTACAATTTTTTTGGTAAATGTTTTGTGCATACTTAAAAAGGATGTATGTTCTGCTGTTGCTGATGGAAGTGTTCAATATATGTGTCCATTAGGTCAATTAGATGCACTTACCTGTGTTGATTCTAATGAGAATCTCCTGCCTTCCTTAAATTTGTTCTTCTGTATGTAACATGTGGTTTTCTTTTTTCTACCTGCTTCTAAAATTTTTACTTTTATGATCAGATTGACTAATTTCATTTTTATATGCCAGGTGATACTTTTCTTCTTTTTGTGTACTTAGGGTTCATTAAGTTAACTTCTTGAATCTTCAAATTTAATGTTTTTTCCAAATTTTTAAAAAAATCAGCCAGTATTTCTTCAGATATGTTTTGCCACCTCTCTCCTGCCTTATTCCTAAGGGACTCCAATTATACATAAATTAGGTTACTTCAAGATAATTGAAGTGCAGTTCACTGCTTTTCCATTCAGTTTTTTAATTTTTTGTCTCATGTTATTTTGAATAGTTTCTCTTGTTATGAATTCAAGTCCATTGATCTTTTCTTTTGCAACATCTAAATTTGTGTTAATCCCATGCAATGCATTTTTATCTTAAACACTGCAATCTTTATCTATAGAAGTTTGAGTATATTTTTAATCATCTGTGTCTCTACTTAACCTTTGGAACATACAAAATACAGCATAATAAGTGTCTTAAAGTCCTTGTCTGTTAATTCTATTATATTCACCTTAGGCTGATTTTGATTGATGAACTTTTTTCCTCATAATGGTTTATATTATCCTGCTCTTTTGCATGTCTGGTAACTTTATATTAGATGCCAGATGTTGTGAATTTTATCTTGTTGGGCGCTGTTATTTTTATATTCCTATAAATATTAAGCTTTGCTCTGGGATTCAGTGAAGTACTTGGAAACAGCTAATCGTTTCATATTTTGCTTGCAAGATTTTTTAGGTGGGACTAACACTGTGTTGTCTATGGTTAATTATTCCCCATTACTGAGGCAAACACCATCTGTGTAATTAACGAAAAGCTCTATAAGTTTTGAAATTTTGAAGTTTGACTTATTGAAACAGGCACTATTTCTAGCCCCATGGTAGCATCCTTCATAAAGGATTCCTCTTATCCTTTATTATATTTTTCCCCCCTGAGCCTGGTCTAGTTTCTTCACATGCATGCTCTGATTGATAATCTCCTAAATACTTGAAGGAGATTGTCTGCAGATTTCTTGAGTGCTTTCTCTGACAGCTCTCTCCTCTCTGGTATTCTGTTCTATGTTCACTAGCTGCCTTGATTTTGCCATTCTCAAAACAATCCACTCAACTTTATGTTTAAAATCTGACTCGGCCTGAGTTCTCCCTCTGTGTACTTTTGGCTGGGAATTCTTATTAAGTAGGCAGTTGGGATAACTGCAGGGCTCACCTTGTTTATTTCTCATCTCTCAGGGAGAGAGATGAGAAATAAACAAGGCACTCCACTCCAGTACTCTTGCCTGGAAAATCCCATGGACGGAGGAGCCTGGTGGGCTGCAGTCCATGGGGTCTCTAAGAGTCAGAAACGACAGAGCGACTTCGCTTTCACTTCTCACTTTCATGCATTGGAGAAGGAAATGGCAACCCACTCCAGTGTTCTTGCCTGGAGAATCCCAGGGTCGGGGGAGCCTGGTGGGCTGCCGTCTATGGGGTCGCACAGAGTAGGACACGACTGAAGTGACTCAGCAGCAGCAGCAGGGATCCTGGCCCTTCATTACCTAAATGTCCAGTGTCTTGAGAAACATTGTTTCATATAGGTTTCTAATTTCTCTATCCTTTGTGGAAAAAACGTAAATTCAGCCCCTGATACTCATTTGTAAACAGAATTCTCAAATCACATTAAGAACAATTTTCTTGGTTAGTGCTAATTTTTGTCTACAGATAATATATAGAGATCATTATATGTCAGGCATTTCACATACATGATCTCACTGAATCCTGTTATCTTCATACCAGCTCCATATAGTAGGCATCATTTTTAGTTCCCACTGTTCTGATAAGGTAACTGAAGTTCAGTGAGATCAAGTACCTTGGTCAAAGTCACACATACAATAAGCAGACAAAGTTGACCTAAGACTTAATCCAGACTTATCTGAAACCAAACGTTTTGATCCTAACAACATTGCTATCCTTTCACGACTATCAACCTACCCGTCATTTTTTGTGTTATTATTAGCGCAGAGAGAATCATAATCAGTTTTAAGCCATCTAGAAGTACGAGTAATTTTTGTCTAGTGCAGAGTTTAAAAGTGTTTATTAAACCAAGAATAATTATCATACCAGAAATATTCTATGCCTTGGGTTTAGATAAATAAATCTAAATGTCATCTTGTCAAACCCAAATACCAACAGTTCTGTGTGCAGCTTCTAACAACGCACCCTTTGAAAACTTATTTTTCTTTCATTGCAAAAGATAACATGATCTGTGGGAGTAACAGAATGCTTACTGATGAGTGGTGCCAAATGCAGGTAAAGAGCTTCAGAAAAACAAGAACCATTTGAAAGTGGTTAGCAAGAGGAGTGTCATTTTATTCACAAACAAGTTACCCAGAATCACTGTGAAACTTTATTCCTCCAAATAAAGTGCTTTGGATAGAGCTGGCAACTATCACTAAACAGACTCACCCCAGGGTTCCAGGAACCCTGGATGAAATGACAGATGGGGCCAAGACTTTGGAGAAATAGGTTGCCCAAGGGCTAAGCCGAGACTGGAGAGTCAGCTTTGGAAAAGAAAGATCCAGCAGACTAGTGTGAGGGGTTTGAGCCCAATGCCCTGTTGTACCTATCCTTTATCACTGAACAGCGTACCAACCATACGAAAGAAAACACACTTCCTCAGTTCAGTTCAGTTGCTCAGTCTTGTCCTACTCTTTTTGACCTGATGGACAGCAGCACGCCAGGCTTCCCTGTCCATTACCAACTCCCAGAACTTGCTCAAACTCATGTCCACTGAGTTGGTGATGCCATCCAACCATTTCTTCCTCATCCTCTGTCGTCTCCTTCTCCTCCTGCCTTCAATCTTTCACAGCATCAGGGTCTTTTCCAATGAATCAGTTCTTTCCATCAGGTGGCCCAAGTATTGGAGCTTCAGCATCAGTCCTTACAATGAATATTCAGGACTGATTTCCTTTAGGATTGGCTGATTTGATCTCCTTGCAGTCCAAGGGACTGTCAAGAGTTTTCTCCAACACCACAGTTCAAAAACATCAATTCTTTGGCACTCAGCTTTCTGTATGGTCCAACTCTCATATCCACCCATGACTACTGGAAAAACCATAGCTTTAACTAGACGGACCATTGTCAGCAAGGTAATGTCTCTGCTTAACATGCTGCCTAGGTTGGTTATAGCTTTTCTTCCAAGAAACAAGAGTCCTTTAATTTCACGACTGCAGTCAACATCTGTAGTGATTTTGGAGCCCAAGAAAATAAAGTCTGCCACTGTTTCCATTGTTCTCCCATCTATTTGCCATAAAGTGATGGGACTGGATGCCATGATCTTCATTTTTTGAAAGTTGAGTTTTAAGCCAACTTAAACTTCGCTCTCCTCTTTCACTTTCGTCAAGAGGCTCTTCTGTTCCTCTTCACTTTCTGTCATAAGGGTGGCGTCATCTGTGTATCAGGTTATTGATATTTCTCCTGGCAATCTTGATTCCAACTTGTGCTTCATCCAGCCCGGCATTCTGCAGGGTGTACTCTGCTTATAAGTTAAATAAGCAGGGTGACACTATAAGGCCTTGATGTACTCCTTTCTCGATCTGGTAAGGAGTCTGTTGTTCCACGTTGTTGTTGTTGTTCCAGTTGACTGTTGTTGACTGTTGTTCCAGTCTGTTGTTCTATGCCTGGTCCCAACTGTTGCTTCTTGACCTGCATACACATTTCTCAGGAGGCAGGTAAGGTGGTCTGGTATTCCCTTCACTTTAAGAATTTTCCAGAGTTTGTTGTGATCTACACAGTCAAAGACTTTGGTTTAACCAATAAAGCAGAAGTAGATTTTTTCTGGAATTGTCTTACTTTTTCTACGACCCAATGGGTGTTGGCAATTGGATCTCTGGTTCCTCTGCTTTTTCTAAATCCAGCTTGAACATCTGGAAGTTCACAGTTCATGTACTGTTGAAGCCTGGCTTGGAGAATTTTGAGCATTACTTTGCTAGCGTGTGAGATAAGTGCAATTGTGTGGTAGTTTGAACATTCTTTGACATTACCCTTCTGTGGGATTGAAATGAAAACTGACCTTTTCCAGTCCTGTGGCCACTGCTGAGTTTCCCATATTTGCTGGAATATTGAGTGCAGCACTTTAATAGCATCATCTTTTAGGATTTGAAATAGCTCAACTGAAATTCCATCACCTCCACTAGCTTAGTTCATAGTGAAGCTTCTTAGGTGCACCTAATTTCATCATTTTGTGACTGAAAGTGAGAAGAACAGGGAGAGAAGATTAAGCCTTTCACTTTTCAGGTTATTCTAACATTTCCTCCAACAAGATCTTTCTAAAACATGAATGTGACTATGTAGTTTCTTTGACTACAAACATTCGCAGTTGCTTTAACAGGTTATACAAGAGCCTCTGTGGTCTGGCATCTAGTCTTGGCTCATCTCTTATCATGAACCCATGCCTCAGATATATTCCACTTCCTGCTGTTCCGTGACTATGCCAGACTACTGGCTGTCAATATACTTTATGTATCTGCTCTCTCTGCTTCGAATGGCCTGCCTCCACTTACCTTCCTAGGATAATCTTTCTTGCCCTACACATGACAGCTTAAAAGTCTCCCATTTGATAAAAATGTCTTTGACTTGCTCATGTAGTTGCTGTCACTTTCTACTTATTCCAACCCTGCACCTAGTCCTTACCTCAACGATTGCCACAATCATATACTATCACAGATATGCATGTTCATGACCATCT
The DNA here is from genome assembly GCF_019320065.1 of Cervus canadensis. Lineage (NCBI taxonomy): Eukaryota > Metazoa > Chordata > Mammalia > Artiodactyla > Cervidae > Cervus > Cervus canadensis. The sequence continues at coordinate 108,426,518 of NC_057419.1, forward strand.
CATCTATTATACTGTTAGCTCCTGGTGGCAAGGAATATATCCTCCACCATATCAAACAGGACTAGTGATAGATAAGTAGGTAACTTGATCAGAAGGAAAAAAGGAAGGAAGATAGAAAGAATGGATAGATTGAAAAAGGCTATTCTAAAAAAAAGTTTTTATTAATATTACATATATTTCAAAACAGAGGGATTTTAAGTTAACCACCAAGGAAAAATGCCAGGAATTATAGCCTGATGGGAAGACTTCAGAAATTATTTTAACTTACTCATCAGTGACTTGAACTACATTTATTCATTTAATTTTTCTTTGTTGGTAAGCACATTTTTACCTGTATTGGTGGTATGGAGTAAGAAATTGCAGAGCACATTTCATTAAATAATAACAAATATAAAGTCACTCTTAAATAAAGCTCCGATGTGTTTGTATTCTAATGTAATACAGTTAATAAGAGATTTCTGATTTAGTGTATCATTTGTTAAAGTTTTTGTGAAGTTAAGATCACTTTGTCTTGACTTACAAGAGGACAAAATAGTCATTTTGAGCTTCAGGCAGTGTGTATTTACTAACAGGCAGTGCTAAGTAAAACAGGACAGTACATGTGCTGTGATTCTAGGGTGATTATAAAGTCAAGAAATAAAAACACATTTTTGGAAGGACTGCTAAAAAACCACTAGTTACCAGCCAAACCTTTCGGTTAATAGATGGGAAGACTATATCTTAGGGATGTTAAATAACCTGCCCCGAATCATACAGTGAATTGACAGGGAAATGGAAATAACTTAGGCCTTCTGATTCCTGGTAAAGGATACCCTTCACCAAACAATAGTTTGTATACTTTTTACTATACACAAGATGATATATTTGATATACACCAAAGTACCTTTTCATCAATTATCTTAAAAGGCTATTAAAATACTCCTCACTTTTTCAACTCCATAGCTATAAGGCACCAGAATATCTTTCTATATTCCAAACAAAACATATTGCAAATTACTGAATCCACTTGCTCCAATGAAAATTTCACTTTTTTCAATAGATGTTTTTGTTTTGCAAAACAGAATTCATAAAATTCTATTTATGTTAACATGTAATGGTTTTCTAATAGTTATTTATAAATGTGCTACTAAACACATATGTTTTAAATTTGAGTTTTAATTTCAAATGTGATATATTTTGGTAGAGATAACCCACATAAACAAAAGTTCCATGGAATCTCAATAATTAAAAAAAATACATAAAGGGATCTTGAGATTGTTTGAGAACCACTGCTATATATTAACTCATTCAATAAATAATCATTGAAAGTCTAATCCTGTTGTGAAAGCTATAGGACAAGGTGGTGAGCGAGACAGACATAGCCCACAGCATCATGGAAATGATGAGTTGATGGGGAAATGGACAATAAACAAGCAGCATATTCAATAATAAACTGATCACAGGTTTTAAGAAGTGTTACTTGAGAAATAAACAGGGTGTAGAATTAGTAACTGAAAAAGATCTTATCCTATCATGCCCTACTTTCATCCCTCCATTCTCTCACTTCTTTCTCTACAACAGTTTCATAATTTTACAGCTATTACTTTTAACTGCCAAGACCTCCTTTACCCTTCTGCTGGTTGTTGTTCAGTTGCTCAGCTGTGTCCAACTCTTTGAGATTTCATGAACTGCAGCAGGCCAGGTTTCCCTGTCCTTCACTCTCCCAGAGTTTGCTCAGACTTATGTCCATTGAGTCCATGATACCATCCAACCATCTCATCCTCTGCCACTCCCTTCTGCTCCTGCCCTCAATCTTTCCCATCAGGGTCTTTTCCAGTGAGTCAGCTCTTCATATCACGTGGCCAAAGTATTGGAGCTTCAGCTTCAGCATCAGTCCTTCCAGTGAATACTCAGAGTTGATTTCCTTTAAGATGGACTGGTTTGATCTCCTTGCTGTCTGCTGGTAATATCATTCTAATTGTTTTTGGAAGAGCTATCTTTCCAGAAGTGGAAAGAATGACTCAATTCTAACAAGAAGAGTGTCTCATCTTCCTGTCCAGAGTACACAGAGAGGAGGATATGACACAAATTCAACTGAGAGTTCTGGTGAACTCAGATTGAGAGTGATACTTATGTGTGTGCTCAGCCATGTCCGACTCTTTTGCAACCCCAATGAACTGTAGCTCATCAGACTCCTCTGTCCATGGAATCTTCCAGGCAAGAATACTAGAGTAGGTTCCCAATTCATCCTCCTGGGGATCTTCCCCACCCAGGCATCGAACATGTGTCTCTTGCATCTCCTGCATTAGCAGGTGGATTCTTCACCACTTAGCCAACTGGGAAGCCCCCCAAGAGTGACATAGGACCATGGAAAACTAGAGGCCTCTAGACCACAAGGTAGAGAGAATGTGTTTATTGCTTAGTAACTAACTCATGTCTGACTTTTTTTGCGACCCCATGAATCATAGCCTGCCAGGCTTCTCTGTCCATGGGATTTCCCAGGCAAGAATATTGGAGTGGGTTGCTATTTCCTACTCCAGGGGATCTTCCTGACCCAGGGATTGAACTCTTGTCTCCTGCAGTTGGCAGGTGGATTCTTTACCACTGAGCCACCAGGGAAGCCCAGAGAGAATTACCTGAGAGTGAAGTCCACACTCTGAACATCAGAGGCAATATATGGAGAAAGAAATGAGGAAAGAGATGAAGATATGTATAGGTGAAAAGAAAATGAGAAAAAGAGGTATTGGACAGGGAGAGGGATATTATTCTCTTTTGAAAGCCAATATATTACATCATTGTTTTCTTTCCTTTTTTTTTGCAAGCTACTTTACCTCATATTAAATCCATTTTCCTTATGAGCCACATTTAACATGAAGAAGATACCAGAATAATTGTAGCAAAAACTTATGTTTCCATGATCCAGAATTCATTTCCCTAATCCCCCATAGAATCACTATCTTCAAGTCATTGTTTATACTTATTGTCTACTGCTGGGTTTTTACATCACAAGGTACATACTGATGATTAACATACAATATCATTTTTGTGTTTAAAAATTTATCTAAGTAGAGCTACACTGCATATCCATTTGTACTTTATTTTTTCCACTTATTATTATTTTAATTTTAAATATTTTCATTTGAAAGGTTTATTTATTTCCCCTACTCTTAGAATTTCAATATATGAATTGACCACAATTTGTTCATATAGTCTCCTATTTATTTCTATATAGAGGTGAAATGGTAGATCATAATCTGGGTATGGGTATCTTTAACTTGATAGGATATTGTCAAATCTCTCTCTAACATCCTTGTGACAATCTTGGTGCCAACTTACAATAGATGAGAAATTATGTTTCATTAGTCCCTTATCAATAATTAGTATAATCAGACATTTTGATTTTTGCTAATCAAATGGAATGAAACTGTTCAACATTGCATGTTTATTTTAATGAGTATTTTCTTAATAAGTAATGAGTTCATGCATCTTTACATATGTTTATTCACTAAAGATTCCTTCTCTGTGAATCAGCTGTTGTTGTGTTTAGCTCTTTCTGTTGTTGTATAGGAATTTATCCATTCAACCAATATTTATTGAGTGTCTATTCTTTTCCAAACTCTGTTCTGGGTACTAGAGATCTAGTAGTAAACAAAACAGACAAAAATTTCTGCCCTCATGGAGCTTATATTCTAGTATAAGAGGTATGTAAATATTCAACATACAAATATTAGTTCTTATATTCCAAACATCTTTCCCAAGTTTCTGGCTTGTATTTATCTTTGTAGGGGTTTTTGACATACAAAAGTTTTAGGTGTTAATGTAGTCATAGTTATCAATATGATATATTGTGATTTATGCTTTTTGAATTTTATTTAAATAATTTTTCCTTACTCCTCAATTTTGAGGTATTTGCTTATAGTTCTTACAATGTTTTTAAAATTTTTTTACATTTCACATTTTGTGATACAGTATAAATTAAGGCTTTATTTGTATCTTTTTATGTACATAAATGATTGTTAACATAATATGTTTGAATAATCAATTGCATCACTCAATTGTTTATAATATCCTTCCTGCAATATATAAAATTTCTGCATATAAATAAATGTTTTTTTTCCCTGGGTCCTCCATTCTGCCTTCTCAGTGCCTAGCATCCTGTCAGGTAGTACAGAGCTCCTCAATTCATAATTGTTAAAATCACAGAATGAAAATGGCAATATAGCATAGAAGTCTCCTGTCAGAATGGGTAAGATAGAGGTATTGTCTTAAGTCACATTTCCATCAAAATCATTCCCCAAAACAGTGATGTTGAACGACAGTCCTGACAGAGATTTTCTTCTCAAAAATATGTCCCCAGAACATGCATGTGTGTGTGTGTTAGTTGCTCTGTCATGCCCGACTCTTTGCAATCCACCAGGCTCCTCTGTCCATAGACTTCTCCAGACAAGAATACTGGAGTGAGTTGCCATTCCCTTCTCTAGGGAATCTTCCTGACCCAGGGATCGAACCAAGTCTCCTGCATTGCAAGCAGATTTCTTACTATCTGAGCCACGAGGGAAGCCCCCCGACCCCCACCAGAACACGTGCTGTGCAAATATACCTTTGTGTGTGTTTGTGTACATGCATGTGCTTGTTGTATTCAATGCTGTTTTCATATTGTTCCACAATAAAAAGTGGTGCTCAATATATTTTGATTTGAAGAGAATGGTAACAATTTATGATATTGAATCTCTGTGTGAAGTCAAATAACTTTGGTCTAGATTTCAGAAAATAGGACACTAAAAAGGTCATGTTTTACAGCTAAAATTTACTCTGCTATAATTTTGAATAATAAATCATTGTGGAACTTAACAAAAGTTCAAAGCCAGCTTTTTCTATGGTTACCATCATGAATAGCAAAGAACTTGAAGATTAATTGTAATCCATTTTAAAATAAAGCTATGTTATAAGGTATATAATTATACCTATATATAACATTTTGAATTTTTAACAGTATCTAAGGAATGTGGTGTGTTAATGCATATACATATGTACATAAATAATAGATGAAAAATTCCTCTTGTGTGAGTCAATATATAGAGCCCTGCAAAGTTGTGTTCATCCTGTGGTTTACAACTACTCTATATCTCCACCCTCTTGTTTAGACATTCTGTCTTGTTTTTACTGATACTGGACATTTGTTACTTTCCTTATAGCCCTCTCAAAATAGATTGTCATATTTTCATTCTCTACCTACTTCAAGGTCAAAAAGCAATCATTGTCTTATTTCTAGATCATTACTCCATTGTGCTCATGCAAAAGTCTTTGCTTTTTGGAGGCTTATGGCATTTAACTGTAACACCTTCTATATCTTTTTGTTATTCTACCTACTTACTTATTGGTTAATCTCTTAATTTAGGGGTCAGCAAGCTATAGATCATGTGCCAAATTTATTCTGTAGTATTTTGGAAATAAAGATGTTTTGGAAAACAGTCATGCTGGTTCACTTTATATAGTTTCTTTAACTGTTCTTGCATTAGAACAACAGAGTTAAGTAATTGCAAGAGTCCATATGACCTTCAAATTCTAGAATATTTGCTATCTGCCCTCTTACAGAAGAAATTTGTTGATATTGAAGTATTTGGCACAGTCTCACAATTCTCTCCTTCTCAAGTCCTGTCTTCCTTTTTCATGGTTTTAGAATGATGCAAACACCATTTCTCAGTGCCCTGATGTTTTCCTTGTCAAAGTCAATCATCGGTACTCTCCTCCAGTGTCCTTTTTCTCATGATCAACCTCCAGATTTTGTCAACAACTCAAACTGCCTCATTTCTTTAATCTTAAACTCAAAAGCCCACTTTTGGGCTACACTGCAACTATACTTACTTTTTTAGTTGTTATTATGGAAAACACTAGGGAGGGGAATGTGAGGGATAGTGACAAAAAAGCTATACTTGCCTGCATGTGATAAAGAAGTACAAGCCAGGATTTCTCTGGTGGTCCACTGATTAGGATTCTGCTCTTCCTCTTCAGGGAGCACAAATTTGATCCCTGGTCAGGTAACTAAGATTCTGCATTGTCACACAGAATGGCCAAAAACTAAGTAAATAAAGAGAAGAAAAAAAAGAAAAATTACATGCCAATAGGGACTAAGGTTGTTTAGTTGCTCAGTCGTGTCCAACTTTGCAATCCCATGGAATGTAGCCTGCCAGTCCCCTCTGTTCATGAGATTTCCCAGGCAAGAATACAGGAGTGGGTTGCCATTTCCTTCTTCAGGGGATCTTCCCGACCCAGGGATTGAACTTGTGTTCCCTGCATTGCAGGAGGATTCTTTACCACTGAGCTACCTGGGAAGCCAGGGACTAAAGAGGAGAATACAAAGAAAAAACTTTGGGTTATAATCAATTTTCACAGCTAGAGAAGCCATGGATGGATTTTGATAAGAAACTCTTAGAGAGGTAGGGGGAAGGCTAGGGCAGTATTGTGGAATCCACGAGAAGGTCGCTGACCAGGAAAGATTGTCAATGATGTCAAATGCTGCAGAGAAGTCCAAATATATCAGAATTGAAGTGTTGAAGAGGAAAAGTTAAAATTTTACATAACCTCCTTCTCCTTCTGCCTCTGTAACTCATCTTGCCCCTTGCAAAGTCTAGATCACGTAGGTCACATAGTCTCAGAAAGTGGGGACTTGGAATACTGGGAACTGGAGTTTGTCTCACTCACCTATGTCCTGCTCTCTGGAATAGCCCAGCCCCTGCAAACCTGCTTAATCAAGCCTGTCCAGGTCAGGCATCCCCCTCCCCATCTTGACCACAGTTCCCATGCAAGCAAAAGCCTGTAGTTCAAACCAGCCTATTAACAGCTAGTGTTGCCCACTACAGTCTATCTATAAAAACTCTGTAATCCCTTTGTTCAGGGCTCAGATCTTGGGGTGTTAACTCCTCTGGGCCCGCCTGTGTAATAAACCTGAGTTCTCCAACTCTCTGAGTGCGGTGCTTGTTTTCTCAAGTACTGGTTTCTGCAACAGTGTCAGAGAGAAAGACATATTCCTCTTCCCTATTAGGTTTTTCTGTCTGGTCTAAGAATTAAATTGACATGAGACAGATTAACAGGACAAAATCAAACAAAAGTGTAATAACATGTATACATGGGAGAAACTCAGGAGAACTTGACAAAATAGTTGAAACCCTCCCCTTAAAATGCCCTCTTCAGCTAAAGACAAAAAAGGATTTTGATATAGTTAGTGGTTTGGATTTCAAAGGGGAAAAAGGCAATTGACATGGAGATAGAAAAGCATGTGTTTGGTAAATAAATGTTTTCTGGGCCAGGCAGAGACAATGGAACCCAGAGAGGAATTCTCTTAGCTAGGTTCCTCCCTCTTCTAATTATTGCTATCTGTGGGGTTGACTCCCTTCCTGGAATAGGTCCTCCATCTACATTCTTTAGGCAGTTAGGGGAAAGGTCAAAAGTTCTTCCTGAGTCTTTTGGGCCTTGATTGTCCTCAACTTGAAATAATCTGCATGCCAAAGAGATATTTTGAGGTTGTAAATTTTGCTCCCCCACAGAAGCAAAGTAGTGCATGTGTCATACAACACTGGAAGAAATGCTGCCTGAATACAAGGATCTCAGCTTATGTATTTCTTTTCAAAAAGCCTTTATCTATCATAAGTTGCATTAGATTGTGCAAAGCTATTTTTCAGGGGATATTACAATTTAAGATCTAGCAATGGCTCTGAAGTCACATACTTATATAAAGATACTTTATGATTTTTCTTTTGGTAATGTGAATGCCTGATTTAACTTGTAATTGCAAAGGCACCCCTTTCAAAGGTAGTTATCTCAATAAACACATTGCTAGCCACAAGACTAGATAAAGGGCTTGGATGCCACTCCCTCCAAACCCTAGAAACAATTTTGTTTTAGAGATCCTGGTTGATTTAAATAACTGACCATTTGTGCCACTTGTGGGATTTTTTTGTTTGCTTGGGTTTTATTTTTCACTTTCTTCCCCTCTCTTCCTATGCTTTAAAATCTTATTCTTATGTTTTAAATTCAGTCATAAAGAGTGAACTGGTAAAACCTCAGACCCTCACTTTCGACCCAAAGGAAAAACAAAAACCCCAGGGGAGTGCTAGCTCTCTCTTCCGACAAACTTGCTGGGTGTTCCCTGGCATGCCTTGTGTGCTCCAAGGCTTGTAAATAATACACTTTTTTTCCTTCATAGCTTCCTGATGTAACTATGCTGAAAGATGTCTTGTAGTCAATCATAATAAGAACCACAAAGGTCAGACTAGATACAACATTGGTTTGGAAAGGGGAGATGTCTGTAGGAAGCTCACCAGGGCTAAGTCAGAGCCTCCAGGCATTTCTAGCCAATACCATCCCTACTGATAGGCTGAGACTGGCACCTAACACTCTCCCTTAACACCAGTCCTTTCCCCAAGTATATACAAAAATAACATTATATTATTCTCAAAATATTGGCTCTCAGACCACTTCTCAGCATGTTGATAGAGTTGCTTAGTTTTCCTACTGTGTAAGGCCCTTTGGAATAAAAAAAGAGAAGAAGTGGTAGAGAAACGTAGTAGAAACAGCATTCATTCTCTTAATAGGCATTTGTTGAGAGCCTATCTTGTGTCAGTCACTATGCTTTGGAGGGAAGGACCAATCGCCTCAAGGCAAAGTACAAACTAGAAAAACAGACCATGCGAGTTTTGCAAAATGCCAGGTGAGCCTGGGTTTTGTTTTTGTTTGTACAGCTGATTTAAGGATGATTTGATCCCAAAGTTTAATATAAACTGAGAATTATTTATGAAAATAATAATAATAAAAGAAAATATTCATAAGATCATTGCATCATGAAATATTTAGCTACCTGTAAATAATCAAACCTCACATCTGAAATTATTGATCTCTCAAAAATAGGAGAGTAGAGAGAGTTATGGGGAGCGCTTCAAAGAGGTTAGACCTATGTAAACTGAAAACAAAATATCATAAATCCATATCAAATCTGTCTCATAACTTCAAGTTACAATAGAGGGCAGACAAAACACTACAACTCACTAGTATGAGATGAGATGAGTCACAGGAAAATGGCTGTGCTTTGATGGAGTGTCAGGATGTCTGGAAGATCTGAAAATAAAGACCTTGCTTTCAATGAAGGATCAAGTAGAGGGGCCGAGATGGAGTCAGAGAAAGGTGTTGATAACTTGGAAAAGGAAATTTCCCCAACTCTTTGGAAAAGTTGGCTAAAATATGAAAACATTTTTGTGAGGGTGCCCATACAGAGCAGAGACAAACCATCATCACTAGTGTCAAACAACATGCAGGTATAGAATTCATCTGAATCTTCTCAAGAGCATACCAAGGAATCAACTAAATGCCAACATACAGGTTCCTCAAGGATTTGGCAGAATAGAAACAAAGGGTTGACTATTATTTATAACAACCACTGAGGTAAGGCTTATTTAAGTACTTATACTTTTTCTTTTTACTCTTGTTAATTAACTTTCCTCTCAAAGTTTTTTCTTGAAATATAATTTATATACATAAAAGTTCACATACAAGTAGGTAACTCAATGACTTTTCACAAAATAAATGTGTGAGGTGAGCGTGGAGGAAAAGAGAGCGAGCTGGGCTTTCAGGCAGAGAAAGATTTATTATAGGAAGAGAGAAAGTGACTGGCTTTAGAGAGAAACCAGTGTTTTCTCTTTATAGCCAATTCTTCTTATACCTTATCCATGGAGAATTGTGCCCCGAAGGGAGGGGGCCTTAGTTTAGCCCGCAGCTGGGGTCTTGTGATCACATAGTTGAAGGGGTCTCACAGTTGGGTGGTCACGTAGTCTTGAGAAACTGGCACCAGCGTGGAAAACCAGGATATCATCTTAAGGAAAAAACAGGATGCCCACTAGGGTAATGTGGCCACTGTAACTTCATCCCTTGTTTGGCAGGACACCACAATGGGCCATTTTTAAACTATACCTATGAGCCCCTCATGGACTCTAACACTATGAAACCAACACACAGATCAGGACACAGAATATTCCCAGCTCCCTAGAAGCCCTCTCATTGTCCCACTCACAGTATAAAAGTAAACTGTTTTAACTCTATTTTGAGTAACTTTCTTCTATTTCAGAAGTCCACAAGAAGTCTGAGAAGAAGAGAAAAAAACTATTTCAACCCGGCAGTATCGCTAGAACAGAATTACCTGGGGAGAGCCCCTGTGTCATTCATTTATAACTGCTACAACAGAAACCACATGTACTTGGGAGTTTTATAGTTAAGTAGGCTCAGATCTTTGCATTGAAGAGGGCAAACAGTAGTCTCAAAGCCATTCCTAAGCTTACTCAACATTTTTACAGAAAACTAGGAGAAGGGTAAAGGGCAATTTTCGACATCAACTTGTTAGGGAAAAAAAAAAAAGATTCCAAAGAGAAAAAATAAAAGTGTTGCTATAGTAGAGCACCTGGGGCTGATGGGCCACACCTTGTACCTCCACTTTTATCTTGACATACATTTCACTCTGCTACTTCTAGCTTAGTCATCTTTGTATTTGTCTTGCCTTCTGTACAAGAGGGTAAGGGAAGTGAAGGCAGGCATAGTATTTAAATTAAATTTCTTTCTGCTCCCGTTGGTGCCTAGATTAGTTACCCTGCTCCACCACTCCACAAATATCTACAAAAGTGTAAATCCATGGGGAACTACTACAAGTATTAAGTAGTCTTAATTAATAATTAATCTCAATAGTAATTATGAGCTTTGCTAAATTCATACCATTTCAGTTTGGCAAATGTGTTTAACACATTTGTCAGCATCCAAAATTATTTGTTGTTTCTCCTTTCCAACCAATTTCTTAGAATACAAAAGCTTTTGTATAAATTTCTGTAGGGCCACAACATTCAGAACTATATAGACTATGAATCTACACAAGCAATACAATAAAACTAAGCTTAGGGAAGAATTTTCTCAAGGGAAAAAAACAAAAAACAAAACTCAGACTAGCTTTTCCTCTGTCTCATCAGAGTCCAAAATTCCCATTTCAGGTTACAAAATGAATTAAGGGTACAAGATAATAATTTTTTTAAAAAACTGCACACATTCAAAGTTACATAGCTAAGAGACATGGAAGCATTATTTGTGTATTCAGGTGTCTTAATATTACATCCTATTCATCATCTGTCCCATATTTTAAGACATTTATACAGTGGATAAACCATTGAAATTTTAACTAATTCTGACACACTTAAGTTTTAACTGCTAATAAAGTGATTTTTAAAGATATCAAACAAACTTAAAATGATGAACAATTCAATAACTATTAAAATTAAAGGAATTACAGTAAAGAATTATTTGGTTCTCCTTCCATTTCTGCTCCTTCTAAATTTGGAATCTCCTCTCTTTCTGTCTCCCTCTCTTTCCTTCTCTGTCTCATCCACAAACAAAGCAGTTTAGTTTTATTTTGAAATTAAGTTGTTAATTATGTTTTTTTTTCCTATGTGATGTATATATATCCATTGCTTTGCATCAAATATCAAATCTGAATTTTACAATTTTTTTTAAATAAGAGCAAGAAGGAACAGCAATTACCAAATAGATTTCAACTGATTCTCATTTCAAAGAGAGAGTTGAAACAACTTTTGTCAATATCATGTCAAAGTTATAGTCATATCTTTCATAAATCTAGTCTTTAAAATGACCAATCAATAAAAGAGTAATTTAGCAATCATTTATTGAGTTCATACTATATGAGAGACATTGCCATAGGCAAATAGAAGCAAACACAATTACAGCCTTAAAAAATTTTATGATGCGGTAGTGGACACTGAAAAGTAAATGGATAATTTTTTCAATGATAATAAGAGGTACGGAATATAACCAGGTACAAGGCAAGCGTGGGTTGGAGAAGTGACAGTGAGTAAAGTGTTGAGAGATTAGGTAGCTACAACTCATTCAAACTCTAGGAGCACATCTGCCCCCAACCCTCATACAAACAAAAGTACCACTAAAGCAACACAAGGAAGTATGAATATTTTGAGTCTGTCAAAGGTTTAGTCTTAGATCTCACAGAACAAAGACCTTCAAATTAAGGAGAAAAGAATTTAAAGAGCTGTGAAAGGTGGTTAATCTGCTAATTACCACTTCAAAGGAGAGTGATAGAGGGGATCGCAATGCAGGAATACTGCTTAGCTGGTTCTTCCTCTAGTCTCTTTGTGGCTGCTCAGAGGGGCAAAAATTATACTCACTCTTCTCTTTCCATCTTTCCTCCTCTTACTCTCTATCCATTTAAAATATTTTTGTCTTTGCTGCCATTCTGTTTATACAGGCTCTAAGAGATAATTTATACTTAGTTTTAGGTGTTGGTTGAATTTCTGATTCTGTTTGCTATGCCTAAAAATCAGTTGAGATGAAATTTCATTTTTTCCAGTGATGAAAACCTTCCCTGAGAGAAATCTCAACTCCAGAGAAACTCTGAATTTTGGAGGTATCAGGTCAGAATTTTTTTTAAAAAATGTTTCATTTATGTTTGCCAAAATATAATTTACTATACAGTTGTGAGTTAAAGATATCCAAAGAGAGAAAGGAAAATGTTCCTTGAATTGGGGAAATAAAATTTAAATAAATAGCAATGCCACCCCCCCCCCCAAAAAAAAAAAAACAAACCATAGTCATCCTTTATCAATTCATTCAGTCCCATGTAATGGGCTTTCCTGGTAAAGAATCCACCTGCAATGCAGGAGACCCCGGTTCAATTCCTGGATCGGGAATCCTGGAGAAGGGATAGGCTACCCACTCCAGTATTCTTGGGCTTCCCCTTTGGCTCAGCTGGTAAAGAACCTGCCTGAGATGCAGGAAACCTGGGTTCAATCCCTGATTTAGGAAGTTACCCTGGAGAAGGGAACAGCTACCTGCTCCAGTATTCTGGCCTGGAGAATCCCATGGACTGGGATCACAAAGAGTTATACACAACTGAGCAACTTTCACTTCACTTCATGTAATTAATATTTTTTTCTTATTGATCTTGGATTAGCAGTTTCAACCAACTAGAATTTCAGAAATTGTTGCTCAGTCCAGTGCTTTGAGGCTAGGCCTCTTGCACCAGACAGGTAGCCTAGCTGTGAATGCAAAAGAAAAACTCCTGAAGGAAAATAAAAGAGCTACTCCAATGAACATACAAAGGATAAGAAAGCAAAGCAGCCTTATTGCTGATATGAAGAAGGTTTTACTGGTCTGGAAGGAAGATTAAACCCATTCACAATGTTTTCTTAAGCTGATAATTAATGCAAGATCTTAAATCTCTTCAATTCTATGAAGGCTGAGAGAGGTGAAGAAACTGCAGAAGAAAAGTGTGAAGCCAGCAGAGCTTGGTTCATGAGGTTTTTAAAAAGAAGCTATCTCCATACGTAAAAGTGCAAGGTGAAGCACAAGTGCTAATTTAGAAGTTACAGCAAGTTATCCAGAAGAGCTAGCTAAAATCATTAATGAAGGTGTCTACACTAAGCAACAATATAGATCAACCAGCCTTCTATTGGAAGAAGATGCCAAGTAGGACTTTCATAACTAGAGAGGAGAAGTCAATGCCAGGTTCAAAACTTTAAAAACAAGGCTGACTCCCTTATTAGGAGAGAATGCAGCTGGTGCCTTTAAGTTGAAGCCAATGCTCATTTACCATCCAAAAGTCTTAAGGTGCTTAAGAATTATGATAAATCTACTTTGCCTGTTCTCTATAAAGGTAACAACAAAGCCAGGATGACAGCCCATCTATTTAAACATAGTTTACTGATTATTTTAAGCCCAGTGTTGAGACTTACTGCTCAGGGAAAAAAAAAAAAAAAAAACCTTTCAAAATATCACTGCTCATTGACAATGCACCCAGTCACCCAAGCTCTCTGATGGAGATGTATGACATTAACGTTGTTTTCATACCTACTAACAAAACATCAATTCTGCAGCCCATGGATCAAAGAGTAATTTCAACATTCAAGCCTTACTATTTAAAGAATACATTTCATAAACTATAGCTGCCATAGATCCTCTGATGAATAAGTACAAAGTAAGTTGAAAACCTTTTGGAAAGAACTCACCATTCTAGATGCCCTTAAGAACATTCATGGTTCATGGGAAGAAGTCAAAATATAAACATTCAAGGAAGTTTGAAAACAGTCCACTCCAACCCTAAGTGATTTCTTGAGATGAGATCTACTCCTGGGTGAAGATTGTTGAAATGATGATAGGAAATTTCCAATATGGCATCAATTTAGTTGATAAAACCAGATTTGAAAGGATTGACTTCAATTTTGAAAGAATTTCTATTGTGGGTCAATGTTATTAGACAGCATTGCATGCTACAGAGAAATTGTTCATGAAAGGAAGTCAATTGATACAGCAAACTTCATTGTTGTCTTATTTTAAGAAATTGCCACAGTCACCCCAACCTTCAGCAACCACCACCCTGATCAGTCAGCAGCCATCAACATTGAAGCAAGACTTTCTCATGTCTGACTCTTTGCGACCCCATGAACTGTAGACCACCAGGCTCCTATGTACATGGAACTCTCCAGGCAAGAATACTGGAGTGAGTTGCCATTCCCTTCTCCAGGGGATCATCCTGACCCAAGGATCGAACCTGGGTCTCCTGCATTCCAAGCAAATTCTTTATTGTCTGAGCCACCAGGGAAGCACCAAGATATGCTTGTACTTGTACTTAATTTAAGTAGTGACGTGAAGTGAAGCAAAAATCACTCAGTTGTGTACAACTCTTTGCAACACCATGGACTGTCCATGGAATTCTCTCACTAATTTCTAAATCATTTTAGCAGACTGATTTTATAAATTTTAAGTGATTTTTATTTTATTTTATTATCTTTGGCTGCTCTGAGTCTTCATTGCTTTTGTGTAGGCATTCTCTAGTTTTGGCCAGTGAGGGCTACTCTTCTTTGCAGTGCAGAGACTTCTTCTTGCACTGGCTTCTGTTGTTGCAGACACAGGGCCTAGGCACATGGGCTTAGTAGTTGTGACCCACGGGCTTAGTTGCTCCGCAGCATGTGGAATCTTAGCTAACCAGGGATCAAACCCATGTTCCTTGCATTGGCAGGTAGATTCCTATCCACTGCACTACAAGGGAAGCCCTTTAAGTGATTTAATAAATTACTTTGCTAATACTCTCCAGAGGTAAGAAAATAACACATATGTGTAACATACCTAATGTGTGTGTGTGTGTGCCATCATTGACATACACAATCATATAAACAGACACAACTAGAGCCCATACAACTTTCCATTCTAAAATTTTAGTACACTTTTGTCTTTGATTTTTAATTGAAAAGAAACTTGAAGATGGTAAAAGAATGAAAGAAGGACAGAGGAGATGGGAAGAGAAAGGATAGAACGGCAAATTTGGGAAGATCTTATGTTTCCCAAAGAGACCGTTGCATAATCATATATTATTTTTAGTAAAATAATGCCAATGAGAAGGAGGTGATCAAAGTTTGTGGGTTGTATAGTCAACATAAGTTGAAAAAAAGGGATTTCTGTCAACTGAGAAGTTCTCATGTGAGTAGCAGGGATCAAATAGGATAGAGAGTTCTCAAAAAGAACTAGGACATTTTTTTCCAGTGCAGAAGTAGGGAAGTGAAACTTCACTTAAGACAAAGAAGCAGGAAAAAATTTCCAAACCCAAGGAGTTAAAGAGTAATCCCTACTCAAGATAGACACTCAGAAAGAAAGAATTTTGACCCAGTAGTTACCTTAAAACAAAGAAGCTTCAGCCTGTAACCCAGCTTCTGTTTACCTAGGGCTCCATTCAGTTGCCTTAATTATAAAATATTTTTTCAATGAAATTAATCTTCAAAGTACAAATATTTTATTCTATTAGAAATATTATCGTGATTGTGATACAAGATTTGAATGGAATCCCAAATGCAGAATTAGAAATAAGATTCTACATCCCATATTGCAATACAAGATCACTTTGTAATATGAATCTTTCTAGTTCATTTCCCCTTTCCAGGGTCTCTGTTGGCTTCCTATCACCATGGGAATATTATGCAAACTCCTTCCTGCTCCACAAGCCCCTGCTAGTTCTGGTTCTTGCTCACCTCCTGAAACCACCCCTTCCTCTCCCTTCCTAATGCTTGCTCCTCTAGTCATACAAGATTTTTGCAGCTCCTTGACCTTGTCAAGCCTGCTCCTGCCTCAGGCTTTCCTCCTTGCTGTTCCCTCTGCCTGCAATGTTCTTTCCAGACATCAGATGCTCTTTCCCCATTTATTCATCTCTCTGCTCAGGTCACCCCACATAAAACAGGCCTCACCCTCACTCCATCAGCCTCTATTTACTCACCTTGATTTTCCTCACTATACTTACAACTCTCTGAATTTATGTGGCTCCTGTCAATGGTATGATGGAGTCCAAAAAGGGAGATGATTTTTTACTGCTGTGTCCTGGGTACCTAGATCAGAATCTGGCACATATTGGATTCTGAGCATATATATCATGAAAAAGAAAATATGATAAACGAATGAATGCATTCTTAATGACTACTGTTGCTGGTGTTCAGTTGCTAAGTAGTGTCTGACCCTTTGCAACTCCATGGACTGCAGCATGCCAGGCTTCCCTGTCCTCCACTCTCTCCTAGAATTTGTTCAAATTTATATCCATTGAGTTGGTGATGCTATCTAACCATCTCATCCTCTGACGAGCCCCTTCTCCTTTTACTTTCATTCTTTCCCAGCATCAGAGTCTTTTCCAGTGGGTTGAATCTTCGTATCAGGTGGCCAGAATATTGGAGTTTCAGCTTCAGCATCAGTCCTTCAATGAATATTCAAGTTTGATTTCCTTTAGGACTGACTGGTTTGATCTCCTTGCAGTCCAAGGGACTCTCAAGAGTCTTCTCCAGCATCACAGTCCAAAAGCATCAATTCTTTGGTGCTCAGCCTTCTTTATGGTCGAACTCTCACATCATACATGACTACTGGAAAAAACCATAGCTTTGCCTGATATCAAAGTGATGTCTCTGCTTTGTCATATGCATCTAGGCTTGTCATAGCTTTTCATTAAAAACTATGTCATTAAAAGCTTTGTCATTAAAAGCAAGCGTCTTTTAATTTCATGGCTGCAGTCACCATCTGTAGTGATTTTGGAAGCCAAAAATATAAAGTCTGTCACTAATTCCACTTTTTGACCTTCTATTTGCCATGAAGTGATAAGACCAGATGCCATGATCTCAGTTTTTTTAATGTTGAGTTTTAAGTCAGCTTTTTCACTCTCCTGTTTCACTTTCATCAAGAGGCTCTTTAGTTCCTCTTCACTCTCTGCCATAAGAGGGCATATTAATTTAGAAGAATTCATTCTAGTGAGAGTATAAATTATCCATGTTGAGTGATAGTTACATTTCATGCATTTAAATGTTTAAGTTTCCTCAGAAGAGCATATATGCTAGTCTGGATATTTCCTGATACTATTATGTAATAGAGAAAAATTAACAATAGCATTAAAGTCTATTATCACCAGAAAATATCAAATACATAAAGTTCCATTATCTATAAAATTAAAGAATCTATATTTACAGCTTAGATGAATAATTTGCTATTTCTTGAGCAAAAGAAGGCTCAAGCTTGTCTTAGGCTGAAAAACATTAGTTTATGGAATTCCAGAGATAATTTGCTCAAATTCACACAGGATTATGATTAAAGGTCACAGAAAGCTTATTTTATTTTACTTCTTATTGAAATGAGAGAAATGTCTTATGTAGGTGGCCTTTTTGATTATACAAGAATGGGCTTCCCTGTTGGCTCAGATGGTAAAGAATTTACCTGCAATGCAGGAGACCTGGGTTTGATCCCTAGATTGGGAAGATCCCCCAGAGAAGGAAATGGCAACCCACTCCAGTATTCTTGCCTGGAGAATCCCATGGACAGAGGAGCCTGGTGGGCTACAGTCCATGGGATCACAAAGTGTCAGACATGACTGAGTGACTTTCAGTTTCACTTTCTTTCTTGTATAACACACAATTTCTAAAACCTCATTTTTTACAAACAATCCATTTGTATTTCCTTTTTAATAAACTTATCTTTAGGATAAGTTTTTACATGTATAAGTATTTACATGTATAATTTTACATGTATAATTTTTACATGTATAATATTTACATGTATAATTTACATGTATAATTTTGTATACATGCATTATCTGAGGTCATAATCACATGTCCTGTGTACAGTCATTTTCTTCCTCCTTTATAATATTTGGCTTCTCTTTTCCCCCATTCAAACAGACCCTCTCTTACAACTCATGTTAACAAATGTAGTTGTCCATGCATTTATTTTATACACACATACACATGCACACACTAACACACATACACACTTATGTATATCATATTCAAATAACAAATAACAAAAGCAATTTAAAAACGTTAGAAGCCTGAAGAAAAAAATTTACCAATAAAGAAATAGGGGAAAAATTTACAGTAAAGTTTTGTCAATAATCATTCAAGCAAGAGAGTAGAATGAAATGTTTAAAGTTTTAAAAAGAAAAAAAAAAAAGCACTGTCTTAGAAGTCTATATCCAGCAAAATTCTCCAGTTTCAGATCTCGCTCTTTGAAACAAAAGCCCATGAGACCATCGAGGTCATCTACGCTCAGATAAGGGAGTAGAAGGAGCTGCCATTTCCTTTCATCCTTGTCCAATGGTATCCCCTCTAGCTCTTCTGTTACTGAGTTCACCTCATTCCAGAGTCTTTCAGTCCTTACCCCTCCAAATTTACCTTTCCCTCGATTGACCTATACTTGATGTCTCTCTAAATGATAGACTGTATGGAGATTCATTTTGTTATCTGTATACTTTTATGTATGCTTGAAACTTTTATCATAAACTTTTAAAAGCAGATCTTTAGTCTCCCAGTAGTTGATCTTTGCATTTAGCATGGAGGGGTCCAGTTGCTTTTGGTGTTCTAGATGGACACTAAGTTATTTCACTATAACTTATTACAATTAAAAGTCTATTAAAAGGGGGATTTCCCTGGTGATCCAGCGACTAAGACTCTGTGCTCCCAATGCAATAGGCCTGGGTTCAGTTCCTGGTCAGGGAAATAGATTCCACTTGAAGCAACTAAGAGTTTACATGCCACAACTAAAGATCTTGCATGCCACAGTTAAAAAAGATCCCACATGCCACAACTAAGACCCAATATAGCCAAATAAATAAATAAAAATAAATGTGCTTTTTAAAGTCTGTTAAAAAGACTGTCCTCCTGCTTTGAAGTTGCAACTTTTTTAAAAATATAAAATAGCAAAAGCAATCTTGGAAAAGGAAAGTAAAGTTGGTAGAATCATTCTATGTGTTATTAAGGCCTATTGTATAGTTACAGTAATCAGGACAATGGGCTATTGATAGAGGAATAGATGCATAATCAACAGAACAGAATAGTGAACACATAGATAAACTCACACTAATATTCTTGACTGATTTTGCAAAGGTGCAGAAGTGATTCAACAAAGGAAGAAGAGTCTTTCCAAAAGATGTTGCTGGAGAAATCGGATATTCACAGGCAAAAAGATAAACCTCAACTTACTTTAAACTTTATACAAAATTTAGCTCAAAATTAATCACAGATTTAAAGACAAAATGTAAAATTAGAAAGCATTTAGAAAAACATAGAAGAAAGTCTTCACAAATCTAGGCAGAGTTCATAGACTTGAAACCAAGAGCATGATCTTTAAAAAGAAAATTCAATAAATGGACCTTATAAAAAGTAAAAATTAAATTAAAATCTAAAATCTTTGCACTCCAAGTGACCTTGTTAAAATACTGAAGATACAAAGTATAGACTGGGAGAATATATTTACAAACCACGTACATGACAAAGAACTAGTATCTAGAATGCATAAGGAACTCTCAAAAACTCAACAGTCTAACCACAACAAAAACAACTCAACAGTAAAAAAAAAAATCTAATTAGAAAATTGGCAAAAGATATGAACAGACATTTTACATAGAAAGATATACAAATGTCAAGTAAACACCTGAAAAGATGTTCAACATCATTTGCCATCATGGAAATGCAAATTAAAACCATATCTATCACTAGACAATGATCAAAATGGCTATCAAAAAAATTGGCAATCTGTGTCTCTTTTTCTGTTTTGCATATAGGGTTATCATTACCATCTTTCTAAATTCCATATATATGTGTTAGTATACTGTAATGGTCTTTATCTTTCTGGCTTACTTCACTCTGTATAATGGGCTCCAGTTTCATCCATCTCATTAGAACTAGAACAGACTTTTGGACTCTGTGGGAGAAGGCGAGGGTGGGATGTTTCGAGAGAACAGCATCGAAACAGGTATATTATCTATGGTGAAACAGATCACCAGCCCAGGTTGGATGCATGAGACAAGTGCTCGGGCCTGGTGCACTGAGAAGACCCAGAGGGATCGTGTGGAGAGGGAGGTGGGAGGGGGGATCGGGATGGGGAATACATGTAAATCCATGGCTGATTCATGTCAATGTATGACAAAAACCACTACAATATTGTAAAGTAATTAGCCTCCAACTAATAAAAATAAAGAAAAAAAATTGGCTATACCAAGTGTTGGTGAGGATGTGGAGAAATTAGATTAGTCATATATCGCTAGTGATAATATACAGGTACTCTGAAAAAGGTGTGGGAGTTTCATAAATAACTTAGTATGAAACTGCCAAATGATCCAGAAATTGTACTCCTGGCCATTTTTCCCAGAGAGATGGTGATTTATGTTCATACCATACAAAATGAACATGAATGTCCAAAACAACCTTAACCAAAACCTGTAAATAACAGATTCCCTTCCTTGGGTGAACAGTGTAACAAATTGCAATACATCAACACCATAGATTATTAGTTATCAATAAAAATGAACAAATTATCTATCTATCTATCTATCTATATATACATACAAATTATGTATATATATACAGACACAAAACAACTTGGATAATCTCCAGATAGTTATCCTGAGATGAAAAAGCTAATCTCAAAACCTTGCATATGATATAATTTTATTTACATAACATACTGAAATGACAAAATTTCAGAAATGGATTCCAGGTCTTTAGGAGGGAGGAGAGTTAGGTAAGAATTGGGTGTGGTTATAAAAGTGTAGGGCCTTTCCTGGTGTCTCATATGGTAAAGAATCTGCAAACAAGAGGGATTTTTGGAAATATTATTTACCTTTATATCAATGTTAATATCCTAGTTGTGACATTGTGTTATAGATTTACACCATATTACCATTGAGTAAATTGAATATTATCCATTTTATAATTTGTTTATAAATGTTATGGTATTTGCTTTTATTTCACATTAAAATAGTCACCTGTATCTGTACATTCATTATCATGGCTTTGCAGCCTTCTTAATAAGAGATCATTCTCCCTTCTATTGTATTCACAGTTTCCTAGAGTTTCTTCTAGGTCATTAGTGAAATTGGATTACCCATTTGGGTGATTGATTTAATACAAGGATCTGGTTTGTTTTTCCCGATGCATATCAAGTCATCCTTCTACCCCTGATAATCCTCTTAAACTTTGCTGGACTGATCTTGAGCATTTCTCTTTTTTAAAATAAATCTTTAAACAATTACTTCTAATTTAAAAGTTTATTTGACTTA
Organism: Cervus canadensis; assembly: GCF_019320065.1. Taxonomy (NCBI): domain Eukaryota; kingdom Metazoa; phylum Chordata; class Mammalia; order Artiodactyla; family Cervidae; genus Cervus; species Cervus canadensis. The sequence goes on from NC_057419.1 coordinate 108,448,122, forward strand.
TAATTGAAGATGTGTGACAGTCATGGGAGAACTTAAATTTTTAGGATACTTAGATATTTCCTTCCTTCCATATGTGTAGTAGTAAGGGCAGGACCTTTGACTCATATACCAACAAGGAATAGAAAACAAAAAAATCAGAAAAGAGTGCAACAGGATCAAATTTTGTTCAGTTTGCTAATATGAAAGACTTAGTTGAGAATCTATTTCTCATACAGTACAAAATTAGATTTACATTTAACATGCTTTGCAAGTCACTGGGGTAAATGTAAGTTTTGTTTATTCCCTTTATCTGTGATTTGGAGCAGGGTAAGGCAGGAGGCCTAAGCACTGTATAATGATGCTACAGGTCCTAGGTCTCTGATATCTGCTGATTGAAACCCTACCTCTCCAGGGCTTACAACAGGTTTTTTTCTTCAATACTGATAAAAATCATGTCTATATGTCATAGGAAGAGTTCATCAAGAAGTAGAAAAAATTTTCATCTGTCACCACATAAGCAAAAACCTTTTCATTTCAGTTCAGTCACTCAGTCGTGTTTGACTCTTTGCCACCCTGTGGACTGCAGCATGCCAGACTTCCCTGTGCATCACCAACTCCATGAGCTTGCTCAAACTCATGTCCATCGAGTTGGTGATGCCATCCAACAATCTCATCCTCTGGCATCCCCTTCTAATCCTGCCCTCAATCTTTCCCAGCATCAGGTTCTTTTCCAATGAGTCAGTTCTTGTATTGGAGCTTCAGCATCAGTCCTTCCAGTGAATATGCAGGACTGATTTCCTTTAGGATTTACCCTTTAGATGTTTAAACTAAAAACCATTTAGATGTTTAAATTCAATTCAGTTCAGTCCCTCACTCGTATCTGACTCTTTGCAACCCCATGGACTGCAGCACGCCAGGCCTCCCTGTCCATCACCAACTCCCGGACCCTACTCAAATTCATGTCCATTGCATCGGCGATGCCATCCAACCGCCTCATCCTCTGTCATCCCCTTCACCTCCCATCTTCAATCTGTCCCAGCACCAGGGTCTTTTCCAATGAGTCTGTTCTTCGCACCAGGTGGCCAAAGTATTGGAGTTTCAGCATCAGTCCTTCCAATGAATATTCAGGACTGATTTCCTTTAGGATGGACTGGTTGGACCTCCTTGCAATCCAAGGGACTCTCAAAAGTCTTCTCCAACACCACAGTTCAAAAGTATTAATTCTTCAGGGCTCAGCTTTCTTTACAGTCCAACTCTCACATCCACACACGACTACTGGAAAAACCATAGCTTTGACTAGATGGACCTTTGTTGGTAAAGTAATGTCTCTGCTTTTTAATATGATGTCTAGGCTGGTCATAGCTTTACTTCCAAGGTGCAAGAATTTTTTAAATCCATGGCTGCAGTCACCATCTGCAGTGATTTTGGAGCCCCCAAAAATAAAGTCTCCCACTGTTTCCATGTTTAAATTAAATGTTTACAAATACAAACTAGAAGAAGAGGAACTCAGCAAGGCTTCTAATTGTAGAGGAAAGAGGGTAGAAGAAAGTTTTAAAAATAGTTTTCTTAATTTGTATACTTTCTATTCTTTGTGGATTTCTCCCAATGCCACATCATTTTATCAATCATTTTTGTTTGACAATGGTGCAACTGGTGCTTTGATGATTCCTTCAAAAACTTTTCCAATTTTTTTAATGTTTTTGATTGCTGTACTTCTTAATTATGAAAAACCATCTCCTGGGCCCAGTTTACTCAAAAGTAAATGCGCTGTAATCAATACTTGAAATTTTTTAGGCTCCTAAAAACTGTGGCTCCTAGAAAACATGAGCCAGGGTTGGAGAAATTAAATTAAATTGCTCATCTATTTGATTTCCTTACAATGCCATCCAAACAACCTAAGCTTTAAAAACTTCTTTCAGGAAGCCTTCTTTTTCCCCAGTCAATTATAATTAGGGTTGATTGACTGCCAGAGACTAAAGGAGCAATGACGTTTCTGCAATTCTCCAAAGCATTGTCAGTATTAAAAGGCCAAAGCAGCCCCACTTGGCAGCAACCAGCTTGCAGATAACTTATAAGAAATGAATATATGAACTTGCTTGAATTAAATAAAATACCTCAACCCTTGTGTGGTTACCATCAATAAAAATGTGGTGTTTTTTTTTTTGTTGTTTTTTTTTTAAATGTGGTGTTTTTACCCAGTTGTACAAACCATGAGGTTTCATAAATGGAAAAGGAGATCATTGGTGACCTGAGTATATATGTTTCTTAGTATACCATATTTTACATCCACAGATAATTTTTCCACAATAAGAAAAGATTGGTCTGCTGTGGGTGTGTTTTCACATATGAATGTTAATTCTGGCTTCTGAATATGAAGCTTTTTGACAGCAGCCTGTTCAGAAATGTTCACTGCAACAATAGGATTTATTAGAAACAACTTTAGAATATATAGGACAGTCCCACAGAGTATGTTGTTATCTGCCTTTTATGCCAACTTCTCAATGATAGTTTGGCAGATCAATGGTCATCACTGTCTTATGAAGAAACAACATTTTGAACATTTTCAGTGTGATTTCCATGTAGCCTTTTGAGGATTCTTTTGGATTGCTTTACAACATATTATTTTCATGCTCTTTTTAAACTTTCTTTTTCATAAATGAAATGTATTATACCAGATCAACCACAATGCAGAAAAATTCATAAATCAAATTATGTGGATATTAGACATCTTTTAGTGGAACGAAAAAGATTGAAAGACTTCTTTCCGTTTGTCATCTATGAGCTCCATTTGTACCAATTCATCACTATAGCAATCTTGTCAGTTATTACCTTGGTAAATAATTATTTCCACATCCAGTTTTCTAAGGGGCTTGGCAGCGTATCTTGCCAGCTGGTCCACATTAATGAAAAAAACAAACTGCTTGGCTGTGTGGCTGGGGTTCATTCTCAGCTGAGTGATATCATACTTCTATGCACAGTAATCATACTGGTCGAAGCAGCATATTCACATGAAAGAATTTTCTACACACTTTGTAGAAAACTATTTTTACTTGGTTAGGAATGACTAGTCAATTGCTAATTTAACAACTGAAGAAAAGATAGGTTATTTATGTCTGTAGCCACATTAATAGAGGTGAAAGTCACTTAGTCGTGTCTGACTCTTTGCGACATGAACTGTAGAGTCCATGGAACTCTCCAGGCCAGAATACTTGAGTGGGTAGCCTTTCCCTTCTCCAGGGGATCTTCCCAACCCAGGGATCTAACCCAGTCTCCTGCATTGCAGGCGGATTCTTTACCAACTGAGCCACAAAGGAAGCCAAATAGAAATAGATGGTTTGTCAAAATCATCATCTCCGGGTCATTTTATGCCTTGGGACTAATATTCACATGCATGCTAGAATCAGAATATCATGGCCAGACTTCAAAAAAGAAACAAGTATATTCTTTGGCTGAGCAAAATGTCCTCTATCTACACATCCAGTAAAGTCATGTCAACACAAAATCAGGATTATTTTTCTCTACACATTCATATATCCTGTAAGTACACCTTCTTTTGACATTAATAGAAGATTATCTAAGAATACACAAACGTGTGGCTACATAATATTGTGATGCTTTTATCTGCACATACATACTACCCCCCCAACCCCCCACCCCCCAGCACACACACATTCATACAATGTTGTTTATTTTCAGAGGAAAAAATAGACTCCCATCAGAAACTTTTGTTTTAAAAATTTTGAATTTAATCATTTGATTCTCTGCATGAAGACCATACATAAGACCATGAAGATCTAAGAAGCCCCAAAGATGTTACCTTTTGTGAACATAACCTTTTTGTTCAGTTGCTAAGTGGTGTTCAACTCTTTGTGGCCCCGTGACTGCAGCACACCAAGCATCCCAGTCCTTCACTATCTCCCAGAGTTTGCTCAAACCCAATGAGTCAGTGATTCCATCCAACCATCTCATCCTTGGTCACTCCCTTCTCCTCCTGCCCTCAATATTTCCCAACATCAGTGTCTTTTCTAATGAGTCAGCTCTTTGTATCAGGTGGCCAAAGTATTGGAGCTTCAGTTTCAGCATCAGTTCAATGAATATTCAGGGTTGATTTCCTTTAGAATTGACTGGTTTGATCTCCTTGCTGTCCAAGGGACTCTCAAGAGTCTTCTCCAGCCCCACAGTTTGAAAGCATTAATTCTTTGGTGCTTAGCCTTCTTTATGGTCCAACTCTCACATCCTATATAACCTAACCATGAGATTTCTTATCGCTTAGAAAATGTCATTACACCTCATTGCAGTACAAATTTTATGTAGACAGGACATACAAACAAACCAAAATGATTGCCTCTAGTAGATGCTTTTGGCACTTCATCCATGTCATCTTGGCAGGCATTGATGTCTCCTGCAGACCTTTCCAATAGATGGCAATGACTTCCTACCTATCTCTGAGTGTTTTCTGACCACCACCACCTCCACCGAAACAGGGAAAGGCTATAAGTGCTGGGGAATTAACATTCAAGGAATACTCTCAACATTTAACAGACAGGATTTACTGAATCTCAACTTCCTTACTTTGTGTGTGTGTGTGTGTGTGTGTGTGTGTATGAGTCATTTCAGTTGTGTCTGCCTCTTTGCAATCATACAGACTGCAGCCCACCAGGCTCCTCTGTCCATGGGATTCTCCAAGCAAGAATACTGGAGTGGATTGCAATGTCCTCCTCCAGGGGATCTTTCCCACCCAGGGATCGAACTCACATGTTTTATGTCTTCTGCGTTGGCAGGCGGGTTCTTCACCATTAGCACCACTGGGGAAGCCCAACATGTTCCATGCCATCTCTAAGAGGATCACCAAGAGTATTGAGTTCTAGTTGCTCACAGTGGTAACCTCCTCTTCAATGTACTGTTTACTGACTTTCTTCTCTTACTTTTCTTCCTTCACAACTGACTCACAGTGTTTTCTGTGATGACCTCTCAAGTAAACTGCTTGCAGACAGATCCTTGACTCAGAGTAGACTTTTGGAGGAACCCAAATTAAGACACTGATTTCAGTAAATAAAATAAGGAATGCAAACACTAATGGAAACATTCTTATACTATATCCTCAAAGTCAAATATTTTCATCTTATTACATTCATGAAGGTTAGTTAGTCCATGCTGCCTTCATTTGAAATATTGAAATAAACATTAAAGCTGATGACACGGTGTGTACATAACTGCTAATCTCTTTTTGAGATTTCACCTATTAATTTATTTCAGCTCTCACCTCTATGCAGATAACTCTCAAATTTGTAGTTCCATCATACCTTCTCTTTTTTCCCATTCTCTAGTTGTCTTCTGAATATGTCTATCTAAATTAAATTTTTGATGACACAAATAAAACATTTATAAGTCTTAATTTTCAATCCCCCCTGCTTACGCCAAACCAGCTCTCCTCTAACTCACTATCAGTTTCCTGGCCTCTAACCTTTAATCATCTGCTGCCAGCTTTGCTTTGTCTGTCCTATCCAATCAACAATCAGTTTCAAATCACTTCCTAATACCTTGTTCATCTGTGTTTATATTTTTCTGTTACTCCTTTAGTTCCAGTCAAGGCTTAAACTGTGATAACAGCTTTATAACCAGACTCTCTGCCTATCCCTTGCCCCAAATCCGTTATACTTACCAGAACAGATTTATCTTTTTAGAACTCTGCCCACTGCATGTAAAATAAACACCAACTTCTTAGCAAGGCATTCAACTTTCTCTAGAAACTGCATTCAGCCTACCCCCATTGTTCCCCCACTTAAACAGTGTGCTCCAGCCATGTAGCTACTCACACTTGCCTTGATATATCTGGTACTTTCCACATTTAATATGTTTCTTTTCTGTAGTCTGATGATTGTTTATTCAAATCTGAATTCTTCTCTATCTCCGACAAAGACTTCTAGAATATCATTTCTAGAAAAATCCAACCACTTCACTGTACAGATGTGGTCAATGAGTTCTGGAGAAACAGAGTGTTTTGTTTAAAGTACTGCTTCAGTTTCACTATTTAGCTATTCAAGATGTCTTCTGAAAACTATCGTTTCACTTATACATGTTTTTCTCCCAAGGTAGCTTGCAAAACTCTTTAAGAACAGGGACCATATCCTGTTCTTCCTTCTAGAATCCAAATAATGGCAGTGATTATAGAACACTATCAATAATATTTTTGTAAACATAGTATGTGTCAGCCACTGCGATAGGTGTGCTGCATACATAATCTCATTTAAGTATCATAACATTGTGCTCAGTACTGTTAACATTAGCTTTATACATGACACAGTGAAATTTAGAGAAGTTAAAATAATTGCCCAAGGTCACAAAGCTAGTGCAGAAAGAAACGGCAAACCACTCCAGTTTTCTTGCCTGGAGAATCCCAGGGACAGAGGAGCCTGGTGGGCTGCCGTCTATGGGGTCGCACAGGTCGGACACAACTGAAGCAACTTAGCAGCAGCAGCAGCACGAAGCTAGTAATTGTCATAGACAACCTTTAAAGTTAGGTTTATATGACTAAAATTACTGAAATAAGGCTTTTTATTTGCAAGATCTATTTAATAGGTTGGAATTTTAGGGTATGCAATGACGATAGTCTGTTCACCATTTCCAGTTGAGACAGTGAAATGTGAAACGTAATGTGTGGGCTATATCTGTCGCTTTACTCTGACAATTCTTTAACCTTTGGTTAGTGGGTAATCACAATTCCCTAACAAAACCAGGGTGAAAGCATTCTTCCCATGGATGACTTATTGAGGTCAAGGCTACTGAAGTAACTACTTTTGAAGATGAAGAAAACCTGGTGCTGTGAGGAGAACAATGAGGTCTTTTGAATTCACTGTGAAAGCAATGCAGCATGCTGGATGACAGCTATGAATTTGGTATGTCTCTCTCAGGACTCTGAAATGTAGTATTATTGATTCAATAGCTTCATGAGACCTATGTTGAAATGTTGAATGATTTATTCCACAAGAAAAGTCATCATACTTCCTAGATTTTCATAAGCCTTACTATATTATAAAAATATAAATTCTAGATCAAAAGCCTCTACCATCAATGACTTACTCGTGAGTAATGTTCAAAAGAGTTGTGTACAAAAGAGAATTGTATGCTTACAATTTGCTAAGAGGACAGATTTTAAATTAAATCTCCTATATTTATAGCTCATACTGCTATATTCTTAGCTCATGTTCTAGATTTCATAACCAATGTGTAAGTATGGTGATGAATGTGCTGTTTTGAAAATGCAGTATCTTAAATAGCCACTAGGGAAATAAGCGACTATGCTAACTTATGACTTTCATAGGTGAAAGCCTAGAAAGTTTTCATGGCTTTTTATAAACAGAATATACTAACAATGAGTCAATTAGAATGTATTCACTACAATAATGATTTTGCTTTGATTATAAAATGCAAAGGTTCCTGCTTGGCCAGAGGATTTGCCTATCCTGATTAGTGAAGTCTAATAAATCCTGGTAATTTTGAAAGGATGATATTCTTCTTCTGGAGTTTGAGTCTATCTAGCTGTTCTCATATAGGCACTCATCTCTAAATGTGAAGTGTTCTCTATAATGTCATAGCATTTCATATCATATATTAAATTTGAGGATAAGAATTGAGTCTCATACTTTTATAATTCCATAGTACATAGCATATAATAGATGTTTAATAAATACACATTGACACTTGATTATGTTTCCTCAAAAATTATGGCAACTATAGGGAATACAGGAGTCAATGAAGGAGAAAGATTTTCAATTTATATTCTACATTAAAGTAGTTTTTTCCCATATTTCCAAACAATACTTTTTATCCCATACTTTAATCATTTTTCAGTTACCTGCATATACCTAGAAATAAGTATCTTACTTTATGTGTATGGCATTTTTGGTAGAGAAGGATCACTCTTAATATAATAAAGATGGTACAAGATTAGATATAGCATCAGTTCCTGTGTCAAATTTACATGTTGAATGAAATAATACAATTAGATGCAATGAATATAAGGCTGTATGTTGCTAAATTCTTTGGAGTTTATTTATATTATGTTTAGACAATATTAATAAGATCATTAGCAGAACACAAGTTTTCAGAAACTACAGTGAAGACTATTCTATTCAGAACTAATAGTCCTAGGTAATCAGTGTGATTTACCTGCACACCATTAAACATGCTCCTTAGGAATGGATATGCAGGGGAACCCAGATGATGGCTAAGTTTTATAGAGTGATGTGTTAAAGATTGCATATTTACCTGGCTTATGAGCCAGAAGCAATCTAAATTAGAATCAATGAAGAACAACAACAAAAAAGGAAAAGCATTCAGGGACACTATTCCTAGATGTTAATAAAATGTCATGACTTCATTATCAGTGGGTCTGTGATGTGTTTCACTGCCATTTTAAATATTGAGCCTTGCTCTGTTCTGTGTCTTGACTCTTTCCTAGAATCTGAAATGAGGAGATTTGGGAAAGGGGATTTGAATTAATTTGTGTTTACTTCAGTTCTTTGATTCACTTGACCTGAAGAAAATCAGAGGATGAAACTGGTGGGCCCTAGTCTTGTCTGCTCTGCTGGGTCACTGCTGCCTTTCTAGGGTCTCTAGGAGAAAGTGACTCTCGGGTTCTGGAATCAACTTCTAGTGTTGTCTTCTGCATACTAAGAAGGCTTTGCTCATTACGGCTGAATATGTATTTCCATTATTTTTTCTAGTGGAGCAGACCTATTCTTATTGTTTTCTCAGCTCTTGGTGGACAGGGGCATGCGAAGTAAGATGGTTGGCTGGGAACTTGTTAGAGGTGGCTTAAGAGCATGGTCTCTGGAGTCAGGCAGTCTGGCGTCAAATCTTGGGTAATTTCGGTCTTCTCTGTGCATCCACTTCCTCCTTTATAAATTGGCTACAGATATCTGTTTTTATCTCATAAGGTGGCAGTAAGGATTAAATGACTGAATAAATAAAAAATTACTTAGAGCTGCCTAAAACCTGATAAATTGTATACAAGCACATTATTTTTATGATAATAATGCCGGAACACAGCATGTCACGTTCTCTTCCTCATCTCTGTCTTCCAACCATTACCAAACCTTAAAAAAAGTGTTTTTCAAACTCTAGATGGAAACTCATGAGTGTTTTGAGAAATTAATTTTGTGAGGCATGATCTGTATTGCTTTTCAGTTGAAATAGAAAATGCTAGAATGCATAACACAAAGGGCTACTATTGCTTCATGAAGTATTTGGTTCAAATGTGTGTGTGTATGTGTGTGTGTGCATGTGAGCACTTATGTGTGTGAGTGTTAGCCCATCATTTGAAATATTCAGTGCATACATTTTATCTTTCCTGCTAAACCAGAGGGATGAGGAAAGGCTTCACGGAGTGGACAACCATTTATCCAGTCCCAAGATAACCAAGATGTGTGTCACTCTGGTAGATAACTTGACTTTCTACAGAAGTGATTCCATGCTCTTTTTTATTTCGAGCCCCGTGGCTTACAGGATCTTAGTTCCCCAACCAGGGATTGAACCTATGCCCTTGGCAGTGAGGGCAGAGTCTTAACCTATGGGCTGCCAGGAAATTCCCCAGAAGTGATTCTAAACCAGTCATCTTTGTAGAGGGATACATTTGAACCCCTCCCCCTCCATGACATGAGATATGTATCCCTGTTGGGGTTCAGAGCTACAGAGAAAGAGGAGACTGGCATAAATTGCTTGCCCTTTTGAGAATCACTGCAATAGACTGTGAGTTCCTGAAGATGCAGCATCCTTTGTGTGTTTTTTCTACTACTCTGCATATTGCAGATGCCTAATACATATTCATCTAATGAATTGGCAAGATTTGTGTAGACATAAAGTAGTGCTTAAAGAATGCTGATAATACTTACAAAGCAAATCTATTCATTACATAAACCTTACCTGAACAACCACTTTTGAGGGCAAAATATGTTTTACAAACAATTTGATCTGAAAGAAAGGAATTGTCTGATCTAGACACCAGTGAATATTTGGAGGGGTGGGGAATCTGTTTCTTTTTAAGGATGTTATTCTTCATGATGGATGTTAGCAGCTCTCCTTTGCCAGAGAGTCTCCAGATATGACATTGCTCGTGTCAGCAATTCATCTGCCTGCTATCTTGGTTGGATGCAAATACAAGTTTATCTTACTTTCTACAGAGAATACTTATTATTTATCAGAGGATTTACTGCAAAAAAGCACTTTAAATTCACTTTGCAAATTGTGAATAACTTTTGATGAATTTCTCAAAAATTCCCCCTCTCCTCACCATAAAATTTCCCCCAATTCTCATCACTGTTTGATTATAAAAAATTTATATTTGCAACTATCACCTATTATTAGCTGACTTGTTTTTGCCTGAATAATGCTGGGATTCAAAGTCCCTCCAAAGTATGTCTTGGACTTCCCCAAAAGATGTCTTATGTGTCCTTACAGATGATCCTCTTAGGATCTTGATAATGTGATAATGACAACTTGATAGTTGCTCTGATTGATATTTAATATTCAAAAAGCCACAAGAGAGCAGCGTCTCAATCTTGCTTCTGCTACAACCATAAGACTGTGGTTATCTGTGTGTAGAATAAATCCCTGGGTGCTCCCAGATTTGTGAACACTGAATTGCCAAGCGCTGTTAGATTCCTAAAGTCTCTACTCCACTGGACTCATGCTGTCTTCTATGAGAAACGGAAAGGTTGTCCCTTTCTCCAAACTGGACCTCACCCTCAGATGTAAGGTTTCACGTGGAGCTATTTGGTGCTTGTGTACCTGAATCCTTTGCCAAAACATCTTCTTGAGCTTGTGTCAGAGGCTTCCCTCTCTTCAGGCATCAGGCAGGAATTCATGGGGCTGGTAAGATACATCTCTTTTGAAAAGTACCACAGGAATGATGTCTAGCCCTCAAGAGCTTTGCAAGGGTCTACGAAAATGTTTGAGGTCTGATGATTTGAGAGAATGGCATTGAAACATGTACATTAGCATATGCAAAATAGATGGCCAGTACAATTTCAATGCATGAAGCAGGGCACTCAAAACCAGTGCTCTGGGACAACCCAGAGGGATAGGGTGGGGAGGGAGGTGGGTAGGGTGTTCAGGACGTGGGGGACATGTATACCTGTGGCCAATTCAAGTTGATGCATGGCAAAAACCATCGCAGTATTATAAAGTAATTATCCTCCAATTAAAATAAAAATTTTTAAGTAATTAGCCTCCAACTAATAAAAATAAATGGAAAAAAATTTTTTAATAAAATATTTTTTAAAAAATCTAAAAAAAATGAAGTTTTAAAAAAGTTTCTGAAATATAAAAAAGCTTACTGAAAAGTCAAAATTAACATCTACAAAATGTAACCTCATAAGACCATGGATTCTGGGATCAGACTGCTATGTGCCATGACACTAAAAGCTGATTTTCACACAGTAAAGAAGCCATCAATACAATGAAAAGATGACCTACTGAATGGAAGAAAATATTTGCAAATGATATATCTGATAAGGGATTGATATCCCAAAGACATGAATAACTCAGAAACTCAATATCGAAGCAACTTGATTTAGAAGGGTAGAGGTCCTGAGTAGATATGTTTTCAAACAAGACAAACAAATAGCCAAGAGGTACATGTAAAGGTTTTCAACACCCCTAACATCAGGGAAATGCAAATCAAAATCACTATGAGATACCACCTCATACCTGTGAGAATGACTGTGACCAAAAGGAAAAGAAACAAGTGTTGGTGAGGGTGTGGAGAACCCACAAACCTTGTTAGTGTAAACGTAAATTAGTGCAGCCACTACAGAAAACTGTATGAAGTTCCCTTAAAAGAATAGAGTTGCCATATGATCCAGCAATCCCACTTATGGGTATTTAACCAAAGAAAACAAAAACATTGTTTTGAAAAGATATATGTATCCCTATATTCACTGCAGCATTATTTATAATAGCCAAGATGTGGGCACAACCTAAGTATCTATTGATAGAGGAATAGATAAAAGATGTGGAACATCACTCAGTCATAAAAAGTGGAATCTTGACTTTGTAAGAACAGGTATGGATCTAGAAGTTATTATGCTAAGTGAGATGTCAGACAGAGAAAGACAAATACTATATGTTTTCACTTATATGTGGAATCTGAAAGACAAACAAAACAAAAGAGACTCATAGATACAGAGATAAACTGGTAGTTGCTAAAAGAAATGGGGTGGGGAAAGGGGCAGTTAAAATAGAAGATAAAGATTAAGAGTTACAAATATTCATTTATAAAATAAGTCATGGGGGTATAATACACAGCATAGGGAATGTAGTCAGTAATATTGCAATAACTTTGTATGCTGACACATCGTACCTAGACTTGGTGATCATTTTGTAATGGGTAAAAATATCAAGTTGCTATGTTGTACACATAAGGCTATTTTAATATGGTCTGTCAATTATAATTCAATTTTAAAAAGATCTGATTTTCTTCATCTATAAAATGGGGATAATAGCAGTAGCTAGCTCATAAAATTGTTTGAAAATAAAATTCGTTAATATAAAGTACTGAGAATTGTGCATGGCACATAGTGTTTGCTCAATAAACATAAGCGGTTATTTCTAGATTAAATTTTCATCATTGGAAAACAATTTTCAAAGTTGTTGTGCATTTATAAGAATTCTCGATAATGAATTATGAGTGTAGCATTATCATGCTGCTGCTTAGTTGCTCAGTAATGTCCGACTCTCTGTAACCCCATGGACTGTAGCCCACCAGGCTCCTCTGTCTGTGGAATTTTCCAGGCAAATATACTGGAGTGGATTCTGTTTCCCACTCCAGAGGATCTTGGTGACCCAGGGATCAAACTCACATCTTCTGCATTGCAGGTGGGTTCTTTAACAACTAGTACAACCTGGGAAGCCCTAGAATTATCATAGCCACTCTTAAATAAGTCATTTTATTAAAATAATATACAAGGCAATATAACAAAAATAGGTTTAATGCAGAATATCAGGGTCTTTAATACATTTGATAGGGTGTAGGATAGGACCTCCAGAAGTGAAAGCATATGTAAAAAACCCTAATGCTGTGGATGAGGGGTGGGGGTGGTATCCAGGAGGGTGTATTTTTCAGTTCTCAACTTCCCCTAAGACTGAGAAATGCACTCTTGGTTCAGATCACACTTTCTAAGGAAATAAGCAAAATATTGCATACTTTCACTTGAAAACTATCCATTTAAAATGTCTATTTAAGTGGCTAGAGTTCCAAATTTCAAGACATTGGGGAAGCTTTAAAAATAATTGGTCTTCCATGGTGGCTCATTCGGTAAAGAGTCTGCCTGCAATGCAGGAGACCCGGGTTTGATCCCTGCGTCAGGAAGATCACCTGGAGAAGGAAATGGCAACCCACTCCAATATTCTTGCCTGGAGAATTCCATGGACAGAGGAGCCTGGCAGATTACAGTCCATGGGATCACAAAGAGTTGGACACAACTGAGTGACTAACACTTTTAAAAATAATGGGTGATTTCTTAGGTTGATATTGCTAAAAAAGTTTTGAAAGGCAAAAAGGTAAATTTCTAATTGAATACTCCTGAAACTCTATGAGAAAATGAATAGGATAGAGAACAGTTAAAAAAGAAAAAGAAAGTGAAAATGAGAAACAAATTGGGAGAACAATCTATGCTTTTATAGTCTTTGCATGATATGCCTTTAATGATAGTATTTGGTGTGTTCATTGGGATTTACAAAGTAAGTTCACACTTGTAGTCACTGAGTGATTACCACCCTTATTGAAAGTGAGAATAACACAAGGATCAAACATTCTTGAGTGTTTAAATGAAGCTGGCACTATTGTAAGCACAATAAACTCATGGGTCTCCTTATGAGGCAATTCCCATTATTAGCCAGACTTTGCAGATGAGAGAACCTGGTTTCATTTGCTCAGGTTAGACACCGAGGGAGCTGCATCCAGATCTCAGGTGTCCTGACTATATGGTTAGTGTTCTTTTCTCTAGAACAAACCAACCTGAAACCTTTAAAAAGCAACCTAGATATCCACCAACAGATGAATGGATAAAGAAGCTGTGGTACAAATACAATGGAATATTACTCAACCATAAACAGGAATGCATTTGAGTCAGTGCTGAGGTGGATGAACCTAGAGCCAATTACACAGAGCGAAGTAAGTCAAAAAAGATAAAAATAAATTTCATATATTAATGCATATATATATGGAATCTAGAAAGAGGGTATTGATGAAACTATTGGCAAGGCAGTAATGGAAATGCAGACATAGAGAACAGACTTATGGGCACAGGCAGTGGGGAGGAAGGAGAGGGTGGGATGAATGGCGAGAATAGCATGGAGGCATAAACTACCATATGTAAAATAGATAGCCAGTGGGAATTTGCTATATGACTCAGGGAGCTCATACTGGTGCTTGTTGAAACCTAGAGGGGTGAGATTTGGTGGGAAGGGGTGGGAGGTGAGAGGGAGGGGACATATGTATACCTATGGCTGATTTATGTTGATGTGTGGCAGAACCAATACAATATTGTAAAGCAATTACCCTTCAATTAAAAATTAATAAATTTTTAAGAAAGTAATCCGACCATGACATGCATTTGCTGTAATGATGCTAAATTGATCCTGTCATCAAATAATCTCAGGATTAGGGAAACTATTGGGTCCATCCTCTACCTCCATGCAAAACAGACTATTAATTATTCCTGATACATGCAAATCCATTTTGTTTTTAGAGACATCAAGAGGAACAAAGTTTATGACTTCCTTCAGTAATATGCAGTATACAAAGAACTTTTTGCATAGCTCTAGCCCTATTTCATGTTCTTGGGTAAAGAGGAAATTTTCATTAAAATTCAATTTTATACCATTGAGAAATGCAAAGAGGACTCTAATCCAATACAAATGTGTTACTAAATGTCAAGACTTTTGAGAGGGCTGAAGGTTGGTAAAGCTTGCATAGTTCTGTTTTGAGATCAGCAAAGATGAGAAAAAATGTGGTCTTTCATCAGAAGCATCCCAGTCAAATTCATAAGTAATAAAATGAATTCGTCATTTAACACCACAGAAGGTGTTTTTGCCTTAGGGTAATGGTCAGCACATTGTAGCCCTGGATCAAATAGAATCCACTGTTTTTCTGTGCTCTGCCAGCACATAATATTTTTTAACATATTTTAAATGGTTGAAAAATATTTTGTGGCATGTGAAAATTACATGAAAGTCAAACATCATTATTCCACGAGTTTAAGTGAAATACAGCTATCCTCATTATTTTATATCTTTTCCATGTCATACTAGAATGACAGAGTTGTGTTATAGAGAAATAGACTATACGACTTCTAAAATGTGTACTATCTGGCTTTTGGGGGGAGGAAAATTGCTGATGACTAGTAGAGGAGAAAATGAAAACTAGTACTGTTTTTTCTCACCCACTTCCATTCACTTAAGTGAAGAAAGGCATGAAACATTTGGAAGCAGAAAGGTTCAAAGTATCTGTGAGATGTCACTGGACTTGGAGTGTGGGCCCTATTATAGTTTTATTTATACTTGGGCAGCCATGGTTCTAGACCAGTTCTTGACCATATAACAGCCATGCTCCCCATAGTTGGGGACTTTTGGTACTGCTTCATAGAAATTAGAGGAAACAAATATAACCTCTAGTGCACTCAGTGCTTATGGCAAATTAAGATATGTAAATGCTACATAATGGTGCATTTATTTTTTCCCCACTTTTCAACTGCATATAGAAAGTCTTCTTTAGTTACTGATGTTAGCTGTATATCTATTCCTTTTTAGGCAACACCATTAATAGAAGGATAGTAAATGGATTTGTGGCTAAACCAAATTAATTTAAAAATTGTGAATGGTAGTATTTCCTGGATCATTTTGTTTCCCAAGCCAGTGTGTGGCCACAAGCATGCCCAACATCTTATCTGTTAATTGGTGAGCTCAGTGTGGTCTTAAGAATATGGGGATGAACAAAGATACTCTACCTGTTCTCCAGGAGCTCTGTCTAGAAGGGAAGAGAGCTATTTATCTTCTGTATGCTAATCACATCTGTAAACTTCCAAATGCAGTTTCCTGAGGCCAGAGAAGATGTAACATTTCCTTTCACCTGGAGATGTCACTGGAAGTGGACCTTAGAGAATCAGTGTAATTTTCCCAGGGAAGGAGAGAGTGTGGGGAGATGGAATTATCTGAGGAATTTGGAACAGCATCTAAATTTTTACAGAAATGTGAAAAGACCTAAAAATGACCAGAGGTGCTGAGTGACTATAGTGTTAGGTGTGTGGTATTGGAGGGGGTGGTAAGAGAAGGGGAAAATGGCCAAAGTAAAAGGGAGGAGAAAATGTGAAAAGTGGAAGGTAGATGAGACTGAAAAGAGGAAAATTAAGGCCTTGAATACTGAGAGAAGGTGTTTAGACTTTATTACACTGATTTTTTTTAAGTCAAAAAACACTTTGAGGCCAGGCATGAGACAACTCAGTTTTAGAATCTAGCCTAACCATTCAGAAAAATGGCATTACCAAATTGAGCAACATTATAGTAGAGTAGGCATATCAGCTATTTTTCTTGTTTTCACTAGTTTTTATGGTGCTGTCACAAACAACTCCAAAATCTTAGTGAGTTACAGGCCATTTCTCATTAACAGCACCTGTCTTTCATAGATCATCTGTACCCTCCTCTGCACCTTCTTTGTTTTGAGGGAGCCAGGCTAAAGGCCCGAAATGGGACATTCTGGGTTCATGTCAGAGGGAAAAGCTGATGATCGAACCAAGTTGTAGTTCTTAAAGTTTTTCTTTGGAAATTGTGTGCGTCACCTCTACTCACTGTTTTCTTGGCCAAAGAGTGTCACATGCCTTAGTTAAAACAGTGAGGGATGTAGTAGCCTCGTCTCCTAGCAAGGGGAGCGAATATTAGAAACAAACATATAATTCACCAAAGTGTGAAGTGTCCAAACTAATGCTTGAGCACGTAAGTTCAGATCCTAGCTTTACTACTTACTAGCTATGTCATGGAGAAGGCAATGGCACCCCACTCCAGTACTCTTGCCTGGAAAATCCCATGGATGGAGGAGCCTGATAGGCTGCAGTCCATGGGGTCGCTAAGAATCAGACACAACTGAGCGACTTCACTTTCACTTTTCACTTTCACACATTGGAGAAGGAAATGGCAACCCACTCCAGTGTTCTTGCCTTGAGAATCCCAGGGACGGGGGAGCCTGGTGGGCTGCCGTCTATGGGGTCATACAGAGTCAGACACTACTGAAGTGACTTAGCATCAGCAGCAGCAGTAGCTATGTCAACTTTGGAAATCTACTTAGATTCTTCACACTGTTTATTATTAGAATGATTTTATTAATACAAATGTCAATGAATATTTATATCTATGCACAGAGCATTTGTCTTTTCAAATTGAGCCCTAACCTTTTGCTCCCTAAAAAGTCTTCTCAAGTGCAGGAACTGTCATGCCACCATAGTGCTTGGTACATGTTGAATACATAGGCCATGATCACCTAAGGCTCAAATTGTCAAAAAAAACAACTTGAATTTGTCTTTGTAGGCCCCACCATGCCTTTCAGAGCACTTTACTTTCAGTAGGTCCTCAACAATGTCTGCTCTATTGAATAGAACTTGATGTGCTGAGGCTTTATGGGAAACTGCCAAGAGCAGTGATGTGGGCCTCGCACTCAGTATTGAGCTTGACAAAGTGAGTAACTAAAGTGTATTAGCACTATGAGGGGCAAAAGAACTCTTTTAGGTAACTGATATCGACACTGACATTTATATGGTGCTTCTATGGGACAGGTGTGCCACAGGCATGAAACTCATTTAATATTCACAACACTCCTCCAGGGCAGATGTTTCATCATCCTTAACTACAGGCAAGGAAACTGAGACACAGAGATGTTAAGCATTTTTTTCTACCTCCATATAACTAGGGAGTAGCAGAAGCAGGAGCCTATTCAAATCCAAATAGGCTCGGTCTAGATACCATGATCTGGACAGCTACACAATCTTTTTCCTGTAGCAGCAGTCATTACCAATGCAATGTTAGAACCAGAGGGACTCTTTGGAAGGTAAATCTAGTCTAGGGATTTTCTAACTGTGCCCCACACAACCTTAGTTTTGTGAAGATGACTTCAATTACAATCTTCTAGATACTTAGGACTATAGCTATAACCTGTAATCTATGACTTCAACTTTTGTATGAATAAAAGATCCATACTGCCCTCTGGCTCATGATATGGTATAAAATTAGGACTCTACATTTCAACTTATAAATTAATATGGACAAATGTATACCAGTATTTTTTAGTATCAGAAAGCCCTATAAGAGCCTATTAGGAAAGAGTTCTTCTACAAAAAAAAAAAAGCAAATAGTTGAAATTACTGATCATTTCTAACTTCTTTCCTTGATAGTTAAAGAAACTGAAAGCTCAGAGACCAGGGCAGAGCCATGATGGGTCCTGGAAACCAGGCTTTCAGATGAGGACTCTCGATGCTCAATTCCAGTTGTTTCTGTGGTGTCTTGTTGCTTCAGATAGTAAAATGCTGCCTTGAGTCATATGCAACACATTTCTTGCTACTGCAACAGATTACCAAGGGACTTTCCTGGTGGTTCAGTGGTAGAGAATCCACCTGCCACAGGAGGAGACATGGATTTAATCCCTGATCTGGGAGGATCCCACGTGCTGCAGGGCAACTACGCCTGTGCCCATAACTATTGAGCCGTGCACCCTAGAGGCCAAGTTCTGCAACAAGAGAAGCCACTGCAATGAGAAGCCTGCATCCTGCAAATAGAGAGTAGCCCCTGTTCACTGCAACTAGAGAAAAGCCCATGCAGCAACAAAGGCCCAGCACAGATATAAATGAATAATAAAATTATTTTAAAAAAGAGATGACCAAGGCAACTCAAAGATGACTAAACCAACTCAAGGATGACCAAGCCAGCTCAGTCTTTTGTGTGGAGTCCCAAGCCCTGGGAGAGAGATCTATTTCATAAAAATCAGATTGATCTGTTTGGATTTCCATTCTCTTACTCTAGGATGTTTTCCCCCTCTCTATTCCTATTATTAATAATACTTTAGTAGATACCCTGTCATGTATGGATGTGAGAGTTGGACCATAAAGAAGGCTGGGCACTGAAGAATTTATGCTTTCAAATTGTGGTGTTGGAGAAGACTCTTGAGAGTCCCCTGGACTGCAAGGAGATCAAACCAGTCAATCCTAAAGGAAATCAGTCCTGAATATTCATTGAAAGGACTGATGCTGAAGCTGAAGTTCCAATATTTTGGCCACCTGAGGCAAAGAGCTAACTCATTGGAGAAGACCCTAATGCTAGGAAAGAATGAGGGCAGGAGGAGAAGGGGGTGACCGAGGATGAGATGGTTGGGTGGTATCACTGACTCAAAGGACATGAGTTTGAACAAATTCTGGGAGATAATGAAGGACAGGGAAGCCTGGTGAGCTGCAGTCCATGGAGTCTCAAAGAGTCAGACACAACTTAGCAACTGAACAACAAAACATCAAGTTACCCTGCAGGCTGCATTGGATTCTCAGGCTTTATATTATCCAATACAGATGGCTTTTCAATAATTTATGCTGTAATGTTTATAATAAGTGCATAGGTATTAAAAATTAATGAAGAATAAATAATTTCTTAACAGTGAGACTTGGTTAGATAGAATTATCCACCAAGGAATGGAACTATCAAAATGTGTATTAAATGTCCTGATTAGAGCAACATTTTAAATAATTTTGTCTGACAAGTTTTTAAAAGAAGTGGGTTATAAGTTCTAAAAAATTCTAGATCACTTCTCCTCCATTGTGTCAGCATACTGCCTAATAAAAAAAGATCTTTTAAACTATAGAAACAAAATGTGAGTTTCTATCACTCTGTACGACTCAGCTCCTTTACCACCTAAAAGTCAGAAATTCACATCTTTTCTCTTTCAAGCCTGAATTATCAAAGCATCTTCTCCTAATCATCTGTTTTACTTTTTCTCATTTCAAATTTCCAATCTCCTTTTTCCCATAATTGCTAACAACAAATAGATGTATGCACAAATTCCCTTATCTCCAAGAAAAATTCATACTCATTCATTAAGGCACAATTCCATGTCATTTTTAATATAAAGCTTTTCCTCTGTTTGGCACTGGTAGAGTTTTTTCTTTTATTTACATTCATTTATAAATTTGAGTGTGTTCTAATTAAAGCAACTGTTTATATATAATTGTGTCCATACCTCCCATGTCAGACTATAAGACCTTGAGAGTAGAGACTCTCTTACTCTGCTTTGACTATTTAGTGTGGTAAATACTCAGATGGTAAAGAATCTGCCTGCAAGGCAGGAGACCTGGATTCAATCCCTGGACAAGGAAGATCACCTGCAGAAGGGAATGGCAAGCCCCTCCAGTATTCTTGTCTAGAGAATTCCATGGACAGAGGAACCTGGTGGGCTACAGTCCATAGGGCTGCAAAGAGTCAGACACAACTGAGTGACTAACACTCACTTTTCACTTTCACAGTGCTCAATACATTTTCTTTGAATGGTAACTGCTTTTATCTATCAAGATCCTCCTAAGAAGCATGAGCTTAAAATTATGACCCTCCTCCAAAAGGATTCTTATCAGTCCTACGAGGAAGAATATGAAGTTTCCAAATTCAAAGAGTTGTAGCTTTACTTTAATTTCATAAGTAGGAAAAAGAGAACCTCTCTGAATTTCTGCCAGATTGGAGACAATCTAACCTTATAGTTAAGGAAACTTTTGTGTAAGTGCTGTCTTCTAATTGATGGTCCAAAAAGGATCCCTTCTAGGATACCACATTGCATTTTAGTTATCCTGTCTCTTTAGGCTCCCCTGCCCATGACAGTTTCTCAGACATTCCCTGTTTTTCATAATCTTGACAGTTGTGAAAAATTCTAGTCAGGTATTCTGTAGACTGTCCTTCAGTTGGGAATTGTCTGATGTTTCCTCGTGATTAAACTAGGGTTAAAATCTCTTGAAGAAAGTGAAAGAGGAGAGTGAAAATGTTTGCTTAGAACTCAACATTCAGAAAACTAAGATCATGACATCCGGTCCCATCACTTCAAGGCAAATAGATAGGGAAACAATGAAAAAAGTGAGAGACTTTAATTTGGGGGGGTCCCAAATCACTGCATATGGTGACTGCAGCCATGAAATTAAAAGATGTTTGCTCCTTGGAAGAAAAGCTGTGACCAAACTAGACAGCATATTAAAAAGCAGAGACGTTATTTTGCCAACAAAAGTCCATCTAGTCAAAGCTATGGTTTTTTGAATAGTCATGTATGGATGTGAGAGTTGAACTATAAAGAAAGCTGAGCCCCAAAGAATTGATGCTTTTGAACTGCGGTGTTGGAGACAACTCTTGAGAGTCCCTTGGACTGCAAGGAGATCCAACCATTCCATCCTAAAGGAAATCAGTCCTGAATATTCGTTGGAAGGACTGATGCTGAAGCTGAAACTCCAATACTTTGCCCACCTGAAGCAAAGAGCCAACTCATTGGAAAAGACCCTGATGCTGGGAAAGATTGAAGGTGGGATGAGAAGGGGACGACAGAGGTTGAGATGGTTGGATGGCATCACCAACTCGATGGACATGAGTTTGAGTAAGCTCTGGTAGTTGGTGATGGACAGGAAAGCCTGGCATGTTGTAGTCCATGGGGTCACAAAGTGTCGAACATGTAGGTTTGGAGAGGAATTTGGAGAGGAAGGGCTAGAGGTCTTTTTATTACATTATATCAACATGACTTATCACTGTTAGTTTTGATCTTTCCCACCTGGATAAGATAGTGCTTGGCAGGTTTTCCCCATGAAAAGTCACTCTTCTATTCCCCCTTCCCATATTACACTCTTTGGAAGGAAGTCACTATGGGCAGTCCAAACTTAAAGAGTTATAAATTGTGCTCCACCACCTTAAGGGTGTCATATCTGCATGAATGTTTGGAATTCTTCTACAAATGAGATATGTCTGTTCTCCTTCATTTACTAATTCAATCAATGATTTCTACAATATGGATTCATGGGTATTCATTTCATATGCTGGGTTATATCCCAATACTACTTTATTTATTTTATTGCTGAAATTATTCCAAATTTGGCCATTGGGGGCTTTTTCAGTTGACTTCAGTGTCACCTAGTCATCCTCCTTTCACGGTGCATATTTTATCATTTTAGTAGCTTCTCATTTTCTCTCACTACAAGACTATCCAGCCTCATCTTGTATATTTCCTGGACCACTCGTGGAAATGGCTATTCCCCAAGAATCTCTGGTTCCTTTGATTGGAGAGTGATACTGTACTCTGTGTGTTTTGTTTTTTTTTAAGCAACACAATGAAGTAGTGGAGAACTATTGTGATACAATTTGTTCTGAAATGATTTCTGATAAGCTGTGCCACACATTGTCTCACTGGAAAAGAACTGTGTTTAGTCCAGGCAGGGACTCATACTACTTGACTGCAACTCAAACAGCTTAAAGAGACCCTCCAGTGAGTTCTAAAAGATCTTCTGACTTACCAACTTTTCATTCTTGTTTTGAAACCTTCACACATTCACAGAGAAAACACAGACAATTATGCTTTGTGATAAAATATGATAGAAAAGGGAAGTAATCTTTTAAATAGACTATTTGGCAAAACAATCTCCCAAATAATTGTAATTATATAATTTGCCAGTTGCATGGTGAGTATAATTAAGGTGACTAAATAACTCTGTAACAGTTATGATGCCAATTTTAGTTTTTACATTTTGTAGCATTGTGCATATTCCAGCTGAAAGACAAAACTGATCATGTGGGTAATCTGCTGCTCCATATGGTATTTATAGCACAATTAAAATGTTCACTGCTGCACTTATCAGAAGTTGGATAAATCTTATAGAACATTAATATATGCTTTAAATAAATGTTACTGCTAATTATTGGAACATGACCTTTTTGTTAATATAAAGGTATATGTTGGGACATAAAACAGATGAAGGACAAAATATACCAAGTCATTTTAGGAATGCTTTTTTTTAAAAAGTATTTCCCCTGGTTGATAACGTTTTCCCTCCAGCCATATTATGAAGCAATTTGATTAACAACAAATGAAGGTTAAGTATTCTTCCCACTTTCTTATGCTTGAAATAAAATTAGCCAGATGACCTTTTCATAGTTACATAAAATTACTGTATTTTTATTTGTAGTCTAGAAATATACAGCCAAAAGAAAAGCAAATACTCTGTTTAATCAGATGTTGAACCAGTCCCCCAATGCTATTTATTTTCCATCGTTTATTTCAGCCTTTGTCATTTCTCATTAGTACGGTTGCAGAGAAATCTTGACTGCTTTTTTGACCTCACATAAGCTTTGTTTTCCAATAAGGAAAGCCAATAGGCCTTCTGTCTGGAACCTTTATCATATTGTCTGAAACATTTCCTAAAATAAATATGTCAACCAAGGAGCCAAATAAATGCCAGTGATGTTCAGTGTCTCCTGCAAAATTACCATGCAGCCAGTGCTGCCAATGTTTTGCAGTAAGTGGGGTGAGAGAAGAACAGCACTCGACTTTCAAGAAATATTCTGAGAGCAATGGCATTAGGGTCACTAACAACAAAGTGTGGTGACCATTTTCTAATAATTAAAATCAACAATGAGAACCATGTGACAATAGACCAGGCAAGTAGAAATGATCTTGCCAGCAGAGGCAGGATGTCAGGGTGTTGGAAATGGAATTGCAACTCATGTATGGAAGGTGGACTGGGTAAACTCTGAGACTGCTTTCAATTCTCAGGTATGTGTTTTTTTATTTTGAAACTTCTAGTGAATTCTAGATATTTGAACCCTGTCTCAAGAAATGAGTTCTTGGCAGATCTAAATTTTAAAATATGTTTTCTATAATTACTTGGGAGGCATTGTTATATTGAAAAAAACTTTGTCAGGTCATTCTAAACTAAATTTTTAGACATATATACAGACTATATATATATATATATATATGTATATATATATATATATAGACCAAAATAAACAAAACATATAAAATACTCTGTCCACTGGTTTTGGACCTAATGACTTTAGCAGTGGAGTTCAACTGCTCTACTAAGTCCTTATTTTTCATTTTGACCAGTTTAAGTGAATGAATGCTCACTGAATACATAGCATAATATATATTATATGGACATTTTCTGGTGGCTCAGATGGTAAAGAAACTGAGGGTAGCTGCATGTTTAAAGAAGTGAAGGCATCATGGTGGAATGGAATAGCTCAGTAAACAGTCAGGTAATAAGTGAACTTTGTAGTAAGGGTAATAGCTGAACAGACAAAGAAAGTGGCTTCCTATTGAGCAGAATTTTTTAAAGCTATATGCAGATGAAGATGAGTGTGGTGGGGGAAATTGGATCAATGGGGTTCATCGGAAAGAAGTTGAGCATTTAGACCACACCAGAGCAGTTGGGCCTGTTGAAAGAGGTCACAGAGAAGATGTGACTGGTAGTCTGGCCCTGGGCCAATTGGAATTTCCTTATTTCCTCCTCTGCCCTTAGAATGTACATTCTGCCTACTGTTCCCACAGTGGGAGCTGTTCCAAGGATGAAGCTTTGAGATAATGGGGTGTTGTTGCTGAGACCATCTGGACAGAATATGTGACTGAACCCAGTTAAAGCCTCTATATAAACTTTTAAGATTCTTGTGGGCTGAGTCAAAGATCGACTCATCTTGAGGCTGCCCATGACAAGTTTTTTATGTAAATTCTCTTTCTTATTACACCTGCCACCTATCAATCTGGAGTGGTCTGCCTTTTTCTTCTATTTCTCTTGCCCTCCATGTACAGGGGTCAATTTATGATTTTACTGAGGGAGCTCCTGAGGTTTCAAACCAATAGGTCATAGAAAGTTCAATTTTTATGTGTAGGCAATGGAGAGATATTGAAATGCTTGGGAAGATAGAATAGTAAATACGGTTTGCATCATCTCCTCCTAAGTCACACAACCAGGCCACAAATTCCAGCTCTGCCTGTCACTAGCTTTGTGACTGTGCAAGTTGTTTAATTCCTCTAAACTTCAGTTTTGTCTTTAGGATTGGAATATAATCATTCTTACTTTATAGGACTGTGTGAGGATGAACATAGATAATGCACATATATCTCTTAGTATGATGTCTGGTGTGGAATAAATGCTCAATAATCACTAAGCTGCTGTTGTTATTAATAACATGAGGCTAGAAGTTAGAAGAAGAATTTCAGAGAAGTGTAACTAGAGGAGGGAAAATTGCTTCAAAGATTAGTATAGCAATCTAAGCTGTTTTAATGTACAATAAAATTTTTATAAATATTAAATCAGTTAAGCTTATTGATTCTCAGAAACTCTGGTAAATGTGCTTTAGTAGAGAGAATAGAAGCAAAGCTTCGCCTTCAGCACAATTTGTAGATTATTTTTGGATTTAAATAATTTGTGTACAACTTTGTGGATTACTATAATGGAAGTTGCAAGCTATTTTCTGGAGTAAGAAATACCTTCTGAATGTGAGGCCATAAAATATTTGTTCACATATTATCTTATGAAACTGAGTTTTTTGGAGCCAGGGACTTCAACAGCACTGCAGACAGGACCACTCAGTGGAATGTAAAACACCATGTGCTCAGAGAACTTGTCATGCTAACAATGGCCCCAGGCCACAGCATGGTTTCCATTCATATTTGCTTATGGAGTTGTTTTTGCTTTTATTTTCTAAATGAATCCATGCACATTGCCAAAAATAATGAACTAGTACTAAAAGATTTACAACAAAGTAGAACAGCCCCTTGTCACATCTGTCCCCAATTCCTGACCCACACTTCAGAGGCAAGAGCTTGAAAATCTTTTGACTCTTCCTTCTAATATTTACCTCCACGTTTTTTAAAGAATAAGCTGGTTTGGCTCCTTATCAAATTATTGATCATTAACACAATCTCTGCATTTCTCCCTACGTGACAACTTCCACTTCCCGGCATTTATTTTTGTGATATGCTTACAGTGTAATTTTTGGTGAAAAGAGTTGCTGCTGCTTGCATTATTACTAAGTAGATATCATTCATTGCTGAATTATATGTAATGTACATTTGACTCCTTTTCTTGCACCATTTTTTGTCATCTGGCATGGAGCATGCCTGATTTTTTTCAAACAGCTTACTGTCCGCGTACCTTTAACTAATTTTCCAAATGTTCAAGCAAGCACTCTATTAGTTCTTTTAATTTTTAGAAATCCTCCCTGACATTGTAAGGCTCTCCTGTCTTTTGCGCTTCAGTTTGTGCTCACTGCTCTCTAGATATGCCACCCAACTGCCATCCTGAGACTTTTCCCTTTGCCTGAGACTTCACCTGGGACATTCCTTATCTCACACTTGAATTGGATCATCTCTTCCTCAGGGCACATCTCTGCCTCTTTCTTGCTTTACACTCCTGTTTGGGTAAAGCCAGATGCTCAGTGAAAGTGGGGGAAGGTGAGGGTCTTGAAACTTTGGGCATCAAATTCTAGTTCAACCTTACCCCCCCTTTTCTATTCATATTTTTCAGTATGGCAGTTGCAAGCTCTAATCCTAGTCATATTATATTGCTTGACTACTTTTCCCATTTCCAGAAGCTTTTTAAAATATATTCTTAAATTATGGTACTGTGGTAAGCTAAATAATGCCTCCCAAAAGATTTTCCCCTCAAGGAGACTAAAATTCAATTTAGAGGACAAAATGCCCACCATATATGATATCAAACTGATCAATCCTAAAGGAAATCAACCCTGAATATTCATTAGAAGGACTGAGGCTGAAGCTGAAGCTCCAATACTTTGGCCACCTGATGCAAAGAGCCGACTCATTGCAAAAGACCCTGATGCTGGGAAATATTGAAGGCAGGAGGAGAAGGGGACAACACAGGACAAGATGGTTGGATGGCATCACTGACTCAACGGACATGAATTTAAGCAAACTCTAAGAGATAGTAGAGGACAGAGGAGACTGGCATGCTGCAGTCCATGAGGTCGCAGAGTCAGACATGACTTGGCAACTGAACAACAACAACATGAGACAATCAGGAAATAGCATTAAGCAAAGGTAAGCCAAAGCCAAAATGAAGAATACAATGATGGTTATATGAAAGTTTAATGAATATACATCAGTACAAATCAGAGAGCTAAAGGATAGCTTCATGTAATAGGTGGGAATTGAATGGTCTCTTAAGATTGACTACAAGTTACAGGACACTTAGTGCGAGAAAAATAGGCTAAAAATGACAAGTGAGAAGCTAACCAGTAAAGAGAGGTGATGGGAAACAGGGAGTTTTGTTTGGATGAGGAATATGTGTGTGTTGGTCACAGTCATGTCTAACTTTTTGCGACCCCATGGACTGTAGCCCACCAGACTCCTCTCTCCATGGAATTCTCCAAGCAAGAATACCGGAGTGGGTTGTCATTTCCTTCTCTGGGGTATCTTCCTGACCAAGGGATCAAACCCAGGTCTCCTGCACTGCAGGCAGATACTTTACCATATGAGCTAGAGGGAAATCCCAGGATGAGTAGTATAGAACAAGGCTATAGCAAGACTTGAGAACTAGACCTATTAGGTAGAAGTCAGAACAAGACTGTTAACATTTAATTCAACCTGAATTGGGAGCTCTGTGGGCACAAACAAGGCTCGTCAAATGATGTGTTTCATTCTAGGATGATTGTGTGAGAACCTTGAGGTTTCTTTAAAATTTATCCCCAGAAATACATATCTACATTTAGTGACACTGTCCCAGATAAGGGTGTGTGGAGTTGAAGAGGGGAACGAGATGTGTGAATGCAAATCTAACTCCTCTGTGTACAGAATTTCAAGCTATTTGACTTTCAAGCCTATTCCCTATGACCTTCTGTAGCTAGTTCCTCCAAATCTAAGATTTTTCCAGGATCTTCAGGGCAAATTATTAGCTTCTTGCTGGGCTCTGGTCTGTGGACCTTTAAAGCTCAGCTTCCTAGTCTTTGCTAAGTCACTTAACACTTTGCTATCCATCTTTAAAAAATGTGTTGATATCTTTAGCTGTTTTCTTTTCTGCCATCTCTTTGTCCTTTTGACTTTATACCATGTCCATGTGTGCTCAGTAGCATCTGACTGTTTGCGACCCCATGGACTGTAGTCCACCAGACTCTTCTGTCCATGGAATTTTCCAGGGAAGATTACTGGAGTGGGTTGCCATTTCCTTCTCCAGGAGATCTTCCCAACCCAGGGATTGAACCCACATCTTTTATGTCTCCTGCATTGACAAGCAGATTCTTTACCACTGTGCTGCCTCAGAATCCCTATACCATTTCCAATCCTGTGTAATTTTAGTGAAATTTCAAGGAGTAGAAATAAGCGAGCTGTTTGTTATGATTTTTTAAAATTATTTATTAAATATTTCATAAGTTAATGAATAGAAAACAAAAAAAATGGTGAAATGATTAAATATTATGAAGACATACAGCTGTTAGCTGACCATGGTTCATGTTGTACTTCATGTATTTCAAGTTTCTAGTCTTTAAACAGTAAGTGATTGACTGAGAGATACTAAAGTAGGCATGGCATCAGGGGAACCAGCATGTGTAGTTGAGGTTCGACTCTTGTGTCAGGAAGATCCCCTGGAGAAGCATGACAACTCAGTTCAGTATTCTTGCCTGGAAAATCCCATAGACAGAGGAGCCTGGTGGGTTACAGTCCATAGGGTTGCAAATAGTCGGAAATGACTGAAACAACTCAGCACACACGAACATGTGTAGTCGAATTGTAAGCTCTTCCTACACATGACCTTTCAGTCACACACATTTGCCCCTGAACTAAGATTAATGAAAGATATTTATTACTACTAAGTTTTATACAAATAGAGATCTTATGAAGGAAAGAGGCAGTTATTAGTAAATGCATTTTATAAATAAATAGAAAACAGGATCCAAGAGACAGAACAACCTGCTAAATGTTGCATGTCAAACCAATGGCATGCCTAAAAACTGAAACCAAGTATTTTGATTCGGATACATTTTCATTTTATTCAATATACCCTATGATTTCTCAGAAGACCACATGTGGCTGCAATAATTTCATTTGAATGATAATTAGAAATTCCCAAAAGGGGTGAGCAATGAATTAATAAGTCAAAGTGGTTGAAAAATTGGAGATAGCTTTATTAATTTGAAAATGATTAAAATGATTTTAAAATTCCATTGAACACAAGTTGACTATTATAATTCTTTATTAAAATATTAATATCTTTGCATGTGAACTGGCTACATTGCTGAATCTATTCCTATTAAAATTAATGTTAAACTGCATCCCCCTTCAAAAAAATGGTATAAATATACTAGAATTGAATGGCTGAACCATTTTGTGATATGCATGATTTGTATCATGCAAATATATTACATGTATGATTTGTAACTAAAATCATACAATTTTTAGTGTTTCCAGTGAGAGCTGTTGTTGTTGTTCAGTCCCTAAGTCCTGTCTGACCCTTTGTGACCCCTTGTACTGTAATACTCAGGGCTCCTAGCTCCACTGTCCTCCACTACCTCTTAGCGTTTACTCAAATTCATGTTCATTGAGTCGGTGATGCTATCTAACCATCTCATCCTCTGCTGCCCCCTTCTCACTTTGCTTTCAGTCTTTCCCAGCATCAAGGTCTTTTCCAAGGAGTTGACTCTCACATCAGGTGGCCAAAGTATTGGAACTCCAGCTTCAGCATCAGTCCTTCCAATGAATAGTCAGGGTTGACTTCCTTCAGATCAGACTAGTTTGATCTACGTGCAGTCCAGGGGACTCTCAAGAGTCTTCTCCAGCACCACAGTTCTAAACCACTCAGTATGGCGCTCAGCGTTCTTTATGGTCCAACTCTCACATTCATATATAACTACTGGAAAAATCACAGCTTTGGCTATACAGACCTTTGTTGGCAAAGTTGTGTCTCTGTTTTTTAATACACTGTCTAGGTTTGTCAGAGCTTTCCTTCAAGGAGCAAGCGTCTTTTTATTTCATGGCTTCAGTCACTGTCCTCATTGATTTTGGAACCCAAGAAAATAAAATCTGTCACTGCTTCCACTTTTCCCCACTTCTATTTGCCATTAAGTGATGGGACCATATGCCATGATCTTAGTTTTTTAATGTGGAGGTTTTCTTTTTTCTTTTTTTCTTTGCAGACTTTTTATCTTTATTTTTAAAATTAATAAATTTATTTTACTTGGAGGATAATTACTTTACAATATTGTAGTGGTTTTTGCCTTATATTGACATGAATCAGTCATAGGTGTACATGTGTTCCCCATTCTTAGCCCCTTTCCCACCTCCTCCCCTTTCCTCCCCTCAGGGTTATCCCAGTACACCAGCCCTGAGCACCCTGTCCTATGCATTGAACCTGGACTGGTGATCTGTTTCATATATGATAATATACATGTTTCAATGCTAAACTCTCAAATCATCCCACCCTCGCCTTCTCCCACAGAGTCCAAAAGTCTGTTCTATACATCTGTCTCTTTTGCTGTCTCACATATAGGGTCATCATTACCATCTTTCTAAATTCCATATATATGCATTAGTATACTGTATTGGTGTTTATCTTTCTGGCTTACTTCACTCTGTATGCTGCTACTGCTGCTAAGTCACTTCAGTCGTGTCCGACTCTGTGCGACCCCATAGATGGCAGCCCACTAGGCTTCCCCGTCCCTGGGATTCTCCAGGCAAGAACACTGGAGTGGGTTGCCATTTTCCTCCAGTTTCATTCACCTCATTAGAACTGATTCAAAGGCATTCTTTTTAGTGGCTGAGTAACATTCCATTCTGTGTATGGAATATTACACACAGCTTTCCCATCCATTCATCTGCTGATAGACACCTAGATTGTTTACATGTCCTGGCTATTATAAACAGTGCTGCAATGAACATTGGGGTACATGTGTCTCTTTCAATTCTGGTTTCATTGGTGTGTATGCCCAGCAGTGGGGTTGCTGGATCACCAGTTCAGTTCAGTTCAGTCACTCAGTCGTGTCCAACTCTTTGTGACCCCATGAATCACAGCACGCCAGGCCTCCCTGTCCATCACCAGCTCCTGGAGTTTACTCAAACTCATGCCCATCGAGTCAGTGATGCCATCCAGCCATCTCATCCTCTGTTGTCACCTTCTCCTCCTGTCCCCAATACCTCCCAGCATCAGGGTTTTTTCCAATGAGCTAACTCTTCGCATGAGGTGGCCAAAGTATTGGAATTTCAGCTTCAGCATCAGCCCTTCCAGTCAACACCCAAGACTGATCTCCTTCAGGATGGATTGGTTGAATCTCCTTGCAGTCCAAGGGACTCTCAAGAGTCTTCTCCAACAGTACAATTCAAAAGCTCGGTCATATGGTGGTTCTATTTACAGTTTTTTAAGGAATCTCCACGCTGTTCTCCATAGTGGCTGAACTAGTTTGCATTCCCACCAACAGTGTAAAAGGGTTCCCTTTTCTCCGCACCCTCTCCAGCATCTATTGTTTGTAGACTTTTTGATAGCAGCCATTCTGACTGGCATGAGATGGTACCTCACTGAGGTTTTGATTTGCATTTCTCTGATAATGAGTGATGTTGAGCATCATTTCATCTGTTAGCCATCTGTATGTCTTCTTTGGAGAAATGTCTGTTTAGTTCTTTGGCCCATTTTTTGAATGGGTCATTTATTTTTCTGGAATTGAGCTGCAGGAGCTGCTTGTATATTTTTGAGATGAATTCTTTGTCAGTTGCTTCATTTGCTATTATTTTCTCCCATTCTGAAGGCTGTTGTTTCACCTTGCTTATAGTTTCCTTCATTGTGCAAAAGCTTTTAATCTTAATTAGGTCCCATTTATTTATTTTTGTTTTTATTTCCATTACTATAGGAAGTGGTTTATAGAGGATCCTGCTGTGATTTATTTCAGAGAGTGTTTTGCCTATGTTTTCCTCTATGAGTCTTATAATTTCTGGTCTTAAGTTTAGATCTTTATTCCATTTTAAGTTTATTTTTGTGTATGGTGTTAGAAAGGGTTCTAGTTTCATTCTTTTACAACTGGTTGACCAGTTTTCCCAGCACAACTTGTTAAAGAGATTGTCTTTTCTCCATTGTATATTCTTGCCTCTTTTGTCAAAGATAAGGTGTCCTTAAGTGCGTGGACTTATCTCGGGGCTTTCTATTTTGTTCCATTGATCTATATTTCTGTCTTTGTGCCAGTACCATACTGTCTTGATGCCTGTAGCTTTGTAGTATAGTCTGAAGTCAGGCAGGTTGTGAATGTGGAGTTTTAACCCAACTTTTTCACTCTCTTCTTTCATCCTCATCAACAGGCTCTCTAATTCCTCTTTGCTTTCTGCCATTAGAGTGGTATTATCTGCGTATCTGAGATTATTGATATTTCTCTTGGAAATCTTGATTCCAGTTTGTGCTTCATCCTGCCTGGCATTTCACATGTTGTACTCTGCATTTAAGTTAAATAAGCAGAGTGACAATATGCACCCTTGACATACTCTTTCCCCATATTTGAACCAGTCAGTTGTTCCTGTCTGGTTTTAACTATTATAATGAGAGCTATTTGCATCAAATTAATAATATGCCATGTAGGCATTTTTCTTTCTATTTTTCCCATAGATTTTCCTCTGGTTATTCATATCATTTGAGCACAATTACTTAAGTGCATTTGTTTATGACTCTAAGATACAGTAGAAAGTGATGTTAATATGCTCTGAATATTACACTATACTTCACTTTTATATAATGAGATGACTGAGTCTCCTAAGGCTGGTAACTGTAGTTATTTCTTCATCTTGCTACTTGGAACTTTCCAAGCAGAAATAATCAAGATGCAGAAGTGAAGAAACTTTATGACCTTAGAAACATGATAGAGCATGTTCTTTTACATCTGTGCAGTGTTTTCAGTTATTAAAAGATGTTGTCCAGACTGTTTCCCACTTTTACCAAAGGTAAAATTTATTTTCAAAATGTAAAGGAGAAGATGAATAGAAATTAATATAATTTTTATTTAATAAAATCATCACTTTATATACTACATTATTTCTGTTGTATGAATATTATTCATCATTATTTTATTTATTCATTTATTTAAAAATATTTATTGAGCATCTGCTATGTACCATAATAAGAATTGAGGATGGAATATTGAATGAAACCAAACAGAGATATGGTCTCTGTCCTCATACATATTACATTGTAGCAGGGAAACTAATAACAAACAAGATCTACTCAGTGGATAAGTTCTATGAAAACAATAAATCAGCATAAGAAAATATAGAGTTACTGTCAGGAGAGGGACTATAGTTTTCAATAGAATGAACTTGGAGAATCTATGAGAAGATGACATGGGAGCAGATTTGAATGATTCGAAGTTGTTGGCTACACAAAGATCTTGGCATTTTAAAGAAATACAGAAAACTTTATTTGTACTTCATCATTTCATTTCAATACATCTCTCATAATCTCACAGATAAGGTGGAGATAAGCAAACTAGGTGTTTGGGTAGACTAAATATCAGTGTGTTCACAGTGCCCAGGTTGTTCTGATGAAAGAAACAATAGCATCATAAGACAAGCCATGTCCTTGTGGCATGGTGTAAGACATTGGTCTTACCCTGGTTCTGGTTACTGATGTGATCAACTACATGAATTAAGATATAGAAATAATTACAATATTTCTATGGAGAACAAGGAAGTGAGAATATATTAGATAATGAAATCTATGTTTTTATAATGAGTTTTATCATCCTGAATCTATAAAACTACATGTATATATATACTTTCTTTTATGGCTTCTTGATATTCCGTGTCCTGTTTGAAAGCCCAGCAAGATTACTTTAAGACACATACATTGTTTTCTAGCACTTTATTAGTTATATTTTAGTGTAAGCACTGAAGTAGTGATTAGTTTTAAGTTTTTGTCCCCTGAATGACTAGTCTCTTCTATCAATGCTGCTTATTAAGAAACTATTTTTTGAAACTAGAACACTTTCTAACACCATACACAAAAATAAACTCAAAATGGAATAAAGATCTAAACTTAAGGCCAGAAACTATAAAACTCCTAGAGGAAAACATAGGCAAGACACTCTCTGACATAAATCACAGCAGGATCCTCTATGATCCACCTTCCAGAATATTGGAAATAAAAGCAAAAATAAACAAATAGGACCTAATTAAAATTAAAAGCTTTTGCACAACGAAGGAAACTATAAGCAAGGTCAAAAGACAGCCTTCAGAATAGGAGAAAATAATAGCAAATGAGGCAACTGACAAAGAATTCATCTCAAAAATATACAAGCAGCTCCTGCAGCTGAATTCCAGAAAAATAAACGAACCAATCAAAAACTGGGCCAAAGAACTAAACAGACATTTCTCCAAAGAGACATACATATGGTTAACAAACACATGAAAAGATGCTCAACATCACTCATTATCAGAGAAACGCAAATCAAAACCACAATGAGGTACCATTTCACGCCAGTCAGAAAGGCTGCTATCCAAAAGTTTACAAGCAATAAATGCTGGAGAAGGTGTGGAGAAAAGGGAACCCTCTCACACTGTTGGTGGGAATGCAAACTAGTTCAGCCACTATGGAGAACAGTGTGGAGATCCCTTAAAAAACTGGAAATAGAACTGCCATATGACCCAGCAATCCCACTTCTGGGCATACACACCGAGGAAACCAGAACTGAAAGAGACACGTGTACCCCAATGTTCATCGCAGCACTGTTTATAATAGCCAGGACATGGAAGCAACCTAGATGCCCATCAGCAGAATGGATAAGAAAGCTGTGGTATATATACACAATGGAATATTACTCAGCCATTAAAAAGAATGCATTTGAATCAGTTCTAATGAGGTGGATGAAACGGGAGCCCATTATACAGAGTGAAGTAAACCAGAAAGAAAAACACCAGTACAGTATACTAATGCATATATATGGAATTTAGAAAGATGGTAACTATAACCCTGTATGCAAGACAGCAAAAGAGAGACAGATGTATAGAACAGTCTTTTGGACTCTGTGGGAAAGGGCGAGGGTGGGATGGTTTGGGAGAATGACATTGAAACATGGGTATTATCATATGTGAGACGGATGGCCAGTCCAGGTTTGATGTATGAGACAGAGTGCTAAGGGCTGGTGCACTGGGATGACCCAGAGGGATGGGATGGGGAGGGGGGTGGGAGGGGGGTTCATGATGGGGAATGCATGTACATCCATGGTTGATTCATGTCAATGTATGAAAAAACCAATACAATATTGTAATGTAATTAGCGTCCAAAAAATAAATGAATAAATAAAAAAGAAACTATTTTTCCTCACTGATTTATAATGCCACTTATGTCATAATCATACAAATTCATACATGTATAATTAGTAAAGTTACATATATGTCTGGATGATTTATTCTGTTCCATTTATCTATCTCTTCTTGTGTGTGGGCTCATGATTTAAAAGTTTAGACAGTTTCATGAAATTAAAGTTTTTTTTATGTAGATGGAGCCTGAACAACAACAAAAAAAACACAAATTGGTTCAATTATGTAGTGAGGCAGACAATCTAGCCCTACAACAGAGGTACTGAAAACAGAGTCACTATTACTGTGACTTCCTCTAGAATAGATAATTGACAAGAGTCAGAACCCATGTCATAACAGCTGCTGGGTGAAAAGTAACAGAGAGTTGAAGGAGAAAGGTCTGATAAAGGGTAAAAATTGAGGACAGCTCATGAAGGAGCTTATACATGCTAAGGAGTTTGCTCTTTGCTTTGTTGACAGTAGGAAACCTTTGACAAACTTAAAAGTAGGGAGTGACACCGTCAGGACTCTTTTAGAAGATTATTTCACTGGCAGAATAGAGGACTGAGACTGACTGAATAATGAAAACATTTCAGGTTAAAAATCCTTGTGTAGATTTTTATTTGCTTTTTAATGAATCTTACTAGGAAACTGAAATGTTTTATCTAGTCACTAAATGACTTTGGGCATTTTTCTTCTGTCTTTGGCCATAAAATTATAGATCTCTCTTCTGAGAATGGTACTTTTGTGACTTTAGAAAAAAATAATTTTAATGGGAGCTAATCTAGTGACCCTTAAACGTAAGGTTCTTTAGCAAGGGAGAACAACTATTTTTTCTGGCCAGAGTTGCCTTTTGTTCTGTTGTCTGATTCAGAAATCAAACAAACTGTCAGGGAACTCCTTATGGGATTTTTATAGCATGGTGGGTTTTCACCCCAGTAGTGCCCTGAAGGAAACCTGTTTGAACAGGAAATTTTAAATGTCTCTCAAAAGGGGAATGCTTTTTCACAGTTAAATGTCAAGTCAAAAAATGGTTTCTTATCTTCATATTCCCTAGGCAGCAATATTGGAAAGATTTTCTTTTCAAGGTCTCTATCTAGAAAGCAAAGAGCACAATTATAAGTTAGGATAGGAGCTATAAATTACATATTGGAAAATTCTCAAAACATGAGTTTTATTTCAGATGAAGTCAGTGACTTTATTACCACTTCCACAATTCTTAGTTTAATTTCAAGGCTGCAATATGTAATTAAACTATTTGAGTCTAGTCCCCCAAGAAACAGCAGGAAAACTTTAATTTCAAATACAAACTTGACAAAATAATTTATTAAACATTTTGCTTTTGAAAATCACTGTGATACACAGCCTTTAAAATGGGTTCCAAATGATCCTACTCTCCTAGCATTCACTTTCACGGGTAATACTCTCCTCCTGAGTGTGGCCTGGACCTATTGATTTACTTCTAACAAAGCAAATATGACAGAAGTGATAGTATGTCACTTCTGAGATTAGGTTGTTAAAAGACTGTGACTTCTGACTTAGGTGATTTATCTCACCCACTCTTGGATCAGTCATTCTGGATGAAGACAGCTGCTATGTTGTGAGGTAACCCACCAGAGAGGCTCATTGTCCCAAACAACCAAGGTCTACCAAGAACCATGTGAGTGAGCTTGGAAATGAATCCCTTCCTTCCCCAGGTAAACCTTCAGTTGCAACCCTAGCTGATTGCTTCACTGTAACCTCATGAAAGACCTTGAACCAGAGGAAGAAGATAAATCGTGCTCAGATTCTTGGACCAGAGGCAGTCTGAGATATTTGTTTTCTCAAGTCATTAAGTGACTATTATGTTTTGAATTAATATTTGGACAACAGTAGATAGCTAATACTCTTACCTCTACCCATAAAATGGGTGTCAATTATTTTTTACTATTCATTTTCTCAAACTGTTATTTTTCTCTGCATCACAGATACAGACAGTGGGCCCAATGGCTTATACTCAGATTTGATTATTAAAGAGACCCAATAGTACTTAAGACTCTTTACTGTCAGTGTGTTTTTAAAATCACATTTTAATGATAGTGATAACAAAATAATATTGATGGAAACAAAAAATACAATTCCTCTCTATTTCTATGACAGGGGCAAACCCATTTATTAATTATATACTGGGTCTCTCCTCTTCCCCAAATAGAAGAGACTATTAATGCTCACTGATAGCTATCTTCCCCTTTATATTTCCCAGCCTCTTTTGCAATTAGATTTTCCATGTGACTAGTTTTGACCATTGTGATGTATGTAAGTCTTGAGTGTCACATTCAGGCCAAAGTGAAGATTTGATGTGTCTTCCCTACACACTGCCCCTAAGCTCCCGCTGGCTATTCAATGCTGGGGCAAAAATTAGCCTCTGATTGGCAGCAGCCTGAGGCCCCAAGTAACTGTTTACAAGAAAACTTCATAGCTTGTAACTGACTAGCTTGGACTGACTGATCCAAGAGCAGGTCATATTTGTTATCCAGCATTTCCCATCCTTTCTTGATTAACCCCTCCCATCCCTTAAACTCCACCTTGAGAGTAGAGATTGTCTTACTCTGCTTTGACTATTTGTTGTGCAGCATAGGGCTTCCCTGGTGGCTCAGATGGAAAAGAATCTGCCTGCAATGTGGGAGGCCCAGGTTCGGTCCCTGGGTCAGGAAGATACCCTGGAGAAGGGGGTGGCTACCCACTCCAGTATTCTTGCTGGGAAATCCCATGGACGGAGAAACCTGGCGGGTTATAGGCCAAGAGTCAGATAAAACTGAGCAACACTGAATCCTTAAACTCACTCCAGTTTTGTAAGGAAGAAGGGTCTTTTATTATTTTAACATTAACATACATTGTCTAAGCATTTGCTGTAAGTGATTAGGGTAATATGTTTGAGCTGCTAAATTGTGCCTAGAAATAGAAGCTTAAATGACTTACATTAATTATTTTCTTAAGAGCAAAAAGTCCACGATAGGAAAGGAGGCAGAGAAAGCTGGAACAAAAAATGGGCTGGAGTTTATTTGGTTTTGGTTTATTTAGAATTATTTGCTTTTCCTGGGAAAAATTAAAAGAGAATAGTGAATGCTGAGTGGTGATTACTGATACTTAGGGAAACTAGCTGTGTGAAGAAGGTTTTTAGAACATAGTTCTGGGTGATATGCAATATAATTCACTGTGTCACTTCTTTTAGGTCTTAAGTGAATATTTTCATTGTTTTTTAGTGCTCTTTTGGATGGTAAAATAATATGACTTTTGAATCAATAAAGGATTTGGCTGCATTAACAATGTTTTATTGAAGACCTACTTTGATCCAGGTATTGTGCTAGAAGCTGCAGATTAAAAATTGAGTGAGATAGATATTATTCTTATTTACAGAACAAGAAATGGCTTCTCAGGGTTTCCCTGCTGGCTCGGTGGTAAAGAATCTGCCTGCCAACGCAGGAGACATGGGTTCGATCCTTGGTCTATGTAGATCCCATATGCCGCAGAGCAACTAAGCCCATGTGCCACAATTACTGAGCCTTTTCTAGAGGCCAGGAGCTGAAACTACTGAAGCCCATGCATCCGAGAACCTGTGCTCTGCAACAAGAGAAGCCACCACAATGAGAAGTTCATACACCATAATGAAGAGTAGCCCCCACTCACCACAATTAGAGAAAGCCCATGCAGCAATGAAGACTCAGCACAGATATAAATAAATTATTAATAAATAAATAAAATAGAAAAGACTTCCCTTTACTCACTAGGGATGTACAGTGTAGAGTAATATACATAAATTAAATGATGACAGTAATGTGTGATAACTGCTATCATAAGGGAATAAGAGGACGGTAAGGAAACACAGAGGAAGGTCTCTGAATCTAGATAGGCAGGCAGGCAAGACTTCTGAGGGGAAGTGACAGGTAAGCTAGAACCAAAAATGTGTGTAAGAGCTACTAGGTAAAGGGTGAGGGGAGGTGGTTAGACATTTCAATGGAAACATTTGTGCCTGGTAGATGGGAGATCTTCTTGGAAGAGTTATTTTAGTTTCTTTCTGCAGATTCTGCACAGACCTTAGAACTGAGTTCATGGAGCCAAGCTAAGGGAGCAATGTAGGTTATCATGCTACCCTCCTGGAGAAATGGTCCCTTTCTCAAATGCCCATGGAAACACACCTCAGTACCCATGCAAACTCAAGAAAAAGATCTCTTTTTTCTTTTGATTCTACACAATTCAGCCAACTCATTCCAGTAGATTTCAAATAACACCTCCCCTATATCACCTCCTCAGATCTTCTCCCTGGTGGCTGGGCCAGTAAAGAATCTTCCTGCAATGCAGGAGACCCATGTTCAATTCCTGGTTTGGGAAGATCACCTGGAGAAGGGAATGGCTAGCCATTCCAGTATTCTTGCCTAGACAATTCCATGGACAAAGGAGCCTGGTGGGCTACAGTCCATGGGGTCACAAAGAGTTGGACACGACTAAGCAACTAACACTATCACCCCCTTAGACATGTCTGAATTCCTCCAGTGGGCAAACTGTGGCTTCAGATCCTCACTACTCCACATACACACATCAAGTATTTATCTATAATACTCTATAACCTTAATACACATGTTTAGTGAGAGCTTAATATTTTATTATACTAATATAGCCTGATTTATTTAATAATTCATCAGTTCATTATTCATTCATCAGGAGACCTTTACGTTGTTAATGGCATTTCCCAATTATAGTTAACATTTTAATTAATGCCTTTAGACATCTATTTTCTGTTGCTTTATTTTCTTACATAAAGCCTTAGGAATCAATTACTGGATTGCTGAAGCATTAAGGCACCATGGAAAGAGCATGACTAAGATTATTTTAATTCATTCTTGCTCAAGTTGCTTCACTTCTTAAAGCATAGTTTTTTTTTCTTTTTTTTTAACCTGTTAAATGGGAAGAATGATAAGACCCATATTGTAGGCATGTTGTCAAAATTAATTAAGTGAGCTCATGTAGGGAAGCCTTAGAAGATAGTGTCTGGTGCTTAGAAAACACTGCTACAGAGAATGCTATTTAGGCGGCCAGAACAGAAGCTGGGAAACCAGTTGTAAAGCTAATTGCAGTTGTCCAGATAAGCAATGACAGTAGCTTGGACTTATAGCATGATAGTGGAATTAGTGAAAAATATATGACTTCCAGAATTATCTCATGTAGAACTGAGAAGATTTGCCTATGGGTTAAAACTCAGGAGGGTGGTGAAAGAGAGGAGTCAGGATAACATTGCTATATTCTGAAATGAGGAAGATTGGGGGAAGTTTTGATGGGGGCAACAATTAAGAACTTGGTTTGAATATGATAAACTTGAGATGCTTATCAGGCATCCAAGGAATGATGTCAAGTAGGCAGTTAGACTTACCAGCCTGGCAACTAGGAGGAGAGAAAAAGGCTAGATTACAGTAGTGACAGTCTTCCGCCTCTAGGTAGAATTTAAAACCAAGCATCTGGACAAGATCACCAAGGAAGCAAGTGCAGGTAGAAAAGGAAAGAGGTCCAGGAACTGAGCTCTGGGCCTCTCCACCCTTTATTGTGCAGAGAGATGAGGAAAACTGCAAAGGAGATTGAGGAGGGACTCCTGAAGCAGGGCAAGAGCCACTTAAGTGTAGTGTCACACACATTTGGGGAAGCAAATATTTCACTCTGGAGTTTGACTGTGAATGATTTGGGAGAGCTTCTAGGCTATCAGATGGGGGACCAGGCTGCAGAGAAAGGTTGCTGCTGGAAAAACAGACACGGGATTCTGAAGTCAGAGAGATTTCTATTTGAATACAGGTTAGAGGACTTCCCTGGTGGCTCAGATGGTAAAGACTCTGCCTGCCATGTGGGAGACCCAGGTTCCATCCCTGGGTTAGGAAGATCTGCTGGAGAAAGGACTGGCTACTCACTCCAGTATTCTTGCCTGGAGAATCCCATGGGCAGAGGAGCCTGGCAGACTGCAGTCCACGGGATTGCTAAAAGTAGGACACAAATGAGCAACTGACACTTTCACTTTCACTTTTTGTACTACTACCAGATGTGGTACCTTGAGCAAGTCACTAAACCTCTGTCTCCTTCAGTTTCCTTATGCAGTAAGAAGTTATAAACAATACATAACACACCGTGTTGTTGTAAAGATTAATGAGATAATTCACACAGAGTAGAGCATATAGAGAAGCCTGGGTATACAGTAAGAACTTAAAAAAAAAAAGGGACACATTATTTTACTAACAGTCATTGCTATTACCAATGCAGTCCATTTTATTATAGAATTGTGAATAAGGAATAAAATTGTCACATTCAGCATAGTGCCTGGCACATGACAGGTTATCAAGGAAAAGTGTATGTATGTGTGTACGTACATAGTAACAGATGGAAGCACTTTTATAAAACTCTTGAGGCAATGTCTTGGTAAGTACTAACT
This sequence comes from Cervus canadensis, assembly GCF_019320065.1. Taxonomy (NCBI): domain Eukaryota; kingdom Metazoa; phylum Chordata; class Mammalia; order Artiodactyla; family Cervidae; genus Cervus; species Cervus canadensis. The sequence goes on from NC_057419.1 coordinate 108,489,869, forward strand.
GTAAAACTTATGGTAATAGATGTCAATTTAATCATGGGCTAACACAATTCTAAGCAACTTACATGGAAAAACTGGATTCATCACTTTAACCACTCTTTGATGATGTCACTGTTGCCCCTTCTCAGATAACAGATGAAGAAATTTAGGCAAAGAGAGGGTGAGTCTCTGATCCAGTTTCATCTGGCAAGCACAACTTGAAGCCCGTGGTTTGGCTCTAGCACCAGGCTCTTATCCCTGCACTTTAGCACTCCTCTGTAGTGAGTACCAAGCTGTGAGTAGCAGATCAATAATTGGTAAACGTTCAAAGGTGAGAGGCAGCTGTGATGAAGGCAGCTGGCTTGCTCATCATTGTAACGTTTGCCTTTGGGGAACATCCCTGTGCCTTCGATATCAGTAAGTGCTCTCTTCCTGAAAGGGCTGTCCAGTGACACAAACTGGTGCTGAGATCCCAGACCCTGAAAGCAATGATTCCTCATCTTAATGAAAAAGTTAGTCTTCTCATTGCTTCTGTTCCTCTCTTGATTTGCCATTGAGAACTCTTTGCTGACTTACTATGAATTTCTAACTCTGTACACGTCAAGTAATCTGTACATTTCACAGTAATTAATCATCTAATGGTCTCCAGAAAGAAGAGGAAATTGTTTTTGAGTGACTGCTATTGGAAGTCTTCAGAATGAGTGATAGTTTGTTTTGATTGTTTCAAATTTTGAATGTCTTCTAATTTTATTATTGTGGTTTGTTGTGTCCTGATTTATGGAATTAGGATTATTTCATAATGTTGTAATTTGTGCTCTGTGTTTAGCTTGTGATCAGGAAAAGGAGGATATTCTTTCTATTCTAATAATATTTTTACAAGGTAAATGTAGATATTTTTAAATCTTTCCAGTATATTTTTCCAAAAAACAGAAACAAAAACAAACCCCTCAAAACAGTTTTAACAGGTTTTATATGTGTGCAACTTTGGAGTAACAGCTCATGATAAAGAATCCAAAAAGAGTTGCCAACTATGTGCTTTCGTTCTCTAAATATTCTACTGTGGTGCTAAGGAGGTCATGGCAAATTATAAGGAAGTGAATGAATATTCAAAGATTTATTGAGGAAGGAATTATATTTAACGTACACTATATATTCCTTTATGTCCTAGAAAATATTGAATAATTCAGGCTACTTTTCTACCCCATGTATTATAACTATGCCATTGTCTTTCCATTTCCTAAACAAAACCAAAATATCATAAAACCAAAACTACTTCACTGAGGACTTGCAATGTCTTCATTTTTTTTTTCAGATTTATTGAGATATAATTAACAAAACTATATCTATTTCAGGTACGTAACATGATGGTTTGATATACATATACATTGAAAGTGAAAAGTGAAAGTGTTAGTCATTCAGTTATGTTCAACTCTTTGCAGTCCCATTGACTGTAGACTGCCAGACTCTTCTGTCCATGGGATTCTCCAGGCAAGAGTACTGTAGCGGGTTGCCATTTCCTTCTCCTGGGGATCTTCCTGATCTAGGGATCGAACCCAAGTCTTCTTCATTGCAGGCAGATTCTTTACCATCTGAGCCACCAGGGAAGCCCCACATATACATTATAAAATAATTATTACAATCAAGATATCACATCCACCACCTCAAATAGTTACCTTTTTTGTTGCAGTTGTGGTTGTGAACACAAGATCTACTTTCTAGCAAATTTCAAGTACACGAGATGGTGTTATCTTGGATCATCAGGATGTATTCATCTTATAACTGAAAGTTTGTAAGCTTTGACCAGCAAAATTATTTTCCTCACACCCCAGCGTCTAGCAACCACCATTCTATTCTGTTTCTATGAGTTTTTTCCCCAAAGATTCCACATAAGATTCCATAGAGTATTTGTCTTCTTTGACATATTTCACTTAGTATAATGCCCTCCAGGTTCATCCATGTTGTTGCAAATGGCAGGATTTCCTTCTTTTCATCTCTGAATAAAAACATATCCTTTATCCTTTTATCTGTTGGTATGCATCAGTTATTTCCATGTCTTGGCTATTTAATAATGCTACTATGAACATGCTAGTGAAAATATCTCTTTAAGATACAGATTTCATTTTCTTTGTATATAAATCTAGTAATGAAATTTCAGTATTATATGATAGTTCTAATTTTAATATTTTGAGGAATCTCCATATTGTTTTCCAAAGTGGCTGCACAATGTACATTTCACCAATAGGTCACATGGGTCATGATGTCTTCATAGTTACAGCTAGTGAAAGTTGGGTACAACAGATTCTTTGGGGCATACTGCAGTGACTGCTGTGGAAAGAACTCAAGATTAGAAAGATGGACAGACTTTTCCTCAGTCAAGTGGGTGACTTGGAGCAAACTCCTTCACTTCTTGTTACAGTATCAATTCACCAGGAGGATATACCAATGGTTAATATATATGCATCTGACATTGGAACACACCTAAATATATTAAGAAAATGTTAACAGGTCTGAAGGCAGAAGTAGACCTCAGTAACACACTTTCAACAATGAATAGATCATCCAGATAGAAAACCATTAGTGAAACATCAGATTTGAGGTAAACTTTAGACCAAATGGACCTACTATTTATAGCACATTCCACCCAACAGCAGTAGAATTAACATTCTTCTCAAGCACACACACAAAACATTCTCCAGATACGTTAAGTAACAAAACAGGTCTTAGCAGATTTAAGATTAAAATCATACCAAGTATCATTTATGAACACACAGTATGAAATTAGAAGACAATGACAGGAGAAAAGCTAGAAAGGTCACTAATATGTGAAAATTAAATGACATGTTCCTGCATAATTGATGGGTCTAAAAGGAAATTTTTAAAAAATCTTTACCCAAATGAAAATGGAAATAGAACATAACAAAACTTATGGGATTCTGCAAAAGGAGTTTTAAAAGAGAACTTTATAAACATCTATATCAAGGAAAAAGAAACTTCTCAGATAACTAACTTTATACCTCAAGGAACTGCAAAAACAGGAAACTATGCCAAAAGTTAGCAGAGGGAAGGAAATAACAAAGATCAGAACAGAAATAAATAAAATAGAGACTAAATAACAGAAAGATCAAAGAAGCTAAGAACTGTATTTTTTGAAAAGATAAAACAAGATCTTACAGAACTTATGTATATGTACATAGAATATGTATACATATGTATACATATGTATACATACATACATACATATACATATATACATACATATATATACATACATACATACATACATACATATATACATATATACATACATATACATATGTATACATAGAATATGTACATAGAATATGTATACTCATTAGTCATTGGAGGGTTTTAGACATAGAAGTGTCATAAACTAATTATTCTTTTTAAAAGGTCCCCCTGTTTGCCACATGGAGAATAGACTGTATGAGAGTGGGGGCAGTGGCCAAGAAGAGAAGCAGGGAGATCAGTGAGGAGGCTACTGCTGTGATCCAAGCAGTCAGGTGATGATGTGGCTACTCTCAGTCCCTTTGTACTCTACTTCCTACAGGCTGGAGGATGCAGTGAGCCCTGTAATAAAATGGGAGTTATTTGCTCCATATCTCTGGAATTATTACAAATCTCATTACTGATAAGCTACCCTTTTGAGACCTGAGGCCCTCGAGGAAGCTATTTCTTAAGCCAACCACATCCTTGCATTCTAGTTTCAATCATCATCAGTTCAGTTGAGTTCAGTCTCTCAGTCATGTCTGACTCTTTGCGACCCCATGGACTGCTGAAAGCCAGGCCTCCCTGTCCATCTCCAACACCCAGAGTTTACTCAAATTCATGTCTATTGAGTCGGTGATGCCATCCAACCATCTTATCCTCTATTGTCCCCTTCTCCTCCCACCTTCAATCTTTCCCAGCATCAGGATCTTTACAAATGAGTCAGTTCTTCACATCAGGTGGCCAAAGTATTGAAGTTTCAGCCTCAGCATCAGTCCTTCCAACAAATATTCAGGACTGATTTCCTTTAGGATGGAATGGTTGGATCTCCTTGCAGTCCAAGGGACTCTCAAGAGTCTTCTCCAATACCATAGTTCAAAAGCATTAATTCTTTGGCACTAAGCTTTCCTTATAGTCCAGCTCTCACATCCATACATGACTACTCGAAAAACCATAGATTTGACTACATGGACCTTTGGTGACAAAGTAATGTCTCTGCTTTTTAATATGCTATCTAGGTTGGACATAACTTTCCTTCCAAGGAGTAAGCGTCTTTTAATTTCATGGCTGCAATCACCATCTGCAGTGATTTGGAAGCCCCCCAAAATAAAGTCTGTCACTGTTTCCATTGTGTCCCCATCTATTTGCCATTAAGTGATGGGACCAGATGCCATGATCTTAGTTTTCTGAATGTTGAGTTTTAAGCCAACTTTTTTACTCTCCTCTTTCACTTTCATCAAGAGGCCCTTTAGTTCTTATTTGCTTTCTGCCATAAGGGTTGTGTCATCTGCATATCTGAGGTTATTGATATTTCTCCTGGCAATCTCCATTCCAGCTTGTGCTTCATCTAGCCTAGCATGACGTACTCTACATATAAGTTAAATAAGCAGGGTGACAATATATAGTCAATCATCATATTAGCACCCAATTGAGATCAATGACAATAAAATGAAAAAAAAAAAGAGCTAAAAAGAAATCTGTGCCAGGGTAAACCCAACTTCAACCATTTGACCATTCCCTACCCCAATCCCTTGCTACCTCATCATGCATTATCCTTATTATTTGTATTCAAAGGCCACTCAGGGGCATACTTGCTCTTTTGGCTTCACTTTAATCTTTCTATGAACATGCTCTAATTTTCTGTCAAGATTACTCATTCCACAATTGTATTCTCCCTTGAAAATGGTTCCACCCAGACTTGATCAAACTTTTAGAGTACCACAGCCAGGCAGAGTTCAGTGAATGCTACACAGCACTCCTCAAGAAATGGAGCTATAATCAGTTGCTTCTTGACCACAGGACAAAGGTCCCCATAGATTCTAAAGCTGGGAATTAGAGTCTACCCAGGCAGAGTCAGGCAGTGGTAGACTAAGCTAACAGTTTTCTAGGCACTTAACTTTTTAAGTGCCAAGACTATGTTTGCCTTTCCTCTATCAACTTTCAACAACCATGATGAGGCATGTAGAGATGCACTCTCAGAGATGCATGCTAGATCGATTCATTGGCTACTCTATGAACACTCATGGCCACAACATAAGGAAAAGCAGAACAGACTCTTCTTTCAAATTTTAGAATTCTAGACTATCAGAAGCCACATAGTTCAGTGTTTCTACAGGTTGCATCATGTATAGAGCCTTTATAAAGCAAAATCAATCATCTCTTATCTCTAATGTTGACCAAAATCATATTTCTTTTAATGTATGCTCCACAAAGAGTCAGGCGTGACTGAGAGACTTCACTTCACTTCATTTAATGTATGCTACTTAAATGTATGCCAACATAGCACTAGGTTTAGACTCTTAAGCTCATAGTTCTTATATGGCTTTAACACGAAAACATTGAGAAATTAAGCACAAAGCCAAATTAAAATAACAATAATATTTAAAGTAGCTACATGATTTAATGTGATGGAACACATCTCACTGAAACTAAACTGTAGCTCACCATGTGAGTATAGTGCTGGTAGCTAAGGTATAGGCTCCAGGGAGTTCTGTATATCTAAGTTAGGGCAGGTAGAATGATGATCCAATTTTTCCACCACTTTCTGTGTTCATACTATGAAACCTTTTCTCAGAGGACATACAATGACATCATTTGACTTTCACATGACAAGATGATATCAACAAAGGCCAATTGTGCCTTGCACTTCTGCTGTTCAAATTAGCCATGGTGTCCATGGTATCATGGTCACAACCCCACAGGGGCCCTGAATCATGTTTGGCATTTATGTTTAAGGTGATCATGCAGGTGATAAGGGATAGACTTATATAGCTTATTTATGCTATTTGTTTTACAGATAATTATCAGAATGAATACACATGTACACACACAGACAAAATCTTATTTCAAGGAAATTTCAAATCCCCTGAAAATGTAATTTAAGTGTACAGTTTTATAAATATTGATATTATACTGGTTGACAATTGTGCATATAAAACATAAAGTTATTACGTTTCAGCCTTGTAGAAGTCCATAGATTCTCAAACCTGAGATGTTTAAGGAAATCAGGGTATTAGTGTAGAGACCATGATACCATGGACACCATGGCTAATTTGAATAGCATATCATTGTAGGAGCTATCCATTCTTTCGTATGTTAAAGTACAGGAGTAATTGTCCAAATTTTGGAGTGCTAGTGTTGGTCCCATTCATGATTATAATATTGAAAACATCAACTCTTAGAGTCTCAGTTTTTCTCTTTTTCTCTTCTATCAAATGAGGATGATAACTCTCTCCTGCTATCCTCAGAGTAGATGTAGAAGCCATTGAAATGACAGATGTAAAATGGCTTTGCAAACCATAAAAGACTGTGTACATGTGGACCTCATTATTTCTTCTACCCTTTACCTAATTGATAAAATACATCCTGGAAACAGAAACAGGAGAAGGTTCAGTCTTGATTTTGCTACTTAGCCCATATCTGAAATGATCAGCAAGAGAATTTGAATTTACTCAGTACTAATATTTAGCATCACTTTCTTCAAAAGATAAGTAAACTTTACACTGGAATTAAGTTTATTTTGTTTCTATCCACTTGGGTTTAGTAGGATATACATAGGAGTCTTTGTCAAATGGCCACCTCACCCCAAGGTTTTAATTTTGCTCTGAAAGGTTCTGATAATCATATCGACTTTGAAATAACCAATGAGAGGAAGTATCCAAGGAAAGGATAAATAATTCTCTAACCACAATGATCAATATTGCTATATTCAATTTTTAAAATGTCCCTACACTTCTTGCAATTTTCTATGTAAGCTGACTCTGTTTGGTCCCAGTGATTTTGGCTGGTAGCCACACATATCAGTTTTGCCCAGAAGCATTTCAGAAACTTAATTAAGCTGGCAGGTTGTGTCCTCTTCATGGTCCTTCTTGAATGCAGTCATATTTGTAAAACTTAAAGGCAACCTGGAAATCATCTTGGCACAATGCAATGTTTCCAAGTTTTTTGTCTAAATGGTAGTACTTGACATACCCAGTAAAATGATTTTTCTCTTATTCATGGTTTCCAGAACACTCTTTATTCCATGTCTCCTGCTAGCTAAATTCTCCTGCTTCTCAAGAAGAAGGTGAGTTATACCCTCTTCCAGTTAACTTGCTACAGCACTTCTGATCTACTCAACTAGTACTTAAGTATTATATCTTTCTATGTCAACCATATTAGATTTATCTGTGTATTTGCTTTATATTTTTTTCATTCACTGATGAATGAAAAGGATGAAGCATCATTCATCCAGATATCTAGCATACTTAGCAATACTTCCTTTATAGAGTTATTGTGAGTATTAAATAAAATAATGAACTTCATGGATTGAATTTCATCCCTCCAAATTCGTATGTAGAAGTCTTAACCCTTAGTACCTCAAAATGTGACTGTTTGGAGATACTATCTTTACAGAGATATTCAAGTTAAAATGAGGTTGTTAGAAAAGAAAGTGAAGTCGCTCAGTCATGTCCAACTCTTTGCCACCCCATGGACTGTAGCCTACTAGGTTCCTCTGACCATGGGATTTTCCAGGCAAGAATACTGGAGTGGGTTGCCATTTCTTTCTCTAGGAGATCTTCCCAACCCAGGGACTGAACCCAGGTCTCCCGTATTACAGGTGGACACTTTCCCGTCTGAGCCATCAGGGAGGTCATTAGGGGGGCCCCAAATCAGTATGGCTGGTGTCCGTTTGAAAAAGGAAAAGATGGACACAGAGGTACACATAGAGGGAAGATGACGTGAAGAGACACAGGAAGAAAAAGGTCATCTACAAGCCTAGGGCTTCCCTGATAGCTCAGTTGGTAAAGAATCTGCCTGCAATGCAGGAGACCTGGGTTTGATCCCTGGGTTGGGAAGATCCCCTGGAAAAGGGAAAGGCTACCCACTCCAGTATTCTGGCCTAGAGAATTCCATGGACTGCATAGTCCATGGGGTTGCAAAGAGTCGGACACTACTGAGCAACTTTCACAAGCCCAGGAGATGAAATGGATTCTTCCCTCACTGCCTCAGAAGGAATCAACCCTGCTGACACCTTAATCCAGAATTCTAGCCTCCAGATTGTGAGATGATATATTTCTGTTGTTAAAACCCCCGAGTTTATGTTACTTTGTGATGACAACCCTAACAAAGTCAAACATGCATGTGAAATTTCTGGCCCAATATTGGCAAATCTATTCAATTGGTTTAAATGTGACCTTTTCAATGAAGCCTTCCTGTCCTCTCACTTCCTGTTCTCCCTTCCCTCTTTTACTTATTTTTTTCCATTGAATTATCAACATCTAAGTACAATCTATTTTGGTTATTTTTTGTTTATTGTTGTTTCATCTACTAGAATGTAAGTCCTATGAAAGGACACATATCTGTCTGTTTCCTTCCTTGTATTACCCAGAAAGCTGTCTGGCATGTAGTAGGTATTCAGTAAGGATTAATTACGTGACAGCTTCCCTGGTAGCTCAGATGGTAGAAAGTTTGCCTGAAGTGCAGAAGACCCGGGTTCGATTCCTGGGTCAGGAAGATCCCCTGGATAAGGGAATGGGTATCTACTCCAGTATTCTTGCCTGGAGAATTCCATGGACAGAGGAGCCTGGCAGGCTATAGTTCATGGGATCATAAAAAGTTGGACGTGATTTAATGACTGAGCACAGCACAATGTCTAATCACAAAAGGCTTATATCTAGTAGAGGGAGACATATATGTAAGCAAACCAATGTTCCAAAGAGGTTTCTTTTCCAAGGTGATAATCTGTCCAGAGTAGGATGGTAATCTTTAAAATATATATATTTATTTATTTGGCTGTGCAGGATCTTTAGTTGTAGCATGTGGGATCTAGTTCCCTGACCAGGAATTGAACCCAGGCCCCCTGCATTGGAAGTGTGGAGTCTTAGCCACTGGACCAGCAGGGAAGTCCTGGGTGGTAATCTTTAACCCTTGAGGATCTTTCAAAAAGGGAGTGGTTCTCTTCCCACACTCATGAACCATCCTCTATTTTGTTTTGAAATGTCCACAAACTGGATTTATAGATTCTAAGTCTACTCAATGAAGGGCTTTCTGTTCCCCTTACACTGCTTTCAGTGTTTCTAGTCCTACAAGTGCTCACAGTGTTCTTTTCCCTACCTCTGGCTTTGGACTTTTACTCAGAAAGCTACAACATAGAAAGTCAGTCACAGAATGAAAGAGCAATTCAATTTTTTCTATACATGACTATAGAAAGTTAATCACAAAAGTTAATATTATATATCCCAAAGAATACTGGACTAAGCATCAAACTGTTTTAAGTCAGAATCTTAGTTTCTCCATTTCCTACATCTGTCATTTTGAGCAAATCACTTAAACTCTGTAACACTTTTCTTATCCATATGATACACTTAGGATGTGTGTATGTGCTGAGTTGCTTCAGTTGTGTCCCACTCTTTGCAACCCTATGTACTTTAGCCCACCAGGCTCCTCTGTCCACGGGATTCCCCAAGCAAAAATACTGGAGTAGGTTGCCATGCCCTCTCCCAGGGGATCTTTCCTACCCAGAGATTGAACCCAAGTCTCCTGAGACTCCTGCATTGCAGGCAGATTCTTTACCACTGAGTTACCATGGAAAGCCAACACTTAGATTACTTACCCTATTACTTTCATGGTTACTTATTGTTACCAGGGGCCTGCAGAGTAAATTAGAAAACATCTAACTCTACATCTTATTCTGCCTAGATTCAGAGAGGTTACACAAATTTACCCTGTAGGTACAGTAATGAGGTCAGGATTCAGTAACACATTTCTTCAATCATTCCACTATATTTTGATGACTTTCTATACTCTACTAACAATTCAAAGGTACTAAGAAATGGGTTCAGTTATAGTTTATAAATTCATATCTTAAAATTGATATGGAAATGCCTCTTGATAACTGCTAAGAAAATCACAAAGAATAAGTCTGTATTCTTTAGTCTACAATGGTTGAATATTTATACTGAGCCAAGCTTTAAAAGGCTTAATTCAGTTTTTATGTCAAAAACATTACTTACAAATGCTAAATTCAATCCAAAAATTTACAGAATGGAAGAGATCAAAACAAGGATTGTCTTTGTTTTGTTTTCAGTTTACTTTGTCCCTTGTTGCTTACATTTAAATGACAAATTCCCTTCTATCCTAAAGGAGGATTTAGCTGAAAGAAAGGTATTCCCTATTCAGAGCAGGAAATATTTTCTATTCATGAAATAAAGTTTGAAATTGAATTAAAATAATTTAATTACAATATATAATTACCTTCCACAATCTTTAAAGTCAAGAGACCCATGGGATCTGGCTATTTGTAGAGATGTTTAATCCCTTTTTACTTTAGTATTCATTAAACAAAGTTAATTCCTTCCTAATTCCCCTCTGACATACATTATGCCTCTAAAGAAGAAAAGACCTTAAACAGAGTCTTTTCTTTAAACAGAGCTGCTGAGTATGTCAAATTATTCAGGCAAGAACTCACTGAACAACTAAAACAATAGTTTCAAACAGATGACACTGTGTTTCAAGAACAAAAAAAATGTTAAATAAACTATTGGGGCATGAATTAAGCTACCAATGGGAAATCTCAGTTAGCTGCAAATGTATGCCCAACTGAGATTTCAATATCATCCCCAAGTAGAGCCATCACTTAAAAGCCCTTTATGCAAAGCTACACCAAACTAAGGGAAGGAAAAAGCAGAGGTGACTGTATGAGGTATGCATATCCAATTATGAAAAATCTCATTTACAGTTCCCAGATCCCTTAGTTTCTAGTAGATGCACATGAATGATGAGTTGCTTTCTTTGAAAAGTAGTGCCCCTAGTCATTAAGGATGTACCTTCGTTTATTTCCCAATTTGCCTCCTTCTTTAGATAGAAAACATAAATGGACAACATCAAGAGGAAATTGAAGGGAAGAGATGATTCTGGAAGATGGCAACCATAATGGAGTGAGTGTGTGTGTGTGTTCAATAAATTCCCCTACAAGACAAAGTAACATGGAATGGGATTTTTAAAACTCACAAATAAAATCCACAGCAATATTAGGTGACAGGACTTTCTATGAAACTCAGAATAAATGCAGGTGGGGAGAACCATTTGATGGCAAAAAGAACTGTCTGATAAGAGCAACTATGTAAGAGTAGGGAATGAATCCAGTGTGATATATCATTTTGGCTCAATTTACATAGCAATTTTATATACCTGTTCTTAAACTTTTCCTATATCTTTTAAAAAATATCTGTTCAAATATTTTTCCAGTTTTCACTAGGTGTTTGTTGTTGTTTATTTACAAGAATTTTTTAAACTTCAAGATACAAGTTTTGTCAGATATACTCATTGCAAATATGTTTTCCATGTCTATTTAAATTTTCTTAATGATATCCTTTGATGAGCAGTTTCTTTCAGTATGATGTGCAATTTATTTATTTTTAATTTTCTTAAAAATAATGCCATTTGTGTCCTAAGAAAGTTTTGTTAACTCTGCAGACAGAGTTTCTTCTAGAATGTTTCTTCTAACATTTTCTTCTAGAAACTACTAGTTTCAACTTCTCAATTAGGTCTGTGATCTATTGTAGATTTTGTTTTGTGTATGGTGTAAGGTAGTTGTTTTAATATAGATATCCAGTTATTCCAGGACCACTTGTTAAAAATATTTTTTTCTTTCCACTGAATTTCATTAAAACCTTTGTTGGAAATTAATTTACTGTGTATATGTGGGTCTATATCTAGACTGTCAATTCTGTTTTCTAGTGTATTTATCCTTATGTCAATACCACACTGTCTTCATTAATGTAGCTTTCTAATATACTTTGAAGACTGAACAAACAATCTTAAAATTTATGTGGATCCACAAAATGCCCCCAATATTACCAAAGCAATATTGAGAAGAAAAGAACAAAGCTGGAGGTTTCATGTGCCCATACTTCAGTGAAAGTGAGTGTTAGTCACTAATTTGCGACCCAGTGGACTGGAGCCTGCCAGGCTCCTCTGTCCATGGGATTCTCTAGGCAAGAACACCGGAATGGGTAGCTATTTCCTTCTCCAGAGGGTCTTCCTGATCCAGGGATTAAACCCAAGTCTCCTGCATTGCAGGCAGATTCTTTACCATTTGAGCCACCAAAGAAACCCTAAACTTAAGAAAACCATTGACAAACTAAAAAGACAACCTACTGAATGGGAGAAAATATTTGCAAATGATGGGATCAACAAAGGATTAATATCCAAAACATATAAATGTTTCATACAACTCAATATCAAAAAAGATGAACAAAGCAATAAAACAATGGACAGAAGGTCTGCATAGATATTTTTCCAAAGAAGATATACATAGCCAACAGGCACATGGAAAGATGCTTCACATTGCTTAAAATCAGAGAAATGGAAATCAAAACCACAATGAGCTATTTCCTCACACCTGTCATGATGGCCATCAAAAAAAAAAAAAAAAAAAGACTACAAACAAATGCTGGCAAGGGTGTGGAGAAAAGTGAACCCTTGTACACTGTTGGTGGCAATGTAAATTGGTACAGCTATTATAGGAAACAGTATGGAGTTTCCTTAGAAAACTAAAAATAGAACTATTACAAGATCCAGAAATTTTATTCTTGGATATAAATTTAATAAAAACAAAAATCTTAAATCAAAAAGATATATGCACCCTAATGTTCATTGCAACAGCAACACTATTTAAATAACCAAGATTTGGAAGCAACATAGGTGTCCATCAACAGATGAATGGGTAAATGAGATATGATATATATATATATATAAAATATGTATTTATCTATCTATCTATCTCTCTATATATATGTATAATGAAATTTTGCCATTTGCAACAATGTGGATGGACCTACAGGGTAATACGTTTAGTGAAATCAGTCAAACACAGAAAGGCAAATATTCTGTTATATATGGAGTCTGTTATATAAAGAAAAAAGTAACTGAATATAAAACTTAAGTAGACTGACAGATATAAAGAATAAACTAGTGCTTACCAGTGGGGTGATGCAAGGGAGGAAGGGGCAAGATGGGGTTGGAAATAGGAGATATGAACTACTAGGTTTAAAATATACATGCAACAAGGATGTATTTGTACAGCAGAGGGAAATGTATCTATTATTTTGTAATAACGTTAAATGAAGTATAAGCTATATAAATATTGAATCATTATGTTGTACATTGGAAACTAATATAATCTAAAATATCAAATAAAAAACTTTAAAAAACTGATTTGTAAAAACAAATAAACAAAATGAAAAAAAATACCTTATTCCTTTTGTGAACTGAAAGTTGGAAATTCAAAGTAGATAGACTACCTTGCTTTTATACTATGTGCTTTGCAATAAAAAATATTGAGAAAACATAAAGTGTACCTGTTTTTATACCTTAGTGTTTTTCTTATTTTCTTAGTAGTTTCTGTGGCAATTACAATTGACACCTTAATTTATAACAATCTAAATTGGATCAATATCATCTTAATTTCAATATAATAAATACCTTCGTTCTTATATTGCTCCATTTCCTTTCCCCTTCTTTATTAAGCAAATTACATCTTCATACATTCTGTGCCTATTACCAAAGACATATAATCATTATGTTATGCAATTATCATTTAAATCAGACAGGAGAGGAAAAATGCTTTACAGACAAAAATATATTTACACTTTTTTTTATTTACTCATGTACTTGCATTTATCAGTGCTTCTTATTTCTTCATGTGACTCCAAGTTCTTCTCAAGGGTCTTTTCATGTATACCTGAAGGGTTGCTTTTAGTATTCCTTATAGCAGGTCAGTGAACAACAAATTCTCAGTTTTTGTTTATCTACGAATATCATAATTTAGGGCTTCCCAGGTGGCTCAGAGGTAGAAAAGAATCTGCCTGCCAATGTAGGAGATGCAGGAGTCTGGATGGCAGGTTTGATCTCTGGGTTGGGAAGACGCCCTGGAGGAGGAAATGACAATCCACTCGGATATTCTTGCCGGGAGAATTCCATGGACAGAGGAGCCTGGTGGGCAATAGTCCATAGAGCCACAAAGAGTCAGATAAAACTAAGCAACTGAGAACCCATGCACATCATAATTTATCCTTCATTTTTGCAGGATAGCTTTGTTGTTAGTTTATTTCATTCATTTTCCATGTTTTCTGATAAGTTAGCTGTTACTGTTACTGAGTATGCCCTGTACTTCATGAGTCAACTTTCTCTCATTTTTTCATGATTTTCTTGCCTTCATTTTGTCATTTGACAGTTCAATATGATGTCTTAAGGTGTGCATGCCATTAGGTTTTCTACTTGGAGTTCATTGAACTTCCTGGAATGTGTAGATTAATAATTTTAAGCAAATTTGGGAAGTTTTCAGCTGTTACTTTTTCCCAAGTATTCTTTTCTAATTGTTTCTCTAACTCTATGCTGTACTCTCATTGTGTGTTATTTTGCTGTGTTTGATTTCATCCCCACAGATTTCTGAAGCTCTGTCCATTCTTCTTCATTGTTTTACTTTCTGTTCTTCAGACTGAATATTCCCAATTGATCTGTGTTTATTATTCTTTCTTCTGCTAGGTCATGTTTGTTTTCTGCTCTTGAGCCTGACTGGTAAATTTTTCATTTCAGTTATTGGGCTTTTCAGCCCCAGAATTTCATGTTTTTCTTTCTTTATAATCTTTATCACTTTACTGATATTTTCTATTAGGTTTGATACCACTGCTATACTTTAATTCTTCAGATATGATTTTCTTTAGTTCTTTGAACATATTTGCTCTAATTTAGAGTCTGTCTGGTAATACCAACAGCTATACTTCTTAAGGGTAAGTTTATATTTATTGCTTGTGTCTTGATGTATGGTACAAGCTTTTATTTCTCTATGTGTCTTATAATTTTTTGTTAAAAACTGTACATTTAAAATATAATAATGCAAAATTCCAGAGGTCAGATACCATTTCCCAAAAGGATTTATTGTTGTTACACAATTGCACTCATCTCACATGCTCGTAAAGTAATGCTTAAAATTCTCCAAGCCAGGCTTCAGTAATACGTGAACCGTGAACTTTCAGATGTTCAAGCTGGTTTTAGGAAAGGCAGAGGAACTAGAGATCAAATTGCCAACATCCGCTGGATCATCGAAAAAGCAAGAAAGTTCCAGAAAAACATCTATTTCTGCTTTATTGACTATGCCATAGACTTTGACTGTGTGGATCACAATAAACTGTGGAAAATTCTGAAAAAGATGGTCATACCAGAACACCTGACATGCCTCTTGAGAAACCTGTATGCAGGTCAGGAAGCAACAGTTAGAACTGGACGTGGAACAACAGACTGGTTCCAAATAGGAAAAGGAGTACATCAAGGCTGTATATTGTCACCATGCTTATTTAACTTATACACAGAGTACATCATGAGAAATGTTGAGCTGGAGGGAGCACAAGCTGGAATCAAGATTGCCAGGAGAAATATCAGTAACCTCAGATATGCAGATGACATCACACTCGTGGCAGAAAGTGAAAAAGAACTAAAGATCCTCTTGATGAAAGTGAAAGAGGAGAGTGGAAAAAGTTGGCTTAAAGCTCAACATTCAGAAAGCCAAGATCATGGCATCTGGTCCCATCACTTCATGGCAAATAGATGGGGAAACAGTGGAAACAGTGACAGACTTTATTTTTCTAGGCTCCAAAATCACTGCAGATGGTGATTGCAGCCATGATTTAAAAGATGCTTACTCCTTGGAAGGAAAGTTATGTCCAACCTAGATAGCATATTAAAAAGCAGAGGCATTACTTTGCCAACAAAGTTCTGTCTAGTCAAAGCTATGGTTTTTCCAGTAGTCATGTATGGATGTGAGAGTTGGACTATAAAGAAAGCTGAGTGCCGAAGAATTGATGCTTTTGAACTGCAGTGTTGGAGAAGACTCTTGAGAGTCCCTTGGACTGCAAGGAGATCCAACAAGTCCATCCTAAAGGAGATCAGTCCTGGGTGTTCATTGGAAGGACTGATGTTGAAGCTGAAACTCCACTACTTTGGCCACCTGATGCGAAGAGCTGACTCATTGGAAAAGACCCTGATGCTGGGAAAGATTGAGGGCAGGAGGAGAAGGGGACAACAGAGGATGAGATGGTTGGATGGTATCACTCACTCGATGGATATGGGTTTGGGTGGACTCTGGCAGTTGGAGATGGACAGGGAGGCCTGGCTTTCTGCAGTCCATGGGGTCACAAAGAGTCAGACACGACTGAGCAGCTGAACTGAACTGAACTGAACTCCCAGTTTTTCTTTCTTTTGTTGCTTGTTCAGTGACTTTTCTAAGCTAAATCTGCAAAGTCTGTATTCTACGTCATTTGAGGCCATGAAATCCTTATTTCATTAGCCACTCAAATCATTAGTGGTCAGCTAACGATTTGATAGAGGTTTCCTTAAATGTTTTGAATCAATGTGTCCCAGTCTTTGCTGAGGGGTCTCTGTGTATATGTTGGGGCCTGTTTTCTACATTCTGGAAGTCACTTTATAATCACTTCTGGCTTGTGTAGAGCCTCAAGTTCATCCAGAAATGAGGTTTGGTGTTTCTTATGTATTTCCTGGGTATACACATAAACCTGCTTGTGCTTGCTTATTTCCAAGAACATGTTTGAGTTTTTCAATGCCTGCTGTGAATATCTGATTCCTCAGATTTTTGTTTCATGTTTTTTTGATCAGTCTCCTTTTTGTTCCAACTGCTGTCCCCATATCAGGAAGCCAGAGTTTTATACAAGTGTGGCTGATTGCTTTTAACAAATGCTCAATTTACACTGGCCATGACCTAAGTCAGGTCTAATAAAAACACGCTATTTAATCAGGGCTTTGCCAGGTACTGCAAGACAGGTAAAATAGTGACAATATTTTATACATGGGGTTTTGAGGCTAGCTCCAAACACTATCTTCTCCAGTGACTGCTCAGTTGTTGCTTTTCACAGCTACCGCAGTTGTGAGGCTGTTGCATTTCAAAGTTACTGCAAAACTGGGGAGACAGGAATAGGAAAAAGTCGTTTTAAATACCACACAATCGTTATTTCACAAAGATATGATACTTTTTCTTGAATAAGCATTCTTCAGATTTTTACAAGCTTTTGGCTAATTTCTACAGTTTTTAAAATACTCATTTTTGAATATTTTTACCAGTGTTCTCATAGCCTTTATGGAGAAGTAGAATATGCAGAATTTTTTACTCTAGCATTCCAGAAGTGCTTCTTTCAACCTGGAACACTTTTTGAGGCAAAACAAGAATTTTTCACAAATTCAAATACAATGTTTTTGAGTAATGAACTCTATTCCATTCTATAAAATCAAGGTTGCTTTTTGTTTTCCACTAAATTTATTAAGATATTTATTTCTACTGTAGTAAGTTAATGAATGTGATGATGCTCGTTCTCTCTTTCTAATATACAAAACCTCATAAAACAAGAGAAGTAGTGTTTAGTTGACTTAACTGTTTTTTTTTCAAATTACCCATCAAAGATTGGCCTTACCAAGGGAAAATGGGCCTTTTTTTGGTTACACCAATGTCTATATGGCCTTGACTAACTTTCTTGACCTTTATCTTTGCACACTTGTTTCCCCAATTGTAATAGAAAGATAATGGAACAGAAGAGTTTCACTAATTCTAGCTTGGTTTTGTGCACCTCCCACATTTTTCAAGCACCTTGTCAAAGATAGATTAAAAAGTACACTAGAATGGGTTCTCATTCCTGCATAATATACTGTATTGTGATTATAAACCATGTTTTTAAACATCTATGTTAGTGACTTCTAACAATTACTCCTTCAGTGCAGTCACATAAAGGAATCCAGTAGCTCTGGGCAAAGAGCACAGGATTTTAAGAGCTTTGCAACTGATCACAGATATCCTCTGGCAAGTTTACCTTTTCTCAGTGGGGAAACAAATAATTCTGTCCCACCAACTGGTTTTATCTGCATGATACAACTAGTAGAATAATTGTGCTAGTTAACCATTTCTTTTCTCTGGAGCCAAACAAGTTGTTTGAAAAGCTAGTTTATCTGGAAGCATAAAAATTTGAAAGATGATATAAGATTTGATAGATACTTCATTGAGTCTGCTTCTGTTAGCAAAGGATAAGGCTCTCATACCAATCTGAGAAGTAGAATTTCTGTCTTTCCTTTCTTACCACATTTTTCTTCATGGTAATCAAGTATGTAGTTGCTATGGTCTGAAGGTTTATGTCCCGTTAAGTTTATATGTTGAAGTCTCAACCTGTAGAGGTCATGACATTTGGAGGTGGGTATTTTCACAGATGCTTAAATCATGCAGGTGGAGCCCTAATGAATGGAATTAATGCTTTATGAAAGAGGCTCCGAAGAGATCCCTAACCTGTTTCACTGTGAGGTCATAGTGAAAAGGCACCAGCTACAAACTACAAAGAGTGCCCTCACCTGACCAGGCTGGTGGCTTCACCCTAGACTTTCTAGCCTCTAGAACTGTGAGGAAAAAAACTGTGTTGTTTATAAGCTACCCAGTTTGTGATATTTTGTTATAGCAGCCCAAATGGATGAAGACAGTAATGATGGTTGTGGTGATGATGGTGGTGGTGGTGGTGGTGGTAGTGATGGTGATGGTGGTGATGATGGTTATAGTGACGGTGGTGATGGAGATGGTGGTGGTGATCGTGGCGGTGGTGATCACGGTGATGCTTATGGTGATGGTGGTGGGTATGATGGTGGTGGTGGTGGTGGTGATGGTGATGATGGTAGTTGTGGTCTGTAGCAACAGCAGGAGGCACAGCAGCTAGCATGTGTGATTTTCTACTGTATCAAACTTTGCCACACTTTACATGCATTATCTCGAAGACTCCTCACAATAACATTGAGGTAAGGTCTATCATTACTCCTGTTTTACAGATGAAGAAATGGTGAATTTATTCAAAGTTTCACAGCTAGAAAACAGCAAGTCCAAGATTCAAATTAGGGATGTTTGTGTGCCTGTGAAGCTTAAACTTCTCCCACTTTTCCAAAGAGGATCTGAAACCAATCTGAAATAATAAACAAAACAAAAATAACAAAACAAACATTAGAAAACAAAAATAATAAAACAAACTCCAGGAAATTCACAAAAAAAGAATATAATAAATTTAAACCACCAGAGAAACTTGGATACACAATCCCTTGCTTTGTCACAATAATCCTCTATCCCCTGAGTTTCTGTACATGATGTGGTAGCCTGTACTCAATATGTCACTCCAGTCAAAATCCACAGTTAAGGTATCTACTCACACAGGCTGAAATCTTCATCCAAGTCACTTTCAAAGTGTGATATTCAGGGGCATCTACGATGTTAAGGATAGAGTAATTCCACAGAGCTTCTGTAAAAGGAAACATGAAAGGAGTTTAGATTTGAGTGCATATACAAAGCCATGTATAGGGAATGACTTTAAATTCAGCTAATGAATTCTTTGCTACTGGAGGTTGTTTTTTTTTTTTTTTTTTTTTCCTGACTAGTGTTAGCTTTTAGGTCAGCATGAGAAGAACAATTGATTTTCACCCACATAACTGACTACTCCATAAGAAAATACTCTCTTTAGAAGTTGTCTACCAACAGAGAAATTGGGGTTTACTTAAACCTAGAACACAAACTTGGCAATGAGGCAAAAGTATTTTAAATTTTTACAGTGTACATGATACACATGATACATGGAATTCCAGCTGTGCTATTTCAAATCTTAAAATATGATGCTGTGAAAGTGCTGCACTCAACATTCCAACAAATCTGGAAAACTCACCAGCGGCCACAAGACTGGAAAAGGTCAGTTTTCATTCCAATCACAAAGAAAGGCAATGCCAAAGAATGCTCAAACTACCACACAATTGAACTCATCTCTTACACTAGCAAAGTAATGCTCAAAATTCCCCAAGCCAGGCTTCAACAGTACGTGAACTGTGAAGTGCCAGATGTTCAAGCTTGATATAGAAAAAAAGAGGAACCAGAGTTCCAATTGCCAACATCTGTTGGATCATCAAAAAAGCAAAAGAGTTCCAGAAAAACATCTACTTCTGCTTTATTGACTATGCCAAAACTTTGACTGTGTGGATCACAAAAAACTGGAAAATTCTTAAAGAGATGTGAATTCCTGGCCACCTGACCTGCCTCCTGAGAAATCTGTATGCAGGTCAAGAAGCAACAGTTAGAACTGGACATGGCACAAAAGATTGGTTCCAATAAGGAAAGGAGCATGTTGAGGCTGTATATTGTCACCCTGCTTATTTAACTTATATGCAGAGTACATCGTGAGAAATGTTGGCCTGGATGAAGCACATGCTGGAATCAAGATTGCCAGGAGAAACATAAAAACTCTCAGATATGCAGATGACACCACCCTTACGGCAGAAAGTGAAGAAGAACTAAAGATCCTCTTGATGAAAGTGAAAGAGGAGAGTGAAAAAGCTGGCTTAAAACTCAGCATTCAGAAAGCTAAGATCATGGCATCTGGTCCCATCACTTCATGGCAAATAGATGGGGACACAAAGGAAACAATGGCAGACTTTATTTTGGGGGGTTCCCAAATCACTGAAGGTGGTGACTGCAGGCATGAAATTAGAAGACTCTTGCTCCTTGGAAGAAAAATTATGTTCAACCTAGACAGCATATTAAAAGGCAGAGACATTACTTTGCCAACAAATGTCCGTCCAGTCAAAGCTATGGTTTTTCGAGTAGTCATGTATGGATGTGAGAGTTGGACTATAAAGAAAGCTGAGTGCTGAAGAATTGATGTTTTTGAACTGTGGTATTGGAGAAGACTCTTGTGAGTCCCTTGGGCAGCAAGGAGATCCAACCAGTCCATCCTAAAGGAAATCAGTCCTGAATGTTCTTTGGAAGGACTGATGCTGAAGCTGAAATTGTAATACTTTGACTGCCTGATGCGAAGAACTGACTCATTGGAAAAGACCCTGATGCTGGGAAAGATTGAAGACAGGAGGAGAAGGGGACAACAAAGGATGTGATGGTTGGATGGCATCACTGATCAATGCACATGAGTATGAGTAATATCCGGGAGTTGATGTTGGACAGGGAAATCTGGTGTGCTGCACTCCATGGGGTCACAAAGAGTCAGACATGACTGAATGCCTGAACTGAATGGATACACTCATACACACACAGACACACACTCAAAGCCTTTCTTAAAAAAATCTATGCTGCATTTGCAGTGAGTGCATGATATTGTTCAGAGTTTTTAACTTTCCTAATCATATTGCCTGTCTATATTTTTTAAGTTATTCTTTAGTCTGGTAGCTTAAGAATAAATTGAGCAATGATTCCTTTTTATATTATTGATTTCCCTGTGCATTTAAGTTTCCATTTGTGAGGCACATAAATAATGGAGATATCATCTCAATAGGCATTGTCATTTTCTATCTATAAACTTTCCTTTTACATGTCTTATTGGCAACATCATTACTATGATATTGACAAAACATGGAGAAGCGGAGCTAAATTTACGGTTTACTGAATGTCTTTCTTTCAAGATGCAGGCAATCTGGGGAAGGTTTAAACTTCTGTGTTGGACTGTGACTACACAATAGCAAGTAAATGCCTTTTCTTGAAATCGCTCAGTGAGTAAAAGCACTCTGTTCCTTTTCTACTGGATGTTATTTTCTGAAAATGTAAGTGCCCTAATTTAGCTCTCAGTCAGGCTGTCATTTAGATATATTTTTATTATGTGTCTCTGTGGCTCTCTTCAAATAATTAAATTATTTCATCCCCAAAGTGTAAATTTGAGAACTCGTTCAATTTGACCACTATATATTTTTTCTGTCCTAAGGAATCTGTATACTCACTTTTAATCCAAATGCAAAGATACATTTCAATTATAACATCTAAGACTCATTAAACAATAGATATAAACAGTATTTTGTGATCAACCAGTGTTGTATAGTTTTGATCAGGTATATCCACACACACACACACACACACACACACATACATATGTGCATACTGATTTGGGGTAAAATGATTAATTTAGTCAAGCAATCACTTCTTTTTTTCTCTTTTTGGTTTGCATCTACCAACCCCAACTCCCACTCCATCCCTCTCCCACCTCCTCTCCCCCTTGGTAATCACAAATCTGTTCTATGCCTGTGAGTCTGTTTCTGTTTCGTGGACAGTGATTGCTATTTATGAAGCAATCACTTCTTATCATAAACTACTGCTACACACTTCCTATTTTTTAATTCAATTCCTATCTTCAGAATAAATTACTGACTGAATGCATATTTTCCAAACTATCCTTTCTGCAAGTAATCTCGATTTCACTTTCAGTTCAGTTCAGTCGCTCAGTCGTGTCCGACTCTTTGCAATTAATTCTTCCTTTCTTCGAGTCTGATTGTAGATTTCTGTGAGCTTGTTGCTATGTTTGTTTCCTTGGTCAGTCTTCCTTGCTACCCTTGCAGTCCCTCGTCTAGAGCTCTCCACATAGTATATTCAGCATAAATGCCTGTTGACTGATAGGCAATGACTCATGGTCTTTATTGCAGAGAATGAGGGATAATACAGTATACTGGCTAAGAGCCCAGTATGATCTTCCCTTGGGAATTAGGTCTACTTTATTCAGGAGACATGTTGACTCTGTAACTCTGTACAGGCTTCTTGGCAGAAGAATTACATCTAACATTATTTAAGATCTTAGGCACTGAAATTGGTTGAGTTTGAATGCCTTCTTGGATTCATATAGCTGTGTGAAATATGTCAACATACTGTGCCTCAGTTTCCATATCTTTAAATGTGAATGATAATACATAAGTTACCACTGAAGTTTCCCGTAAGGATTAAAGGAAACAATGTACATCAAACAGGATTCATCACAGTACCTAAAGCATAATAACAGGTTATAAACAGTGGTTTCCCTGGCGGCTCACACGGTAAAGAATCTGCCTGCAGTATGGGAGACCTGGGTTTAATCCCTAGGTTGGGAAGATCCCCTGGAGAAGGAAATGGCAACTCACTCCAGAATTCTTGCCTGGAGAATTCCATGAACAGAGGAACCTGGCAGGCTATAGTCCATGGGGTCACAAAGAGTTGGACACAACTGAGTGACTGACACACACAGATAAACTGTAGCTGTAGTATTATTATTATTATAATCATAATAATCAAATAATAACTATAATCATAATCAAATCATAACTATCCCTCCTTCCATGACTCAGCTAGTAGTTTTTGGGTGCTCTCCAAATGGTCAGCACTGTAATTTTTTCTGACTGCATTTCTAGAAAACCAGAAACGTCAAGCTGTTGAAAGAAAGGACAGACTTGGACTGCATAAATGAGAGTTACCTGTTTTAATCTCTTATTTTGAATGACAGGAAGATGATGGACATTGGTCTTATGGTTGGGTTTCTGCTATGATACTTTATTTACTATTAATATTTGGGACCCAAAGAGAAGCAGAGTATTGATTAAGAACATGCCTGTTCCAAGCAGCAAAATATACTGGCTTGGGGCATCTTGATAAAATCATTTGCAGAAAAATAGAATTAATTTGTTAAAGTTCAGGGCCCTATTCATGAGTTAGTTTGCTCTCTAAATATGGGTGACTATGATAAAAATTAAGCTGCCATTTTCACTTAAATATATGTTTCTGTAAGATTTTATTTTGAAAGAATAATTGGCCTCTACAACTGGAGTTATATATTATAGTGCCTTGTGTTTGATGTGGAATGTTCTTGTTGATAAGTTGAAAAAAGAGTCCAAAGCCCACATGTCTCTTTCCAGCTCCATAACTACTTTCTGAGTATTGCTGGATAACTCATTTCACCTTTCTTTGGCCCAGTTTCCTCATCTGTCAAGAGGCTGATAGTGCCACCTCTCTCCTTCCAAGGGCCTTTAAAGGATTAATTAGATGTAGAGAACCAGCATGTGCCAGTATCTAGGCAGAACTTTTATTTTCTCTGATTCTAAATCAGGGTTAGTTTGTTCAGTTGGTTAGATCCTAGTGATAATGAGGGACATGACAAGTTGCCTGCACAGAGGGGAACACTGCACTGTGCTATAAAGCTACAACTGCGCCCGTCTCCATCTGTTAAATGTGTGTCTTCAATCACAAAGGCTAAGGAGGACCAGCTGAGAGAGCCCAGATGCTTTAGCATCATGTAGTACAAACAACAAAGGCACCTAAAATCATGACAGCTCTGTCCTGATTAGTTGTGAGATTCTGAGTAAGTCACTACCCTCTATGGCCCTCAGCCCTTTCATCAGCAAAATGAAGACAAAAGTACCCACAATGCTTGGATTGTTTCTGCATTAAAATGAGATAAAGTCTGTGAAGAACATTTTGGCATTTCCTCTGGCATCTGAGGATGCCTGACAATTGATGTTTCTCCCCTGTCCAGCATTTAATGTTATCTGCTACCCTATCAAGAATGCACTTCAGGCTTTTCCTCATCATGATTATTGATATGGTTGGTAGTACCACCTGTCAGGTAGTTATATGAATATTAATAGAGATTAAGCATCACTGTGAAAGGTTGTTGTTGAACTATGAAAGATGCCATGATTCTTGGCCTCCAGAGGAGAAGAATTCAACCTGGGGCCAGAGACAAAGCTTGATTACTCAGAGCTTTTGTGTAATAAAGTTTTATTAAAGTATAAAAGAGATAAAGCTTCTGACATAGACATCAGAAGAGAACAGAAAGAGTACCCCCCCTGCTAGTCTTCAGCTAGATGTTATATAGCTACTAGCAGTCTGCTAATTAGAGAAAGGAAATGTCTCAAAACTCAGAGAATGGCACCAGGCCCCTCACCCACAACATGCATTGAGATAACATTGGCACCAGTTGAGTCATCCCGGGCCATAAAACTATTGACATGAATCTTGAAGAAAGGCAGATTTCCACACAAATATATATAGTTTCATTAACATAGATTAGGAGAATAATGTATGAGTATAACATACTGGTTTGTCAAGTCCGTTTTGAGCCTTTAGGAAGAACTGACTTGAAGACTGAGCCTGGGGTAAATACATAGTACATTAACATAGCTTAAGACAAACATTTCCATGAGAAAAATGCATTGGTTAGCTCATGGTTTGAGGAAAGTTCAGTTGGAACCAGGTGTCACTATGGCAACACAAAATTTTAAGAGAAACCTCTTTTTATATTTGTATAGAGAAGGGAAGAAAATATAATACTAGTTTGTTTCCTCCTGCTGCTTAAGAGAGAGATAAAATATGTGACACTTGCAGCCTACTTCCTCCATTTGGAGACCCCTGGCCTTCCTGCCTGTTATCCTCTCAATTGAATATCATCCAAATTCTTTTTTTTTTTTTAATATCATCCAAATTCTTAAAGAGAAAAGTCAGTGGGATTCCAACCCTTATATGTTTCAGAAATAAATAACATCTAAAAAGTTAAAAAGATATAAAAAATTAAAGAGAAAAAAATAATTGTTTCTTAGTATTCTACAAGGTAGCTAGCATTTTCCCCTTTTCCAAAAGTGCAAAGAAATCAGTGAAGAGTGATTGACTGTCTTTCTTTAGTAACTCTGCCCATTCAGTTTGGTGAGATGGCTGCCACCAGTTTCCAGGAGTAATCTCATTGTTATTGCAGTCTCCCATCAATTATTCCATCTTCCCTAGTGGCTCAGCTGGCAAAAAGTCTGCTTGCAATGTGGGAGACCTGGGTTCAATCCCTGGGTCGGGAAGATCCCCTGGAGGAGGAAACGGCAACCCACTCCAGTACTCTTGCCTGCTGAATTCCAAGGACAGAGGAGCCTAGTGGGCTACAGTCTATGGGGTCACAAAGAGTTGGACATGACTGAGCTACTAACATTAAACTAGATCAATTATTCCAGCTAATGTGAGAGACTACTAGCAGAGATAACACAATTGATTAAATAATATGTTTAGACTTTCTGCATTTCTGTTGGACTGCCTAAGTCCCAGACACCTCACTAAGGATGACAGACTCAGGGAATCCAGCCAAAGCTGACAAAAAGGAAGGACTGGGGTGATGAATTCTAATCTTTTCCTCTTTCCCTGCTTGATATGACTCCCTGAGGGACTACCTTTGTGTCATTATCCTGGAAGTCTACAGGAGCAAACTCAACCTCCTATTCATCTTGATTCAGAGAGTATTTATGAAAGCATTTACACTGGTAAAACGAGAAAAACAAG
The DNA here is from genome assembly GCF_019320065.1 of Cervus canadensis. NCBI lineage: Eukaryota > Metazoa > Chordata > Mammalia > Artiodactyla > Cervidae > Cervus > Cervus canadensis. The sequence goes on from NC_057419.1 coordinate 108,516,180, forward strand.
AACCAATGAACATCGTGAGCTGTGCTGAAAAGGAATTGGCCTATGAAATGACAAGCAGGTAGGAGTACAAGCAGGCAAGCATTAAAGGCTGATTTCCTAATAATCTTATGTTGAATTGGTAACAAAACTGACATCAGGGTCCGTCTTCCTGACTTTATACCAGTATTCTTACAGAGTTATGGTAGTGTGGGGAAAATGATATAGGCTTTGTAAAGATCTGACAAACCTTAGGGCAAATGCTTATTCTCCTATTCTTTGCTGTGTGACTTTGGGCAAGTTACCTGACCTCTCTGATGGTTAGTTTTCATATCTAAAAAATGGACCCTATGAAATTAGACACTGTATCTAAAGTACCTGGATAAAAAGATTTTTAAAACTTTAAAGGAAATGCAGGATAAGATGGTTCATGTAACTCTCAGACAGTCTGCACTGTTCGGGTCACCTTATCCCGGGAAGTCTCTAAATATAACACTCTGGCATCAAAAGTAACTGCATCTCTTAGAAGCCACATTACATTTAATCAAAGTGTGATGTTGCATCTGTCAGATGTAATAGACATAAGACACTGCCCACACCACAAATATGTGGATTGACCTAAGCCACAGCTCTTATTAAATGCTGTTTGCTGTCTAAATACACTTAAAGGGACTGTTAATGGGCAGCTTTTGCTTTTTTTTTTCCTTTAAAAATATTTGCAGGAGTACAAGCAATCCAAAAACACAAAATGCTTTTATTTGCCAAAGTGCCCTCTTCTAATCAAGCTGATTTTCCCTTGCCTCTGAATTGAAATGACAAGCACACATCTCTCCCAGGTATTTGGCACCCCTTGTGATTTTTTTTTTCTTCATGTCAAAATGACAGACTCTTAATTACCAGTGCTACTTGATCTTTTCTTTTTTTTTTTTTCTTTTTTTTTTTGATCTTTTCTTGTAGCAATTCATGGTGACATTTTTTTTCCTCATATCATTCTTCCCAAGTCATTATTTTGTGTTCAGTCAGAAGTGAGGAGCAGGATTCTGCTTAAGAGTTTTTACCTTGTTGCTTTGCATTTTGTTTTTTAATCAGTCAAACACATGTGGTCCATTGGTAAGACCAATGATATATTTCGTGTATTTTTCAAAGATTATTGTCATCTTTATCATGACCATTCTAGCTGCATTTATGGTCTATCTTTTTGAGCCCAGCTCCTATAGAGGGAGACTTCTTTGGTGGCTCAGACGGGAAAGCGTCTGTCTACAATGTGGGAGACCCGGGTTCGATCCCTGGGTCGGGAAGATCCCCTGGAGAAGGAAATGGCAGCCCACTCCAATACTCTTGCCTGGAAAATCCCATGGACAGAGGAGCCTGGTAGGCTGCAGTCCATGGGGTCCCAAAGAGTTGGACACGACTGAGCGACTCCACTTCCACTTTCTATACAGGGACAAATTATAACACATACAAGACTCAAAAATGTAATTCGATTGTAGGTGTGCAGTGAAGCAAGACGAAGAGCGTACACAACAACCTTGGATGCTAAGTTAGGAAACACGTGAAAGTGTTTCTTGCTAATCATTTGCATTATTGACATTTCTAAGGCTGCCTACCAGAATCCGTTCTTTCAATGCTGCTTTCTTGATGAAAATGAACACAATATATTCTAATATGCCCTATGCTATTTGTGAGGAAAAAGGGTTTTGACTTGTTATCAAGCACCCCTTACTGATCTGATCTTTGGAGGTTTTCTTCAATTAAATGAATTTGCTTTCCATGAGATAAAACAGCAGATCTAAGCATTTTCAATGGACTTTGATTTAAAGAACTATTCATCTGTGTGTGGTTTTATCTATTTCATTTTTAGATTTTAAAATAATATTTCAAAGCTAAAGACACCTTAGGATCCAAGTGCAATCAAAAATAGCACTGAACTCTTTCAAACACCCAGCAGCAATGTGATCCAGACATCCCACAAGAGCGGTGGCTTCACTCTGAGGGTTGGCTTCGGGGAGGCAATTGTGGTAGTTGACTAGCGTATCTAGTCATTACCTCTTCTCACACTTTTGTTAATCCTAAATGGGAAAATCAAAGAATATGAGCACTGTAAAAGCTTTCAATGCATTTTGTCATGTTTTCCCCAGAAATGATTAGTTGACATTCCTCTAAGCAATCTAGGAAAGTGCCCTTCTCATGTCTCTCTTGGCAAAATGGTGTGCTTATTTTTAACTTTTTACTAATTTTTATATGAAAGATATATTCTTGCAATTTCAATTTATATCCGTTTGGATACTACAATTCATATTACATTCATAATAACAATTTGCATTTCTTGTTCTATAAATTCTTTCCATTTCCAGTCCTACTTCTGCATCTCTTGCCAATGGCAGCTAAACATATCCTCAGTCTCAGGAGCAGAAAATCTCACCATTATCCCTTCTTGAGACTGCATTTAGCTAAAATTAAAATTCACTGAGAAAAACAATGGAGGTACGACCCCCAATTCATGAGTCCACAGACTCTCAAACAGCTGTGCTGCTTTGGGGGGTTCTCATGCTCCCATTCTCAGTACCAAAGTACTTAGGCTCATCTGCTAATCACTTGCCTGCTTCTTAAGCATTGTTCACAAAAGGGCTTGTCCCTTTTATTTTCTGAGAGGTTCAAATGCACTAAAAGCACACATTTGAAAGCAGGTCAGTTTAAAACAGACATAGCCTAGAGTAATTTTCCTGCAACTGGTCTCACATGGAGAAGACAAGAAAAATGCACAAGCCGATTAGTTTCTAAAAGAAAAATGTTCGCCACTTTGACGGGTAAATACTTACCATGTTAAAGTGTATTTTGTAGTGAAACAGAAAATATCAGAAAGCAGCTATTTAATGTATTATTTGTTGATATATAGTATTTATAAATCATTCACCAGTGGGTATGTATTTTATGTTAATCATTTTTCTAGATCTTATGGAGTTTCTTGAGGCTTTATCTTAGTTTTGCAAATGAAAAGTCTTTTATTTGAGAAGCAGCCTACTGGAAGACCTTTCAGCGCTCATGGAATTTGAAAATCCAGCAGGTAATTAGCTATTTTGTCCGTCTTATCCTATAGCGACTCTACCTGGGGGAATAATCTTGATTATTTGGGTCTTATTAGCATGACAGGCATAAACCCACTTCAGCCATCACTTACGGCACATTCTTATCTTTCATATTTGTTATTCTTTGCTAGCATGAGGTAGGTAGAGATTAGCTTCTCTGGGAAATAGGGCTATTTCATCTCAGCAAAATGTTAGGCATCTGGAGAAGAATATAACTAGAAAACATAAGACTTCATTAGTTAAATTTGAAATAAAAATGTAAGATTTGTTTTTAATTTTATAATGTAGATATTTGAGTTGTAAGTATTGGGAGCTATATTTATTCAAGAATCTTTGGAACACATTTGTGTTTATATAAGAGAAGTTAAAGAAATATTGATCTAGATAATTCAGGCCATACGTATTTGAGATACACTGGCTTTTGAAACAAGCATGATGGCATAGCTGGAGTTCGATTTTGGCTTCCATTCAGTCTGTACATTTCAACCAATGTGAAAAGATCAACTATTGTGAATAAATAAACAGTCCATTCTATCAAATGTTTGACGGAAGGATTAGTGATGTTAAATCTTACAGGATTGACTGTTAATTTTGTCTTTAAGTAGCTTTAGTGAAGATCTAGGATTCCTAAAAAGTTTTGTACTCTCTGTGTGATGGGACTGAAACAAGATATTTCCTCATTAGAATTCTACAATATGCCACTAATAATTATTGTCTTCTTTCATTTTTTCATAATGATTTAATACAAAATGTATTCTGTATTCTAGATAACTAGCAAAGTAGCTAACTGTACATTCTTGTACTGTCTCTATTCTATTTGCCAATGCCTTTTACATAATCTCTCATTGATAACAGAGAGATCTAATTTTCTTCACTGATTCATATGCTATAATTTCAGATAGACAAATCAGAAATTTACCATCTGGCAGGCCACAGAGAGTGAAAACATAGTACACATGTAGGAGCCCTATAGATATTTGTTGAATTAACAACAACAACAACAACAAAAACAAAGAGAGACAAAAACAAATGAATACTGTTCTTTATCACCAAGAAACTTAAAGTATTAAGCTTGTTCTTGCTTTGGTTTATGCCTTCTATAAATTGTATTTTTAGAGCTCTAAGTCCTCTCTCCCTGGTTCACTTTCTGAAAAGTGATCACCATCTTTAACTTATTCAGATGTATATTTTGTTGAAAACTAAATAATCAGAAAGGGATAAACATTGCTCTCCTTCAAGTAATAAATACATGTCTATTACTTTTAGCATTTTTTCTGATCGTGTTGGTTGCACAATGTGTTCTGTCCACTAGGGAATTTTGTCTTGCTTAATTTTGCCTCTGGATACTGTGCAGATGGGATGATACTTATGTTGATTGATTTTGAAAATATTGCCACATGGGGATGTGACTTCCCCATGTGACTTCTCACTCCCAAGGAAAGAGAGGCACCAGAGATTCAGCGGTTGTACCCAAAGCAACATCACAAATCCTATTAAAAGTTAAAAGAATGAATGACATGTTTGAGCAGGAACAATATCTCTTGGCAAGATTCCTTAACCCTTGCTTTTAAAATCCAGACAGAAAGTGTTCTCCTACCAGGCTACAATGTTGCTGGAAGTCAAATTGCAGGAGAACATGCGTAACCTGGGTCTGTCAGGAGAAGCCCTTTCCCTCTCTCTTCCCCAGCCCTCTGCTCCCTGTGTTATTCTTAGTAAAAAGGAAAGTAGCCTACTATCCTAAACCTAGTTCTATGCCACTGTTTTCTGTCCCCAATAAATGGAACCACAATTCATCCAACTATGAAAGCAAGAAATCTAGAAGACTTCCTAGTTATCTCTCTCTCCCTCACCCTCTCAATCAGTTGAGAGAGAATACCTATGGACTATGATTGCAAACTACTTTCCAAGTCAGATACTTCTCTATGTTCATCATCTTCTCTAATTGAAGCAACCATCATTATTCAACTGGACTAATGCAATAGACTCTTAACTAATCTCTTTCCTTCCACTCTTGCACATTAAGTCATTAGCCATATTTCATCTTAAAAAATAGCAGATACAATTCATCCAATGTTTCTAAGCTGGAAGAACATCATCACCTTCATCAAGTTGTACAAGTCAGAAATCCTGGAGTCTCTCTTTATAACTGATGCTTCCTCACCCATCCATAATCAATTTGTCATCAGGTATTAGTGACTTTTACCCCAAAATATATAACACATTTATCTTTTTTTTTTTCATTTCTACCACTATCTCCCTAGTCTAAGTCACATAATCTCTTGCATGGTCTAATATAATAGCCCCTACTCTGTTCTGCCTCACTCTTGTCTTGCTCTTCATCAATCTATTCCTCAGGTAGCTTCCAGAATACTCTATAGGATGTAAATCATATTACAAAGAGAAAAATAGGAACTTTACAATGGAGAAACCCAGTAGTCACCACTTTAGCCAGGTAATCAAGATTAATATAATCAGTGTGAAGACAGATCAACATCGTGAACCTGCTGACATTTTTGCACTGACATGGGCACAACATCATTTTGTGATATTCTGGTTAAAAAATACATAACCAAATCTAATTATGAGGAAACATTAGACAAATGCAAAATGAGGAATAGTCTAAAAATTAATTGACCAGTATTCTTGAAAAATGTCAATATCACAAAAGGCAAAGAATCACTGAGGAACTCTAATAGACTGCAGAAGACTAAAATAGACATCCTAATTAAGAAACTTGTTCTACTGGGTCCTATATAATCTAGTCTCTGACTGGCAGTCCAGTGGTTAGGACTCTACACTTTCACTGCTAAGGGCCTAGGTTCAATCACTGGTTGGGGAACTAAGATCCCACAAGCTGTGTGGTATAGCCAAATAATAATAATAATGATAATCATAATAAGTTAAAAAATACTACTGTAATAACCAACTTTGTCCATAAGTCTCTTCATTTTTATTTCTCTTGAAAGTACTCCTAAAATGCAGCAAGATTACATTAAATAGTATGGATGGTTTTAATATTTTTGATATGTAGTGTCAAACTGTGTCCCACAAACATTTTCCAAATTTATAGTCCCCATCTGTTATTTAAGCTTGTATGTAAATCGGACTTACTATTGTCCTCAAAGTGATACTTTCTATTTTTATTACTGAAAATCACATTGTATGCTGTTTTCACTCAAATTTCTTTATTATAAATGAACTACAATTTTATTCTTTGTAATTATTTGATCTGGGTCTACACTTCTGGTTTTTTCTAAGGGTAGGTTCCTGAACATCCTCATATTTAAAAGGTCACTGAAAAACCCATTACTTAGGCTATGATTGATCATTTTTCCTTCCCTTATTTTTCTATGCATTATATATTTTTAAATAGAGCAAATATTCTTGTTTGACCACTTTATTTACAGTCTTTTTATATATAAATACCCTTTTATTTATTTTTTAATAGATTAATTTATTTATTTTACTTTACAACATTGTATTGATTTTACCATACATTGACTTGAATCCACCATGGGTGTACAGTCTTTAAAATTCTTAAAAATTCTATCAGAAAGCTTTACCGAATTTCAAGAAACCAGTGAAAATAGTCAGTTATCCTTTACAAGTATAGACTGTTTGGGGCTTCTGCACAGATGTCCATTACTGCTTGAATTTTGGGGCCACTGATCTTTGGATATCAATCTTCATTGAACTTTTGGAAAACTTACAGAGGACTTTGTGTAATCAAACTGTCCTTATCATCCTGAATTCTATTTATGTTGCTTTATGGTTTTAAAATATTATATACTGGACCTTGCCAGCCAGTATTTAAGTAGAATAAACCATTGTCATCACCTAAGTGGGTTTGTAATTGGAAGGTTCCTCTCATTGTGGTCTTTCATAATAGACCACAAAAGACTGATGTTTTTAAAACTGGTATAGCTCAGGCGCTCAGTCACATCCAACTCTTTGCGAACCCCATGAACCACAGCACTCCAGGCCTCCCTGTCCATCACCAACTGCCAGAGTCCACACAAACCCATGTCCATTGAGTCAGTGATGCCATCCAACCATCTCATCCTCTGTCGTCCCCTTCTTCTCCTGCCCTCAATCTTTCCCAGCATCAGGGTCTTTTCCAATGAATCAGCTCTTTGCATGAGGTGGCCAAAGTATTGGAGTTTCAGCTTCAACATCAGTCCTTCCAATGAACACTCAGGACTGATCTCCTTTAGGATGGACTCATTGGATCTCCTTGCAGTCCAAGGGACTCTCAAGAGTCTTCTCCAATGCCACAGTTCAAAAGCATCAATTCTTCTGAGTTCAGCTTTCTTTATAGTCCAACTCTCACATACATTCATGACTACTCCAAAAACCATAGCCTTGACTAGATGGACCTTTGTTGACAAAGTAATGTCTCTGCTTTTTAATATGCCGTCTAGTTTGGTCATAACTTTCCTTCCAAGGAGTAAGCATCTTTTAATTTCATGGCTGCAGTCACCATCTGCAGTGATTTGTGAGCCCCCAAAAATAAAGTCAGCCATTGTTTCCACTGTTTAACCGTCTATTTGCCATGAAGTGATGGGACCAGATGCCATGATCTTTGTTTTCTGAATGTTGAGCTTTAAGCCAACTTTTTCACTCTCCTCTTTCACTTTCATCAAGAAGCTCTTTAGTACTTCTTAACTTTCTGCCATAAGGGTGGTGTCACCTGCATATCTGAGGTTATTGATATTTCTCCTGGCAATCTTGATTCCAGCTTGTGCTTCATTCAACCCAGCGTTTCTCATGATATACTCTGCATATAAGTTAAATAAGCAGGGTGACAATATACAGCCTTGACATACTCCTTTTCCTATGTGGAACCAGTCTGTTGTTCCATGTCCATTTCTAACTGTTACTTCCTGACCTGCATACAGGTTTCTCAAGAGGCAGGTCAGATGGTCTGGTATTCCCATCTCTTTCAGAATTTTCCACAGTTTCTTGTGATCCACACAGTCAAAGACTTTGGCATAGTCAATAAAGCAGAAATAGATGCTTTTCTGGAACTCTCTTGCTTTTTTGATGATCCAGCAGATGTTGGCAATTTGATCTCTGGTTCCTCTGCCTTTTCTAAAACCAGCTTGAATATCTGGAAGTTCATGGTTCTCATATTGCTGAGGCCTGGCTTGGAGAATTTTGAGCATTACTTTACTAGCATGTGAGATGAGTGCAATTGTGTGGTAGTTTGAGCATTCTTTGGCATTGCCTTTCTTTGTGATTGGAGTGAAAACTGACTTTTCCAGTCCTGTGGCCACGGCTGAGTTCTCCAAATTTGCTGGAACATTGAATGCAGCACTTTCACAGCATCATCTCTTAGGATTTATAATAGCTCAACTGGAATTCCATCACCTCCACTAGCTTTGTTCATAGCGATGCTTCCTAAGGCCCACTTGACTTCACTTTCCAGGATATCTGGATCTAGGTGAGTATGAGTGATCACACCATCATGATTTTCTGGGTCGTGAAGATCTTTTTTGTACAGTTCTTCTATGTATTCTTGCCACCTCTTCTTAATATCTTCTGCTTCTGTTAGGTCCATACTATTTCTGTCCTTTATTGAGCCCATCTTTGCATGAAATGTTCCCTTGGTATCTCTAACTTTCTTGAAGAGATCTCTAGTCTTTCCCATACTATTGCTTTCCTCTATTTCTTTGCGTTGATCACTGAGGAAGGCTTTCTTATCTCTCCTTGCTTTTCTTTGGAACTCTCCACTCAAATGGGTATATCTTCCCTTTTCTCCTTTGCTTTTCACTTCTCTTCTTTTCATAGCTATTTGTAAGGCCTCCTCATACAGCCATTTTGCTTTTTTGCATTTCTTTTTCTTGGGGTTGTTCTTGATTCCTGTCTCCTGTACAATGTCATGAACCTCCGTCCATAGTTCATCAGGCATTCTGTATAGAAGATCATCTTTTTTAGTAATAGGGATGGCAAACAAGTTTCACCTCTTTTGTGAATTCCCATCAACTGTCATTAGCTTCTTACTGCAGAGGATTGATCAGGATTCTGAGACATTGTCAAGTCTCACTGGAAAAGATAATCATAATTGATCAACAATGCCAATCACAGTTCGGTGTGTGTGAGTGTGTGTGTTTATGTGTGATAGAAGTTCTGACCTTTTCATTCCAGAACTATAGCTAACCAAGTATGAAAATACCATCTCTTAAAATATATTAATTATAATTATTGCTGGATTATGCATTAAGAAGTCTACCACATCATGTCTTTCCCTTTGCATGGCACTTAGTTTATGTTCAATAAGTGTTTAATCAACATGTACTTTTATTCACAAAATATAGTCCAGAGGGAACTTGTAGGCAGTGTAATTCTACATGTGAGGAAATATAGGTTTAAAATGGGTTTACAAACATAATCAAGGGATATCATTGATGTTTTGATGATTCTATATTATTTTACAAGAATCACAAAATTAAACCACTCTAAATATCACTTGGATTTGTAAGGATACTTAAACTGCCCAACTGAATGTGCTAAACATGGAGTAAGCTGAGGTTGCCTCTCCTGTACTGTCGTGGATTATAAACCACATTAGCTTTAAACAATATTGTCTAAATACTTATTTCATGTACAGAAGTAGATTTTTTTCTTTGTTTCTTTGTTTTGAAACAAGGAAAAAACAAGACACAGGATTGTTTGATGTTACCAGTAGGGGAAAACAAAAGCAAATTTGAAAGAGACCATTGTGTTTTCTTTCTGCAGCATTAGCACAGGAAAGGAAAGGCGATGAGGAAGGTGGATTAGAGAAATAAAGCCTTTTCAAGAAATGAGATTTTTGAGTTTATTGTAAAAACTTAGCCAGGTCAAATGCCTAAGGAGAGAACTTAATGAAAATAAAAGGAGACTTCAGTAATTGGATTCATATCAAATAATAATAAAGTGGAAATTAAAACAATATTAAGCAGTATTCCCTTGAAGAAATGATAAAACAATAAGAATCAAACACCCATTATTCAGAGTAAGTTATAAATTTCAAGGAGGGGATATTTTCTATGTGCTAATAAACTTGGAATAATAAAATGAATAAGTTAGAATGTGAGAGAGATTTGTTGACGGCTGGTTTCAATGTTTGGTAAAACTTAAAAGAAGCTACTGGTTTATAGCATGCAGACAGGCAACAAGTTGTCTTCAAATGTAAGATATGGGGGAAAGCAATATATTTAGCACTGAGGTTAAGATAGGAGACTTCTGAATTGAAACTTTGCCTCTACCATTTAATAGCTCTATGACTTCTTATCCCAAATTTTTCATTTGTAAATTGGCTATGTAGAGATGTTTCAGGAATACATGAGTTAATACATAGCAAATATTTAGAATAGTGCCTGGAATGTGGCAAATGATCTCTGAAGAAAAACAGCATCCCTCCACCTCTCACACACTATCACCCTCCCATGCTTAGTCTCTAGAGTAACTTGTTCTAAAATATTCATAAATGTTGGAAGTTTGGAAAAGTGACAAATGTGATATGAACAGATAAGATTGTTTCTGACTCATTATAATATCCCTTGACAGCTGAAGAAAAGCTCAGAGATGTAAGTGTGGTTTGCCGACAGTCACACAGCTTGAAAGTAGCATATGTCAGTTCTGAAACTGTATCTGGCACCCAGGCTCAAACTTCACACACTACACCGTGCTTTATGCCTCTCTTGTCCTCTCAGTTCACTGTGAAAGAGTGTTAGTTGCTCAGTCATGGAGGTGAGTCCAAATAGTGCTCATGTACGTGCTCAGTCACCAGGGAAGTTCAGTTCACCAGAAGCTCATTATGCTAAAAAAATATATATATGTATTTCGTGATGTAAACACCAGTGGAGAGTAATATCCAGAGAAGAGAGCAGTAACCTGTAGATGAGAGGAAGTATATTTTCAGATTTTTTTCTTTACCTTTGCTGCTTCTGGCTCTCAGCCAGGCTTCCCAGGTGGCGCTTGTGATAAAGAACCTGCCTGCCAATGCAGGATACCTGGGTTGGGAAGATCCCCTGGAGGAGGACATAGCAACCCACTCCAATATTCTTGCCTGGAGAATCCCATGGACAGAGCAGCCTGGCAGGATGCAGTCCAGAGGGTTGCAAAGGGTCAGACATGATTGAAGCAACTTAGCACACATCCTGGAATGTCTTCCCTAGTTCACTGAGGCTGTTAGCTGTTGTCCTTTAGTCGTGGGGGGCACCCCAGATGTGTCTTCCCTCCCCTACTCATAGACTTTCATTTGAATCTGACACTGTATCCCATTCACTACTGCAGTCATCATCCCAGGTGATGCTATTGTCTCTCTAGTGGTATAGTAGTGGTCAGTCAGTTCAGTCACTCAGTCATGTCTGACTCTTTGCAACCCAATGGACTGCAGCACGCCAGGCTTCCCTGTCCATCACCAATTCCTGGAGCTTGCTCAAACTCATGTCCATCAAGTCAGTGATGCCATGCAACCATCTCATCCTCTGTCGTCCCCTTTTCCTCCTGCCTTCAATCTTTCCCAGCATCAAGGTCTTCTCCAATGAGTCAGTTCTTCACATCAGATGGCCAAAGTATTGGTGTTAGGTAGTAGTGGTGGCAGCAGCCAAAATCAAAGCGTCGTTCAATTGACAATTCTCTTCTCACATGTTCTAGTACCTTCTGTTTCAGTATTCAGCCTCTCTTGTCTCTTCGTGATGGTATGCTCAACTACAGAAAGGATGTTCTTGAATATACACACTGGATAAGTTGTATGATGGTAAAATGCCCAGCTACATTTAGCTGATCTTCACCATTTAAGGAATAAGGTGAAAACAGATTTAGGGAAGGAGAGCACATGGATGGGAATTGTGAACTCTAGATTCCAGCCGCAGATCACTCATGTATTGGGTACATAGGTGATCAAAGTGAATTATTCTCCCCTTCTCCTAATGTAAAATGGTTCCTCCTAATATAATTAGGGTTTTCCTAACAAAAAATGGAAATCCCAACACCCAACTTAACATCCTGAAAATTTTGTTGTATGGATCCACTAGATGAATTATAAAGAATTATACACCTATAAAATGTGTGATTGTTGAAAAAGTGTTTATTCCTGTTCTCTAAGAGTGTTTTGAGAATAGGAAAGCAGTTTACTTCTTCTTCTTAACAACCCATAGGCTGCTTTTTTTTCCCAAAAAAATTATAATGCATATAATAATTGTATCTTGGACTCCTAAGTGGAAGTTGAGGAAGAAACAGGCGACTTGGAAAACCAAAAATAAGATAGATTTTTAATCAGTGCTTGCTTTTTCTCCAAAGACAGCCAGTGTTATATTATCACTATTCACAAGTCTCCTAGGAGATAATACAATTTCTACGGGTAATTAAAAAGAGAATTGTCAAATAAAGACGAAAAAAGAAAAGTTGAGGAAATTTGAAATGAAGTTAATTGGACTACCTGAGTAGGCAGAAATGGAAGGTGATAGACAGAGGAAGCTTTTTTAAGTAGGAAAAAATATGATCTTGGTTGACCTTCTGTTAACTAAATTATACTTCTCTGAAATATTAGGTACATTGTCCTTTAATAAAATCCTCTGGGGTATACTGTTTTTTCCTAATCTATCATGGAAGTCCTACATGTTTTTTATTATTAACACATATTATTTTTTTTCTTAACTGACAATAAGAGTAAAAAACTGCACATGTATTTAAGGAAAATTTTCTGAATGACTCTGAAAGCACAGCAAAATTTTCTCCAAAGCATGCCTGCATCACAAAAAACAAAATGACAAAACACATAGATAATATTGGCAATAACAAAGAGATCAATAGTCCTGAATTATCAGAAGTATATTCACTTTGCAATTCAGCTCTTCTCTAACTTTTGTATCTTTCTTAGGTTGGTTCAGATAAGCACATCCTTACAGATTATCATCTAATTTCTTCTGAGCAATCTTAATATTCTTAAACTTAAGTTCAGTGAAGCCATCAACCACAAAAGATATTCATTGGTATGAGAAGACTAGATTAATTAGACTTTCAGATGATAGATGATTTATGTCCACTAAGTATTAATATCACAGCCGCTTTAACTATGAGCTGTCAAAGAATGAAATTGGAACACTCACTAACACCATACACAAAAATAAACTCAACATGGATCAAAGACTTAAATTTAAGGTCAGACAGTATAAAACTCTTAGAGGAAATCATAGGTAGAGCACTCATTGGCATAACACAGCAAGATCTTTTTTGACCCACCTCCTAGAGTAGTGGAAATAAAAACAAAAATAAACAAATGGAATGTAATTAAACTTAAAAGCTTTTGTACAGCAAAGAAAGCCATAAACAAGATGAAAAGACAACTCTCAGAATGGGAGAAAATATTTGCTAATGAGGCAACTAACAATGGTTTAATCTCCAAAATATACAAACAGCTCATGCAGTTAAAAAAAAAAAAAATCAACCCAGTGAAACAACAATGGGTGGAAGACCTAAACAAACATTTCTCCAAAAAAGACATATGGATGGCCAACAAACACCTGAAAAGATGCTCAACATCACTAATTATTGGGCTTTTTTTTGGTGGCTCAGCTGGTAAAGAATTTGCCTGCAATGGAGGAGACAAGAAATGCAAATAAAAACTAAAATGAGGTATTACCTCACATCAGTCAGAATGGCCATCATCAAAAGATCTGCAAGCAATAAATGCAAGAGAGGATGTGGAGTAAAGGGAAGCTTCCTAGACTGTTGGTGGGAATGTAAATTGGTATAGCCACTATGGAGAACAGTTATGGAGGTTCCTCAAAAAGCTTAAAATAGAACTACCATATGACAGAGCAATTCCAGTCCCGAGCATATACCCAGAGAAAACAATGCACCTCCAATTTTCATTGTAGCACCATTTACAATAGCTAGGATCTGGAAGGAGCCTCAATGCCCATCAACAGATGAATGGATAAAGAAGATGTGGTACATGTATACAATGGAATATTAGCCATTAGAAAATGAAATTGTGCCATTTGTAGAGATGTGAATGGACCTAGAGACTGTCATATAGACTGAAGTAAGTCACAAAGAGAAAAACAAATATTATGTAATATCACTTATATGTAGAATCTAGAAAAATGGTACAGATGAATCTCTTTGCAAAGCAGAAATAGAGATACAGATGTAGAGAACAAATTTATGGATACCAAGGAGGGAAAAGGGGTGGTATGAATTGGAAGATTGGGATTGACATATATACACTACTATGTATAAAATAGATAAATAATGAGAACATACTACAGCACAGGGAACTCTACTCAATGCAACAATTAAATATATATGTGCATTTGAGATATGTATATTTGCCTAGCATTGTGTGTGTGTGCATAAGACATTTTAAAGTAAAAAAAAAAACCACACAAATAAATTATAGCATTTATATAAGTCAATAGGTAATTTATAAAAATAGTTTTAAAGGAATGTGGCCTGTACCAGACACTGTTCTAAGTGCTTTATATACAGTTATTTATTTAATTTTCATAACAGTCATGAAATAGGCACTTTCTTTATTTAACTTACTATTTTGTATTGGGGTATAGTGAGATAGACAGTTTCATTCTCATTTTACTGATGAAGATTAACATGAAAAAAGAAAGTTATGAAATAACTTAACAATGTTATTTTTTGAGTGTGTCTTGCTCTTGGCCAGACATTGAGAATTTACACATCTTCCTTATCAAAAATGTATAAAGTGTCAGTGTCTAGAAAAGTGGGTAATTAATATATTTTTGTAGAATGAATGAAGTCAATATCATTCCAAATTTACAGATGAGAAAACAGAAGCCTATAGGAGTCAATGTACCCATAGTGATACAGCTAAGAAATGATGAAACTAAATTGACTTTGATTATGCAAATATACAAAATCAATCTGTATTCACTACAGCAGCTAGAAGGGTCTTTATGGAATATAGATCTAATCATGACAACCCTTCCTATAAAACACCACCTGAAATAAAAATACAGAAACTCTCTTCTTCAAGGTTCTGGGTGTTGTGGACTCTGCCTATTTCTCCAGAGTCCTCTTAGATGATACTACATTACCTTTCTCTTAGAGTCACTCTAACTTACTTTTGTTCATTCATGATCACCTTTCTTCAATAGTGTTTTGCACTTGCTCTTCCTTCTGCCTGGAATTCTCTCATGATGCCCCTTCACAGATTTAATTGTATTCATTCTTCAGCTCTCAACTGTCGTATTACTGTTATTCTGTTGTAATATTGTACTACTGTATTGCTGTTCTATTACTTCCTCCACTGAGGATAGTTTTCCTGACCACTCCATTACAGGCCCTCCTGGCACTATTGCAGTTGTGTCCATTGTAATCTGTGTAGTGGTGCTAGTGGTATTGTGTGTGATTATTTGATTAACACTTACTTCTTTTAATAGGCAGTAAACACAGTCCCCAAATTGCCACTTTTTCCAAAGTGATGTTGATGATAATAACTTTGTATTGAGTTAAAATAATTTAATAGCTGCTATGGTATGAACGTGGCTAAGAGCTAAAAATGACATAATGGAGTTAATCCACATGAAAAGATTATAACTGTCTGGCTTATAATAAGCATGTGTAAATGTTTCTTTAAAAATTAATTTAATCAGACAACAACTCTCTTAGGAAGGAGTTATTATTTTGCCCATGTGACAAACACTGATACTGAGCCTTTGAGAATTGGAGTAACTTGCCCAAAATTATATCCTAGTAACCATTATCTTTCAACAAGTTCAAATATGGAATAATAATGCCTTAATCAAAATATAAGGAAATAAAGTGCAGGAGTGTATTAACATAATTATATGCCATGGTTATATTTATATAATCTAGAAATGTAAAGTTGGTTTAATATTAGAAATTATTTTTATAATATCATACATAACTAAGGCAATGGAAAATATAACTATACCAATAAATAGTAAAAGACATTAAACTTTTTATTAAACAGAATAAGGTGATTTAAAAATGCATTATTATTTGAAATGACTAATTTATATCTTTCAAGCAATAACTACTGTACATAAATAAAATTCCAGGGTCACATAGATATACAATGTCTTTCATTAATAGAGAAATATATGATACCCCTAGATTAGATGGCTCAATAATGTAAAAATGTCCATTTTCCAAACTTTGATCTACAGCTTTAACATTATTCCAGAGAAATATCTAAGTGAAATATCCATAACTTAATGAAAATTTTGGGGTTGAAATTCTTAAACAGACTAGCCAGGAAAGATTTAAAATTGAGAAATAATAAATGAGGAACTTCTACTATATTAATACTCTGTGTGGAGTAGAGTGATCCTGATTTTAACAGATTTCTCTGTCTGAATGTGGTCCTGGAATCTCACACGCTCAATAAGTCCAGTGTATTTCTTTTTAGCTACTAGTGAATGACCCAAATGTGTGATAGACATTTTCTGACTTAAACTTTTCAACCATGCTGTGCAATGCTGTGGGGTGAATGCTCTAATGAGACATGTTGTAGATGAAAAACAAACAAAGGCTCGAGGTGGTTAAATAACTTGACTAAGACTTAAGTGGCAAGATGGAGGTTCAAACTCAATCAAGTTTTCAGTCTGATTCCATTCTGCTCTCAAAATTGCCCTCCCACTACCTCTGGACCTATTTCTCTACATGTACTCTCTTGCTGGACAACTGATGCAAACATTCAGTCTGCCAACCAAGTGAGTTTAAACACATTTACATTCAATTCCTCAATCCCTCTCTATCTGGGCCCCAGATTTAATCAGTCACCATATTTCGTTAATCCTACTGAGATTTTCCAAATCCCTATTCTGCTTATTCTCTCCATTACTCCCATTACTTCCA
This sequence comes from Cervus canadensis, assembly GCF_019320065.1. NCBI lineage: Eukaryota > Metazoa > Chordata > Mammalia > Artiodactyla > Cervidae > Cervus > Cervus canadensis. The sequence continues at coordinate 108,533,087 of NC_057419.1, forward strand.
CTGCTAAGTGAAATGAACCCCTCTTCTACTCTTGTCTGAACTTTTCCAATAAGTTTCTAGATGATTTTGTTCCTCTCCTTTTCATTCTCTACAGTGAAGCCAGGTATCCCCCAAATATGAATCTTATTTTTTCATTTCCCTGACCAGAACCGTTCAGTGAATACCATTGTCTATGAGATTTAAACTCCTTAGCCTAGCACATGAGACCCTTTATGATCTAGCCCTTGCCAATCTCTGTAGCTCCCTGAGGAACTGCTCCACAATATACGACATGAAGTTCATAGCAGCTACTTGCATATCCTTGAATGCACACACCAGATTGTCAGTCCTCCCTGCTTTTACACACACAAAGGTATGCACATGTGTATTTAAAATACACATATTTTAAATATCTTTCTTTGCTCCATCCTTCGGAGGAATTTCTCTTCATTCCTTAAGAATGAACTCAAATGATACCTTCTCTTTGGAGAATGCTTAACTGTTAGAAAAACGCCGCGGGAGGAAAAAAGCCGCCTCTAAGGACCCTTGGTAAAGGCCTTTATTGAGTGGTCGCTCTCGGGCAGAACTCCCGGGGGCGGGCGAGTGAGGAGACAAAGGGAGTCTGCGAGGTATGAGGGGGTGGGGAGGGGTTTTATAGCCAGGGCCGGCGTCCAAGCCAGGTCTTTTCATATAAGGAAGAAAGCGCGGGCTACAGCGGCGGTCAGTGTCCAAGGGCTCTGTGTTGGTACCTGATTGGACCAGGCTGCAGGGGGTCAGTCTCCGGAAGTTTAGCCAGCCTCCAGAATTTGCCTTGCGGCACTTTTCCGGGGCATGTCTCAACATACCCGACCTTTCATTAACCTCTTCAAACAAAACAAAACCCTTCCTCTCGTGTGTTTGCACAATACCTGCCTGAATTCTTTTACAGAGTATAATGGAGAGAGAGTAGGCTTTGGATTCTCAGGAGTAGACTATATATTCAGAGGGCATTGCTTACTAACTGTATGACCTTGGACAAATTATATCAACATGGGATATAATGAGACTCTTCAAAAACAATTTGACTAAAATGTATGATTCATTAGTTCTTCTGCCTTAATACTAAACATGAAATGATTCTTGACTGAGTAGAAAGAAACTGTTTGTGTTAGCTTTTTTCAGAAGAGATAATTTATATTAAGTTTGTGAGATACTCATCACTCTTCATACTTTTTACTTAGATATTCACTTTCTGCCAGTTTTACCCTTTATAGTGTAAAGGTATGTTTTCTTGTATTTCCCAAAATGCATTCATTTCCCCTTTTATGACTATATTCCTTCAACAAATATTGAGTGAGTGGTCATTGTGGTGGCTCAGCTGCTAAAGAATTTGCCTGCAATGTGGGAGACCTGGGTTCGATCCCTGTGTTGGGAAGATCCCCTGGAGAGGGGAATGGCTACCCAGTCCAGTATTCTGGCCTGGAGAATTCCATGGACAGAGGAGCCTGGAGGGCTACAGGCCATGGGATCACAAAGAGTCGGACATGACTGAGCAAATAATACTTTCACTTTCATTATATATGAGACACACACAAAAAATATAGTGATAAGGGCCAAAGAAAGAAGTACAAGTACCATTCTAGGGGAGTCTAGAGAGGGAAATTCTACAAAATTTTAATTTGATGTATTCTAATAGAATATTAATAAGGCAAGAAGATTTTGTTTTACTTAAAAAAAAATCTTTTAATTTTGCTTTAATTTACTCCCATAGTTCAGCTTCCCATCCCTCCTCATGGCTAGTATAAGGTCAAGAAACATTAGTTCTCAATTATTCTCTTGGAGATTTTCTTCCAATAACTAAAGCAGTTCCCATGACAGAGGAGAGTGGCTTCAGGAGCTATCACTATGTTTCCTGTCATTTTTTAATGATAAAGTTTCTGAGGGCAAGTGAGGCACTATCTAGCTCCATAATGCAAACTGTGACACTTATTTCAGGCATCAGTATTTCTTTATGATTTTTTATAGCTGAAACATATTGATTTGTCTTTCTAGGATGTATTTGATAAAATAGTGAATGACTCAATCTAAAAGTGGCCATTTCAAACTCAACTGTGTATCTATGACACATAGCCAGTGTTTTTTTATATTGACTCATTGTGTAATCTCATAAACACATGATCATATCTAAGGTTGAGACTTCATTATTTGCTTTGTGTTTAGACATTAATGACGAGAAACTAGCAGAGTGGTAGAGAACATGAGTTTTATTATCACTCAGACTTGGATTCAAATTTCAGCTCTGCAGCTGGAATGCCCTTAGGAAGGTTACCTAATGTCTCTGTGCCTCATTAAACAAAATCTTTCAATTATCTACTTATAGTCACCAAAGTTTAAGTTATTGAACTCAATGAATGGCTTAGTAAAAATGATGCTAGCTAACATTTATTGAGCAATTAATACTATGGCCTGATGTTTGAAGATCACTGGCCTAAGTACTGCATAGGAAGATGGAAAAGAAGAGGGGATTTCATATGGGAGGTGTTGTTGACTAGATCTAACACATCATTGAGCACATATGTGCTACAAATGCTGCTGGTCTGAGATACATTTGCTGTGTGAGATATTTTAGAGTTATGGGAAAGAATGTGGAACATCTTCAGTCTTAGAGGTGAGGGCTGATTGGGACCACTGGAAGGCAGAGGTGCAAAGTGAGAGGAGACCAAGCTTGGGTCTGAAGCTTTGCTCCAGATATTGGGGAAAGGATGACTGACATCAACGTCAGGACCAAGAGAAAGTTGAAAACCAGGACATTAACTGAATCACTGCATATGTACAGAATGCAGCAGAGGGAGAAAACCAATATTCACAGGATGATGGAACAGGGGTGGGGCAGACAGATGAGCATATATATGTCTTAATGAAAAGCAGTGGATGGAAGCTTCTGTGAGTGAAATTTTGGAGGCATTGGAATGAGTTGTTTCAAATGTGTATGTAGTGTGAGGTTACTGTTAGATGTGCTGTTTACAGGGTAAACCAGGAACAAACTGGCCCACCCAGGCTTCTGCCTAGTGCAAAGGTTTACATCTGAAATGTCTAGTAATATACAGGGCTGGGAGAGGATGCCTGATAGCCAATGCCTGTTGTTTTAACAGGAACTCATGCTTTCTTGGTGGTAGGCAGATCTATTAACTTGGAAGGAGTATTCCAATTATGTTCTTTGTAGGAGCTGCTACTGTGAGGGCTGTAGATCAGGTAGATTAATTACAAAGCAGACAACTCCAGGCTTCTTTTTGGAAGTTGGACTTCCAGCTGCTGGGTGCAGACATACACAGCCTAGGAAGGATGAGTGACAGCCAGTGATGGTAAGTGGCCTTAGGAAATGTGAGGATTTGTGTTAGAAAGTTCAATACATTGCTAGGAGGATTGATACAGCATGTAGAGAAAGGTGAAAGTATTGACTTGGTAGGTACACAAATAAACATAACTGACTGATGTCTGTCTGCATTTTGGATGGTAGGCCTACAAATCTACATCCCTAGAAATATCCTTTCTGCTTTATTCAATTACACCACTTGCAAGTAATTTGAGTCATTCAGAAACAAGCTAGAAAAGAGTGGCAGAGCATCTGTTTTCTTTGACTTTGTCTTTTGACCAGAATCATGACTCATTAGAGGTGGATAGAACCCTATACTGTGTCTGGTCTCATTGCCTCATTTTACCCACAGATGACTTGCAGTTTAGGAGCACAGCACAGGGGTAAAAAGCATGGACCCAGAGGTCCCCTGCAAATCTCAACTCCCAGATTCACAAGCTGTGTGAGCTTGTGAAAGTCCCTTGAGTTTCCTTATCCTTACTCTCAGGCAGGTCAAATGGGCTATGGTGTCTGATCTTGTGCCTGATAGGCATAGGTGGTGAGCTAACTCACTCTTGGAAGCAAGCAAGAACCCTGGCTCAGGAAGCTTTGAAAGTAATCCCTTGGGAGACCATTCCTGAGCTGGAAGGAACTAAAAGACTTTATTTATTTATGCACTTCTCCCCCTACCTCCAATAGTTACAGAACTAGGTCCTCAGTCTGAGGAGTTTGATCCTTTAAACTCTGGTTTGCCAACTGAGTGCTGGACCCATTCAGGGAGGAAGGAACGTTGTGTAGTTTCAGAGTGTCATAGGCCAGAATCGGAGGCTGGGCACAGGACATTTACATCTAAGGGGTCGCGTCTTTATGAACAGGTCCTGTGTTAAGGAGGAGTAAAAACACAGGGTTGACAGTACCTTGTAAAAGTAGTAAGACACAGTTATAAATAATTTAGGAGGTGATTAGGTGAGGTAACATCAGCTCCTCCTGAGCTGCCTGAATAAAAGTGACCTGAGGAAGCATAGCCATGTTTGCAGCGTCACCTGAGGAGAGACTCAGATCTGGTGATAATCAAAGCTTTTCTGAGATCCTGGAAGCACAAGCATCTGAAATCACAGGATTATCTCCAGGCAGCATATGAAGACCACAAGCTGATCTTTGCACAAGCATAATAAGAGAGTTCAAATTCTTGACTAAAGCTCCCAACTGGTCATACTGTAAAGAGCTTCCTAAGATTGGCATGGTTGTTTAGGAGTTTGCCGATTTCAATACTAGACAGAGGAGACATGGGGGATTAGTGGAATAAGAGGAAATAGAATGTGCAAAAACCCAGAGGCAGGAATGAACAAATTATGTTGAGGTCGTTTCTAAGCAAAGGAAAGGCATCAAGGAATGGAGCATTGAGAGTTTTCATGCATGGTATAAACCATGAACTAAACTTTGAATGACAGGTTTGATTTAGAACACCAAAGTGTTCTAAGGGTGGCAAAGGGTGACAAAAGAAGCTCAAGCAAAGGTCTAGAAGTCAAAATAAATATGACTTCTTAAATGGACAGTAAGAAACCTGAGCTGATTCAAGTGAAATACATAGAACAGAGAGAGTTAGAAGAGAGATGTTATTGCCTGCATAGCATGGGGTCTGGTTAGTGAGAATCTTGAAATTTGTGGATGGGTAATTGGGCTGGAAGAAGCACAAGCTGAAATCAAGATTGCCGGGAGGAATATCAATAACCTCAGATATGCAGATGACACCACCCTTATGGCAGAGAGTGAAGAGGAACTGAAAAGCCTCTTGATGAAAATGAAAGAGGAGAGTGAAAAAGTTGGCTTAAAGCTTAACATTCAGAAAACTAAGATCATGGCATCTGGTCCCATCACCTCATGGTAAATAGATGGGGAGACAGTGGAAACAGTGTTAGACTTTATTTTTTTGGGCTCCAAAATCACTGCAGATGGTGACTGCAGCCATGAAATTAAAAGATGCTTACTCCTTGGAAGGAAAATTATGACCAACCTAGAGAGCATATTAAAAAGCAGAGACATTGCTTTGCCAACAAATGTCCATCTGGTCAAGGCTATGGTTTTTCCAGTGGTCATGTACGGATGTGAGAGTTGGACTGTGAAGAAAGCTGAGCACAGAAAAATTGATGCTTTTGAACTATGGTGTTGGAAAAGACTCTTGAGAGTCCGTTGGACTGCAAGGAGATCCAACCAGTCCATCCTGAAGGAGATCAGTCCTGGGTGTTCATTGGAAGGACTGATGCTGAAGCTGAAACTCCAGTACTTTGGCCACCTCATGGGAAGAGTTGACTCATTGGAAAAGACCCTGATGCTTGGAGGGATTGGGGGCAGGAGGAGGAGGGGGCGACAGAGGATGAGATGGCTGGATGGCATCACCGACTCAATGGACATGAGTTTGAGTAAACTCCGGGAGTTGGTGATGGACAGGGAGGCCTGGCGTGCTGCAATTCATGGGGTCGCAAAGAGTCGGACACGGCTGAGCGACTGAACTGAACTGAATTGAGTCTGACAGGATGGGAAATAGGAACCATTAAGGATTTCAGACCAGGGGGATGTGATGAAAACTGCCTGCACTGGAGAGAAAAGAGTCTCAGGTTAGTGTGGACTATTAGAGAATGATCACTGATCTAAGATCTAAATGTTTTCTGAAAAGTCTCATGAAATGATTTTCATTGACACAGTGGTGATATACACATATTTATTGTTTTATTTTGTTTCTTTAATGTGAAGTTTTTAAGTATTGTTCAGATTGTAGTTTAGTTAAAAATGGATAAGGCTATACTTGAAATCATTTATGTACATTTCAGTAACAGAACATAATGACCTAGGCATTATATAAAATTTAGAGACTAGAGGTTTACTTCAAGCCATGTAGTACTACTTGTCATGGCAATTTATCTCAGTGATCAAGTCTGAGGAGCTAAGTTCTTAGCTAATAACACTGGCAGAAATTTAGTCAGGTAACATGCATGGCTAAATATAATAAATATATAATAAAAGTGAAGTTGCTATTAGTATACACTTCATTGTCCTAGCCTCTGTGGAGTCAGTTTACCTCCAAGCATCACTTCTCTGATAGAACACCAAGAATTTTGCTACCTTCTTATATCCCAGGAACTGGAGAATGATATCCCACTTGCTAGAAAGCTATGATGTTTATGCAGAAATGTACGTGGTGAGGGAGGAAAGGGACACAGGCCCTCTGAGCCTCATCTGCTAAATCCAGGCATTTCATCAATGGGCAACAGACATCATGAAGTGTCCTCAGATTAGCCTGAATAAAACCACTTGTTTTTCAGTGTATAATGTTCATTTCAGCATCTATGTCAATAACAAGGCCAACTTTTTTCTTTCCTATTTATAATTTTAACTCGAAAGCACTCAAAATTCTGTTGGAATTTCCCCAAAACATCTTCTGGTATAATAATTCCATCACTAGAATGACTCATAGAACTCAGAGGCTGCTTTGCTCATGTGTGTGCTAGGTTACTTCAGTCATGTTTGACTCTTTGTGACCCCCATGGACTGTAGCCCGCCAGGCTCCTCTGTCCATGGGATTCTACAGGCAAGAATACTGGGGTGAGTTTCCATGTCCTCTTCCAGGGGATATTCCTGACCCAGGGATCGAACTTGTGTCTCTTATGTCTCCTGCATTGGCAGACGGATTCTTTACCACTGAACCACTTTTCAAAGAGTGTTATGGTTTATTATAGTGAAAGTGCACAGATCAAATTAGCAAAGGGAAAATGTGTCGGGGACAGAGTCCGGGAGAAATCAAGCACAGGGTTTCAACTGTCCCTGGAACAGCACTGAATTTCAGCACTATGATGCTGCCTGTGGAGTATCTTCTCATTTCTACATAATTCTTCACAGGATGTGACAGAACATTCCCAAGTTGTGGGGAATGAGAGGGAAGGCACAGCGATTCCTGGCTGTTCTGCATTCACGTGTTGACTCTGCTGCCTACTTGGCTTGAGTCCTCTCCCCTATATCTGACCAAGTTCCACTCTGTCTTAGGTTGTCTTAAGTTTTCTTTCAGTGTCTTCTTTGTAACTCAATGGTTCCTACTTTCTATCCTCTGTGGAATTTTAATGCAAGTCTTAATCCTGTTTGATATGTTATCATTAGTTGTTCTCATAATCATTTCCCATTCTTTCCCCAGTAGTTAACTTTTCTTTTTAGGATAATAATCATATAATTGACCCCTAAATGATACATACTGTGTCAAGTATCATTCCAGGTATTTTACATATAATCACTTACTTAATCTAAACAACAACCTCATGAGTACTGTTTCCTGTTGCTACTATAACAAATTACTACAATTAAAAGGGGAAAAAAGGAGGGAAGGGAAGGTGGAAAAAAAAATAAAAGGGGAAAAAAACCCTTCAAAATGAAACACAAATGTATTAGCTTACAGTTCTGGAGGTCAAAAGTCTGAAACGTGTCTCCCTGGGCTTAAATCAAAGTGTTGACAAGGCTATGTTCCTTTCTAAAGGATCTAGGGGAAAATTCACCTCCTTGTCTTTCCTAGTTTCTAGAGTTTGAAACCTAGCAGGACCCTGTGGGGCTCCTGGGCACAGAAACCTTTCTTTGTCTCTTTCCCTGAGTCCCAAATTTCAGTTCAGTTCAGTCACTTGCTCTGTCGTGTCCGACCTCCAACTCTTTGTGACCCCATGGACTGCAGCACGCCATGCTTCCTTGTGCATCACCAGCTCCCAGAGCTTGCTCAAACTCATGCCCATCGAGTTGGTGATACCACCCAACCATCTCATCCTCTGTCATCCCCTTTTACTCTGTGGGGCTCCTGGGCACAAAAACCTTTCTTTGTCCCCTTCCCTGAGCCTCAAAGGGCAGGTTCAAACAGTTGCTAATTAGGGAAGGGAGGAGATGCATAGATAAGAAAGGAACATTCAAGAAACAATAGTGCAGCCTTGGGGGTAGGGTTCTGGATCCCTCTCAAGCGGGACACATAACAATATCTTTTAGCTCTTTTGCAGGACAAAGTGAAGTGAGTGAAGTTGCTTAGCCGAGTCCGACTCTTTGTGACCCCATGGACTGTAGCCCACCAGACTCCTCCATCCATGGGATTTTCCAGGCAAGAGTACTGGAGTGGGTTGCCATTTCCTTCTCCAGGAGATCTTTCCCACCCAGGGATTGAGCCTGGGTCTCCCGCATTGTAGACAGATGCTTTACCATCTGAGCCACCAGGGATTTGCAGTTCAAAAACTCCCACCAAAAGGAAGATGTTATCTACTTGATGTTATCTACTCCTCATTCCAAAGGTCACAGTTTTCCTGATGCCAGATGAACTCTGGATTGAAGGAATTCAGGCCCTGTAAGCAGCTTGATCCTTATCAGCAATCCTCCCTCTAGACTATAAGACTTAAAACTCCCAGGGCTGAGACACACAGTTTTGAGGGCCTTAGCCCACTGTGGCCCCCCTTTGCCTGGCAAAGCAATAAGACTATTCTTTCCTACTTCACCCAAAACTCTGAGGTTTAATTAAGTTTCTGGGAAGAAAGACCAGATTTGCCTTCAAGATCACACACATTCCTTGGCTTGTGGGCTCCTTCTGTTACCGAGTTCAAGTTCACTCTATTGGCTGCAAGACAGGCCATTGAATCCAAGAGATGAGGTGTTGAGGCAAGGAAAATGACTTTAATCAGGAGCCTGCAGACCAAGAAGATGGGAGGCTAGTGCCTCAAAATAATCATCTTATTGGGGTCTGGATGCCGGTTTTTTTTTTTTTTTTTTTAAGATTAGAGATGAGGGGAGTTGAGGAAGCAAAGTAAAAAGGCCATTACTCTTGCAAACATCTCCTAGAATGGCAAACCTCAGGCAGAGGATGTGTTAATTTCTTCCTTCCTGTGGACAGGGTTCTGAACAAAGGCACTTTAGTTTAACAGTCAGGCAGAGGGGTAGGATTCCCTGAGGCAAACCATTCTGTATGATTATAATAACAAAAGCAATGAAAAGCAAGTCAAAGAAACAGTTCCAACATGGAGTCAGAACTGGCCTCCTCCCTGCAACACTTCCTTAATCTTTATTTATTTATTTATTTATTCCTTAATCTTTAAAGCAAGCAATGGTGATTGCCATACACCTGAAATGAACACAACCTTCTAAAGCAAGAATGCTCCAATAAAATGTTTTTAACAAAGCAATGCTGGACCAAGTTCTTAGAGCTCTGATTTTCTCTCTGAGCAAAGTTGGGAAAGACTCTTCATTTCTAAGGACCTATGGGAGTCCAGGTGGGCTTCCCAGGTGGTACTAGTGGTTAAAGAACCCGCCTGCCAGTGTAGGGGATGTAAGAGACACAGGTTTGATTCCTGGGTCAGGAAGATCCCCTGGAGGAGGGCATGGTAACCCATTCCAGTATTCTTGCCTGGAGAATCCCATGGACAGAGGAGCCTGGCGCGTTACAGTCCATAGGGTCGAAAAGAGTTGTACACGACTGAAGTGACTTAGCATGCATGCACACATGCATGGGAGTTCAGATCAAAGATGGCAGAGTCCCACTTCCTTCCACAGACACCCCAAACTACAACTAGAGTACATATAGAACAACTATGTCTGAGGATGACCTCAACACTAATAGAATAGATTTTCCACAACTAAGGATATAAAGTTAATGCCAGACAAGAGGGGCAAAGATGCGGTCTAGTCAGAACCCACACCTGTAATGTGGCAACAACCACAGATGTACCCCTGAGGAGTGAAGAATCTGAGCCCAAGCTGGGCTACCCGACACTGTGGGCCTGGAAGATGAGCCTGCATAACACCTGAATTTGGAAAACAATGGGGCTTACTTCTGGGAGAGTCCAAGGGCTGTGAGACCCCAAAGCTCTGCTCTGGAAGGGCTTACACACAAACTCAGTCTCAGTGTAGATGCCACAGCTTGAAAAGCACCTGGGTCATATGAAAAAGAGATTCATTGACTAATTTAGCACCTATGTTTGGAGTTTGGGGACCTGTTGGAACTTTCTCCAAGGATGAAAGCACTGGCAGGCTTTTTTTTTTTTTTTGGTGGGGGGGTGGGTGGGGAGGGTTGCTTTGCTCTTGCCTGGAAAATCCCACTGACGGAGGAGCCTGGTAGGCTGCAGTCCATGGGGTCGCTAAGAGTTGGACACGACTGAGCGACTTCACTTTCACTTTTCACTTTCCTGCATTGGAGAAGGAAATGGCAACCCACTCCGGTGTTCTTGCCTGGAGAATCCCAGGGACGGGGGAGCCTAGTGGGCTGACATCTATGGGGTTGCACAGAGTCAGACACGACTGAAGTGACTCAGCAGCAGCAGAAGCAGCAGCTTTGCTTTTAACTCTTGTTTCACCTAGCTGGCCTGGCACTGGCAAATGCAGTCACTCTCCATGCAGCCTGCCCTGCTGTTCACCTGAGAATCCACTCTGCTCAGCCTGCCCACCCCAGTCGGGCCCTCCAAGGTGCCTTCTGTCACACTCTACTTGGAAGCTGCACTGTACTGGCACCTCACAGCAGTTGCAACTGGTCTCATAGCAAGTCATGTGGGGACCAGCCTTGCCCACCAGATCACCCAAAACAGCCATGGCCAAAAAAAGTCAATGAAAGCAATTTACAGGTTCAAGGCAATGCCTGAAGGAGTCTTTGGGCCTAGAAAAGAAAACAACAGGCTCAAAGGCCCTTGCTGAATCATCTAACTTTGGAGAAAACAAAACAAAACTTTAGGTCCCGCCATGATCCTCCAGGCAGGTTGCATCTATCTGGGACTTATCACCCCCTGTCCAGAAACCTTCCACCCCCTACACCTGCCCAGAAGACTTAGCACCCCCTGACCAACTACAAATGCCGTCTCAACTAAAGAATACCCAAAACATCCTGCCTGATTAACATTTCCCTTATCGCTTCCACAAACCTCCCTATAAATATGGAGCCTCCCTGATCCCTCTCGGCGCTCAGCCTGGTCGTTAGGCCGACTGTCGCCCCTCCTCGCCTGAATTGTCTTTCCTTTTCTGCCTCGGCCCGAACTATACCTTACAATGCCCATCAAAATATCAATGGCATTTGTCACAGAAGGAGAACAAACAGTTTTAAAATTTGTATGGAAACTTTGAGAAAGAAGAACAGGGCTAGAGGATTCATGCTCTTTGACTTCAGACTTTACTACAAAGATACAGTGATTAAAAAAACAGAACAGTACTGGCACAAAAACAGATCAATGGAATGCAACAGAGAACCCAGAAATGAACCCACAATTACACGCTCAATTAATTTATGACAATGGAGGCAAGAATATTCAGTGAGGAAAAGTCAATCTCTTCAATCAATAAATTGTGTTGGGAAAACTGGGCAGCCACATGCAAAAGAATGAAACGGACCACTTTTTCACACCATGTAAAAAATAAATTCAAAATTGATTAAAAACTTGAGTGTAAGACCTGAAACCATAAAATCCATGGATGAAAACATGCTCTTTGACATTGGCCTTAGCAATATTTGGGGGGATTACTCTCTTCCAGCAAGGGCAAAAAAACCAAAAATAAGCAAATAGGACTGTGTCATTCTAAAAAATTTCTGCACAGAGAAGGAAACCATCAACAAAACAAAAAGGTAAACTACTCAGGATAAGACACTTGGAAATGTTAAGCAAAATAAAGGGTGGATATAAAAAGTATATAAAGAACTCACACAAAACATTCGAAAAAGAAACCATCTGATTAAAAACTGAGCAGAGGACCGTAATAAACTTTTTTCCAACGATGACATACAGATGGCCAACAGACACATGAAAACATGTTCAACAACAAAAATCATGTGGGAAATGTAAATGAAAACCACAATGAGATAGCACCTCACACTTGTTAGGGTGGCTATTATCAAAAAGACAATAAATAAGTGTTGCAAAGATGTGGAGAAAAGTGTACCACCCTTGTGCACTATTGGTAGGAATGTAAATTGGTGCAGCCACTATGAAAAACAGTAGTTTTTCAGAAGTTCCTCAGAAAGTTAAAAATAGAACTACCATATGATCCAGCAACTTCTGAGTAATTACCCAAAGAAAATGAAAACACTAATTCAAAAAGACATCTTCACTCCTATGCAGCAATTTTTTTTTTACCCTAGCCAAGACATGAAAGCAATCAAGGTATCCTTCAATAGATGAATGGATAAAGTAGATGTGGTACACACAGTACAGATGTATACACAATAGATGTTGCTCTACCATGGGTGGATTTAAAGGGTGTTAAGCTAAGTGAAATAAGTCAGAGAAAGACAAATATCATGTGTCCTCACTTATATGTGGATCTGAAAAACAAAACAAAGGAACAAACACAGCAAACCTGAAACAGACACACAGATAGAGAGAGCAAACTGGTGGTAGCCAGAAGGTAGGGGCTAGGGTGTTGGGGTAAAATAGATGAAAGGGATTATGAGGCACAGACTTCCATTTATAAAAGAAAGAAGTCATGGGGATATAATATATATTATAGGGAATATTGTCAAATATCATAATCACTCTGTATGGTGACAGATGGCAATGAGACTTATCATGGTGACCATTTAAACATGTATACAGATTCTTGAATCACTGTGATGTACATTTCTGAAACTAATATGATACTGCATATCAATTATACTTAAGAAAAGAGAGACCTACAGAATTACATGCAGCCCACCCAGATAATCCAGGACAAACTCCTCATTTCTTAATATCTTTATCTTAATCGCATATGCCATGTCCCTTCTCCCATGTAAAGTAACATGTTCACTGGCTGAGGCTTTAAGAAGTTTAGTAACTTATTCAAACTAGTAAATATTGAGGCTAGGATTCAAACATGATCTGGCTCTACAGGCCTTCCTCTTAAGTACTACTCACCTATCAGGATCCCCTAAAGAAGACAGCACTGTATTTGTCACAGAGCAATTGCTCGGTGTGTATTTGCATAATTCTTTGCAGTCTGAAGATGGTAGAGTAATGAATTGGAGGTGGGAGCCTAGTGAGGGAACCATACTCCTGCCCACCCACTTGCATTCTCCTTGTCACTACTAAGAGTTAATTTAGTTTTTCAATAGATGTGTGTGTTTCCATGTACTTTACTGTTAGAAAACGCCGCGGGAGAAAGAAAAGGCCGCCTCTAAGGACCGGTGGTAAAGGCCTTTTATTAAGCGTCGCTCTCGCTCTCGGGCAGAACTCCCAGGGGGCTGGTGAGTGAGGAGACAAAGGGAGTCTGCAAGGTATGAGGGGTGGGGAGGGGTTTTATAGTCCGGGCAGGGCGTCCAGGCCAGGTCTTTTCATATAAGGAAGAAAGCGCGGGCTACAGCGGTGGTCAGTGTCCGAGGGCTCTGTGTTGGTACCTGATTGGACCAGGCTGCAGGGGGCCAGCCCCTGGAAGTTTAGCCAGCCTCCGGAATTTGCCTTGCAGCACTTTCCCGGGGGCATGCCCCAACCTTTCATCCCGGCCTTTTAGTTATAGGACAAGGGGCGCCGGTTCTCTCTGGCTTCTTCCTGCTGAACGGGGGCGGCGAGGGGTAGGGTGTGGCCGGGATGACAGGGAGCATCTGCCGTTAATTTTGTCACAGAGTGTCCGTTGGAAGCCCTTGGTACTGCTGTCGCAATACCATCAGCTGAACCGTGTTGAGCCGCTGTTTGACAAAGGCCAAGAGCTTATTTAAGAGACAGGGCCCAAAAGTTAAGAGCAACAAGAGGATTATGAGTGGTCCCATTAAGGTCGAGAGCAGGGTGGTCAGCCAGGGGGAGTTTTGGAACCATGATTCGAACCAACCTTGCTGGGCTTCCCGTTCCCTCTTTCTGCGCTCTAGTCCTTCTCTTACTTTGGCCATGGACTCTCTCACTACCCCTGTATGGTCTGCGTAAAAGCAACACTCTTCTTTGAGGGCTGCACAGAGGCCCCCTTGTTGTAAAAAAAATCAGGTCTAGGCCTCGTCTGTTCTGTAACACCACTTCTGACAAAGAGGTTAGGGATTTTTCCAAGGCCATCATAGACTTTTCTATTCGTGCAATGTCTTCATCAATGGCGACTCTCAGGGTGATTAGGCCCTGATGTTGTGTAGTCAGGGAAGCAATGCCCGTGCCCGTTCCGGCCGCCCCCAGGGCGAACAGTGTTGCTAGAGTAATAGCTGTAACGGGCTCCCTCTTATGTCTGGGAGCTGGGGTATCTTGGTCCCAAAAGTTGTAGAGGACCTCCTCTGGGTGGTATGTAATCTTGGGTACTACTACTACCATGACACAGAATTCTCTGCTCTGGTCGAAGACAGCCAAATGGAGACAGGGCGTCAGCCCAGTCCGTGAGCATATCCACCACCCCCCGATTTCGGGAATGACGTAGGTCTTATCGGTGAAGTTGGTGTCATTGTCAGTCTGGGCGCACAGGGTTTGTTTATCTGTAGGAACCGTGCCTAAGCAGGTCCCCGAACCCCATACTTGTTTCATGGTAAGGCCCACCTTGCGGTCTCCCCAAGAGCACTGTGGTGGGTTAGAGAGAGTGGATAAGTTGTAGGTGGCATTTAAACCCACGGCCTCGTAGTAAGGTGGGTGTGAGGTGTAGCAAAGCCAGCAGGATTGAGTCGCATTAGGATTGGAGTGGTTAAGGGCCCCGTAGGTTTCTTTGATCAAGGCCCACAGGGGTTCTTGGGTTTCTGGTGGGTCTGTCTGGGTTAGCTGAAGAGAGGGGGTAGGGGTAGGCGAGGTCACAACATTTGCGGCATTTGTCCCTTGTGGTGAGGGGCGGGGGGGTGTAATAATCTGGTTGGGCCCCATAACATGGGTCTGGGCGGGTTGTAGGACTTGCTGAACATACAATGTTGCACTATTGCTTCCCGTACCGTAGGTATCATATATCACTACCCCCCAGGACAGCCCGGAAATCCATCTATTTTCAGTCCGTCCCTGCTGTGTGAATGATAGTCGGATCTGGTCGCTGCATTGCCCTGGGTTGGAGGGTCGTCCCTGCCAATCTGATTTTGGAAGAGGACCCGTGAAGGACATATTGATCAGGTCTGGCCTGGTCACCGACCACTTCCGATACCCATCATTGGAAGTGACACAGCCCCAGGATTTACAGTAGCGGCTCACCATTCCCCCACAGGTTTTTATGTTTTCTCGCTGATGTCCCGGGCAGGCATAAAACCCGAGAGACCTGACCCTACACTTGGAGTATCCTGATTGTTCGATTAATTTTGTAAGGTTAAAATATAAGTCCGGCCACCACTTATCTTTCGGTTGGGTGGCTGTGGTCCGGTTTAGCTCTTCGTAGGTCTCTCCATTTTTTAAGATCCATGTGACTTGAAAAGGCTGGTGGGGGTTTTGGTAGGTGTGCCCCCCTTTTTCCAGGACCCCCAGTACCCCCAGAGTAACCCAGAGTAGAGAGTCCCGCATTGTTCTGAGGTTGGGGTGAAGGGGGTGTGGCGGACAACCAGCCCCGTGGGTCTCGTGGGGTTGGAGCTGGTAACCAGGTCAGGGTGTCCCAAGGGAATAACACCTCAGGAGTAGGAAGCAGATGGCTAGGTATGTGAGGGCCAGGGACAGTCGAAGAGTGGAGGACCAATCGCGGGGGGCCGTGGCCGCTAATCCAATGGCAAAAAGTATGGCCAGAGCTGTGATTGTTAGCAGCCACAGCGGGTAATGCCAGGTCAGCATCGGATATCGGGATGTGGTCCCCCAATTATTTTGGGATTGACGACAGAGGGGTTCGGGTGATGGTCAGTTTGGTCGGCCCCGTGAGGGTGGAGCGGTAGGAGTGATTGGGAGGAGGGGCCTAGGCCGGGGCTACCCCTGTCTCTGGGAGACCCGGGGGAGCTCGTTTGAGCCGGGTCAGGTGATACCAGGGCTCGTGTCCCAGCAGTTTGGCTGCCGTGGGAGTGGTGAGGATTACAGTATGGGGCCCCGTCCAGCGAGGTTGTAGCAGGCGGGGACTCAAGGTTTTTAGCAGTACCTGATCTCCCGGGGCCAGAGGCTGAGTTGGCCCCTCGTCGTCTGTCGGTTGTGGCAGGACCCGGTTTGCGTGTTCTCTCAGCAAGGATCGTAGGAGGGAGAAGAGGGGGAGGTACCCCGCGAGTGGGGGAGCCTCTCCCTCTGGGAGGTGAGTCAGGAGATAGGGCCTGCCGTAGAGCAGTTCAAAAGGGGTCAAACCTGTTTTGGAGTGTGGTGTGGTGCGAATGCGAGTGAGCGCCAGAGGAAGGAGGTCGACCCAAGACAGCCGCAGTTCTGAGGCAAGCTTGGTCAGGTGCGTCTTGATGATGCCGTTCACCCGTTCTACTTTGCCTGACGATTGGGGCCGATAGGGGATGTGGAGATGCCAGTCGATGCCCAGAGCCGTAGCCACCTGCTGGGAGATCTGTGAGATAAATGCAGGCCCATTGTCAGACTGGAGGGAGTTTGGCAACCCAAATCTGGGAATGAGATGGGTCGTCAAGACTTCTGTCACCGCCGCTGCCGTCTCTCGGGCGGTGGGGAAGGCCTCGACCCATCCTGAAAAGGTATCCACCAAGACCAGCAGATAGCGGTAGGTTCGATGTCTGGGCATGTGGGTGAAGTCTATCTGCCAATCTTGTCCGGGCATATGTCCCCTTAGCTGGTGAGTCTCCTGTGGGGGTCGGAGTCCTCCTTGAGGAGAGGTGGAAGCACAGGTTAGGCAGGAGCGGTGGACCGCATATATGGTCTGTCTGAGATGTAGGGGAGAAAAGACAGGGCTGAGAAAGGAAAAGAGAGCCCTTGGCCCGATGTGGAGGGTATTGTGGATTTGGGATATTATGGCCTTAGCCTGGCGCTCAGGAAGCACCGGTTTATTATGGAGTAGTATCCATCCCGACGGGTGCCTCTGAGCCCCTTCCTGTGCCAGCAAGGCTCTGGCTTCTTCGCTGGAATAATCTGGGTTGAGGGTGGATCTCAAAGTCAGCAAGGGCTCGGGGGCTTGTTGTAAGGTGATTTGTCGAGCCACTTGATCTGCCATATTATTACCCAGAGCGACACTGTCATGAGTATTTTGGTGTCCCTTGCAGTGTATGATAGCGACCTCTTTGGGCAGAGATAAGGCATCTAACAGTCGAATAATGTGGGGGGCATTACAGATGGGGGATCCTTTAGTGGTCAGGAAGCCCCGCTCTTTCCAGATTGCCGCGTGAGAATGGGCAATCAAGAAGGCATATTTGGAGTCTGTGTAAATATTGGCCCTTTTTCCTTTTGCTAGGTGTAAGGCTCTAGTTAGGGCTGTTAGTTCAGCCTTTTGAGAGGTCGTCCCGGGTGGCAAGGGCTGAGCCTCCAGGACTTCTCGGGTGGTTACCACAGCATAAGCCGCCCTTCGGTTTCCATCAGGATCTCGCTTTGAGCTCCCATCGACGAACAAAGTTAGCTCTGGATCTGGTAGAGGTTCAGAAAACAGGTTGTGAGGTGGTTGCATAAGGGACTCAAGGACCTCTGAGCATAAGTGGGCTGGGGGTTCTGAGGAGAGGGGGAGGGAGGGCAACGAAGAAAGCGGGTTTAATTGTGGAGAACGACTCACGGAAACTTGCGGATTGTCCAAAAATACCAGGTGAAACTGCTGGAGCCTGGATTCGCTGAGGTCAGAGAGAAATCTAGAGGCTAAAAGATCGCCAAGGCGATGAGGTGAGAAGATGGTCAGGGGCTGACCATGAATCAGCTTTTTAGCATCAGCATACAATGTTGCTGCTGCCGCTAGTGCCCGCAGGCAGGGGAACCATCCCCTGGCTGTGGGGTCAAGTTGTTTGGATATGTAAGCAACAGGCAGCAGTTTGGGGCCAATCGGTTGCACCAGGGCTCCAAAGGCTATCCCTCCCTTTTCATCAGTGTATAGATGGTGTGGATAGTTGGGATTTGGGAGAAAGAGAGGGGGTGCAGCCAATAGGGTTGAGCGTAAAGCGTGGAAGGCCTTAGTCACTTCAGTGGGGGAAGACAGTGGTCCTGTGGGAGTCTCTTTAGCAGCGGCATATAGGGGTTTGGCCAGGGTGGCGTAGTTCGGGACCCAGTGTCGGAAGAACCCCATCAGTCCTAGGAAGGACAATATCTGGTCTCCGTTGGCCGGAGGACAGATGGACCTGAGGAGGCTACACCGATCTGCCGTCAGGGCCTTAGTGGTAGGGGTGATTTTGAGGCCTAGATAGACAACAGAAGTCTGAGTCAGTTGGGCCTTGGATTGTGAGGCTCTGTAACCCTGGGAGCCAAGGAAATTAAGAAGAGTTGCAGAATGTTGTCGGGAGGTTTTTTCTGAGGGGCTGCAAAGGAGCAGGTCATCTACATATTGGAGGAGGGTGCTAGGGCGGAGCGAGCATCTGGCCAGGTCTCGGGACAGAGCCTGTCCGAAGTAATGGGGACTGTCTCTGAACCCCTGAGGGAGTACAGTCCATGTGAGCTGGGTGGTAAGCTGAGTGTCGGGGTCAGTCCAGGTAAAAGCAAAGAGGAATTGGCAGTCGGGGTGGAGTGGGATGGTAAAAAAGGCATCTTTGAGGTCAATGACGGTAAAATGAGAGGTTTTGGGAGGTATGGAAGAAAGGAGAGTGTAGGGGTTAGGGACAAGTGGATGGGCAGGGACCACCGCTGCGTTGATCAGGCAGAGATCCTGCACTAGCCGGTAGTCTCCTGAAGCCTTTCGAACAGGAAGGATGGGTGTGTTACAGGGGGAAGTCATGGGGATCAAAAGACCCTGTCCTCTGAGACGGTCGATGATGGGCTTTAGTCCCCTGAGGTTATGAGTAGACAAAGGAAACTGGGGCCTGGCTGGGAAGCAGGTGGGGTCTCTTAGCCGGATGAGGACTGGAGGGTGGTGCCGAGCCACCACCGGGACTCGGGTGTCCCAGACCTCAGGATTAACAGAAGAGGTTGGGGGGTCAACAAGTAACATTAGGAAGGCCCCTGACGTGGGAGCTGATCCTGGAGTCAGGTGAAGAGTGGCCTTCAGCTTAGCGAGTATATCTCTTCCCAAGAGAGGAGTAGGGCAGGAAGGGATGACCAAAAAGGAGTGGGTAAATAGGCAGGAATCTAATTGGCAGGACAGTGGTTGGGTTTGGAGTGGACACGAGGGTTGGCCATCAATGCCCATAACCGAAACCTGGGAAGGACGTAAAGTGTCCCCGAAAGAGGAAAGGACCGAATAGGTAGCCCCCGTATCAACTAGAAAGTTGATGGACTTACCCGCTACCTGGAGCGTTACCCTAGGCTCGGCTTGGGTTATTGGGGTCCCCGAGTCTGGGCGGCATCAGTCATCATTGAAGCTCAGCAGTTCCGAGGCCGGAGGAGGGCAGGAGGTCTCCCTGGGGCGCTCTGGTCTCCGGCCCCTAGAGGTCAGAGCCCTAGAGGCCCGGGGACAGTCACTAGCCCAGTGTCCTCGTTGTTTGCACAACGGGCACGGCTTGGAAGGAGGCCGCGGATTGGGGCACATCTTGGCCCAGTGTCCTTCTTGGCCGCACTTGAAGCAGGCCCCCGGAGGGGGGTTTTGGGGCCCTGAGCCCGCCACCGGCCGGAGGGCTGCTACCAAGGCCTGGGTTTGCTGGTTTAGGAGGCTTGCCTGAAATTCGGCCTTTTGTTTGAGCCTTGCCTTTTGGCTGGCCTCAGCAGTTTCTTCACGGGCGTTATAAACTTTAAAGGCCATTTTTACCAGGTCTCGAATAGGGGTCTGAGGGCCATCCTCAGCCTTGGCCAGTTTTTTTTCGGATGTCAGGTGCGGATTGGGAGATAAAACGATTGGCCAAGGTAGCTGCCCCCATGGGGGACTCAGGGGACAGTCTGGTGTATTGAACAAGGGCCTCAGTCAGCCGATTAAGAAACATGGCTGGGTTTTCATCGGGCCCCTGAGTCACCTCATCTAGTTTGAGGAGGTTTACCACTTTATGAGAGGACGTTTCCATCCCATCAAGGAGACACTCTATCATATAGCGTACCCGCAGCTGGCCGCCACCCCCTTCCTGGTAGTTCCAATCAGGGTCGGTGTCAGGAACTGCCTGAGCTCCCGGGGGGCGCTCGGGGGAGGGGTTGGCACTATGCCGCTGGTCGGCCTTAGCCCTGGCTGCCGTCCAAATGGCCTGCCTCTCCTCGGGGGTGGTGGTAGATCCCAGGATGACATATATGTCCTGCCATGTTAAGGCATAGGCGCGGGTCAGACCAGTAAACTGCTTAATGTACTGAGTGGGGTTGGAGGAAAAGGATCCCAGCTTGGCCTCAATCTGTGCTAAGTCCTGGAGAGAGAAGGGGACATGGACCTGGGCCAGGCCATCGGCTCCGGCCACTTGCCGCAGAGGGAGTAGCGGGGCTGGGGGAGGGGGCGGGGAGGCCCCTGGAGGGTTGCTATGGGAGCGAGTGTGGGAGCTAACCGGAGACGAGAAGGGAGTGACGGGGGAAGAGGAGGATACAAGATAGGGCTAATGGCAGGAGAATCTGGGGCCGGCGGTGAAGTCTCAGGGGCGGGAACAGGAGCAAAAGAGGCCGGAGTAGGGTTAGAGGGGGAGGGGTTAGGAGGGGCCGGAGTGGAAGGGGAGGGAGTAGGAACCGGAGAGGAAGGGGAGGGGGCCGTGGGAGAGGCGTAGGGAGGGGGGGCCACCAGATCTTCTGGGGGAACAGAGAAAGCAGAGGACTCAGAAGCGGGAGGGGTTGGCTTAGCTCGGGAGGGTGGAGTCGGGGGGGCCATGGTGAGTAGGATCTGGCTAGGAGCACACGTAGTGCACAGGGTGGGGCGAGAGCGCAAAGCCCAAAAGGCCTGAACATAGGGGACCTCAGACCATTTTCCCGTTCTCCGGCAGTAATTATCCAAATCACGGAGGACGTCAAAGTCTAGTGTCCCTGTGGCTGGCCATTGTGAGCCATTATCTAGGGAATACTGAGGCCAGGCCTGTGAGCACAGAAAAGTGAGCTGCTTGGGACGGATATCTCTCTTTAGCCCTAGAGTCCGCAGGTTAGCTAGCAGGCACTCTAAGGGGGTGGAGTATTGGGGATCGGGTTTGGAGGCTGTCGATCCCATGGCGACCACGGGGCGTGGAGGCAACCCCCGCTGTCCGAACGTCTTCGGACAAGTCGAGGGGAGCCGGAGGTCCGTGTAGTCGCGGGGAACGTCTTCCTCATGGCCGCAGGGACCCGGAAAGGCCGAAGCCGGAGGTCTACTCAGCCGCTGGGGACGTCTCCCCACCGGCTGGTGACCGGGAGGGCCCAGTAAGTGCGCACTGGTTACGGAGCCCTAGGAGGTGATCGCCAGGGAGGGCAGGCCCCAAAGCCGAAGGGACTTACCCCGTATCCTGCCGTCCGGGGGGTTGGTCAGCCGCCTGGGTCCGGGGCTACCGCGGCGGTGGAGCTCGAGGGGGGCCTCAACGGCGAGTGCCGGGGGCCCCTCAACCCGAGCCCCACGTTGGGCACCAGATGTTAGAAAACAACGCGGGAGAAAGAAAAAGCCGCCTCTAAGGACCGGTGGTAAAGGCCTTTTATTAAGCGTCGCTCTTGCTCTCGGGCAGAACTCCCAGGGGGCTGGTGAGTGAGGAGACAAAGGGAGTCTGCAAGGTATGAGGGGTGGGGAGGGGTTTTATAGTCCGGGCAGGGCGTCCAGGCCAGGTCTTTTCATATAAGGAAGAAAGCGCGGGCTACAGCGGTGGTCAGTGTCCGAGGGCTCTGTGTTGGTACCTGATTGGACCAGGCTGCAGGGGGCCAGCCCCTGGAAGTTTAGCCAGCCTCCGGAATTTGCCTTGCAGCACTTTCCCGGGGGCATGCCCCGACCTTTCATTTACCATTACAGCTTAATGTGCATTCCATTCTAGCATGACCTCAAGGATTTGGGTAACTCATATTGGTCCTGAGGAGCATCTCCAATTGCAACCTGTGTCTGCCTAGGACATTCAGAACAGATTGCCAACTGTACAAAGTTATAAGAGGCCCTAGAAAAAAATAGGATATGGGCTCTGGCTCTGAATTTCCTCAAGTCTTCAGATAAGATTCTCAGTTCTCTGGGTCTTTAACACTATCTTAATACTCCTGTTAGAATATTGAAGCAGAGGACAGAAGTCTGAAAGGCCCTTGCCCACTGAAGTAGGTTTTAAAAACATGTATTATTCTTCACATGTGCCTCTCTGTTTAATATTCTTCAGGGTCCTTTTACCAGCCAGGATACAAGCTCTTGGGTGTCTTCTGCATAAGAGCTGCAATTAGAATATTTATGTATTTTTAGGGCAATAAAGGAATAACTGAATATCCATATCCAGAAAACACAATATTTGCATACTGAAGGCTTGTCTTTCTCTAAGTCCCTAGATAGCCTTCTTTGCGTCTTGACAGTTGCATTCCCTGGAGGTCAGTCATCATTATAAATTTAAAGTGACTTTTACAAGAACTCAATTAAGAGCAAACTCAGAAGAAGTTAGTGCACGTGTAATTCATGTATTTACTTGGTTACACAAGTAGCATGACAATGACTAGCAATGTGTAACTTCAGAGGATGCAGTATTACATAGTTGTTAGTAGTTTCTGTAAGTGAAAAAATGTGGATAGAAATTAGTCATAAACTCTTTATCCAGAGAAAGCATCTGGACCTCCTTTTCCATCTTTATTATAGAGTATAAGGTGTGTAGGACCTCAAATCCAAAAATATATTTTAATGATCTAATTGAATACCTATGTATGGACACAGGAAAGAAACTTATTTGGCACTGAGAACTGGTAGAAGACGTATAGTGACTGTAGATATTTGCTATAGAATATCTGCACATTAAGAAATACACTTTCTTTTAAAATTTAAGTATAGTTGATTTATCTTATTGTGTTAATTTAAGGCATATAGCAAAGTGATTATGTGACTCTTTTGAGACTATGGACTGTAGCCCGCCAGGCTCCTCTGTCCACGGGCTTCTCCAGGCAAGAATACTGGAGTGGGTTGCCATTTCCTTCTCCGGGGATCTTCCCGACCCAGGGATTGAACTCTGGTCTCCTGCATTGGCAGGCACATTCTTTACCGCTGAGCCACCAGGGAAGCACAAAGAGTTGATTTACCTTATTGTGTTAATTTCAGGTATACAGCAAAGTGATTTTATACACACACACCCACACACACACATACACACACATATATACTACTCAGCCATAAAGCAATATACTTTCATAGTATCTATACAAGAAATCTGATTTTCTTGTTGATACCTATTATAAAATCAGAGAAATAGCCCATGGGGAAAAGAACCTGAGTAAGCCATTTGTTTTGTTTTTGGATTTTTAAAAAGGGCTTCCCTGGTAGCTCAGCTGGTAAAGAATCTGCCTGCAAAGCAGGAGTTTGATTCTTGGGTCAGGAAGATCCAATGGAGAAAGGATAGGGTATCCACTCCAGTCTTCTTGGGCCTCTCTGATGGCTCAGTTGGTAAAGAATCCACCTTCAGTGCAGGAGACCTGGGTTCAATCCCTGGATTGGGAAGATCCCCTAGAAGAGGGCACGCAATCCACTCCAGTATTCTTGCCTGGAGAATCCCCATAGACAGAGGAGCCTGGCCAGCTACAGTCCATGGGGTCACAAAGAGTCAGAAACATCTGAGCGACTGAACACAGCACAGCACAAATGATGAAAAAGGCTTCTTCTCCAAAGAAAAGCCCTTCACTTTTTCCTCTGCAGTATTTTCAGAATGGGTAATACTGCACGAAAAATTCTCCTTCAGCTCTTTTCATCCATCTAACACTTCTACAAAAAATAGAGGAAAATTTGGAGCCATCAGTGTTGTTACTTTTGTTAGCCCAGATAGAAGAGATTGAAATAATTGGCTAATGTCAAGTATGAGGATTTTAGCTATCCATTATTTTATTTCATTTAAAGAAAAACAACTTCTCTGCTACATAACCTACTACCTTCTATATCTAAGAATTGCTTTTTAAAAAATTAAAACAGTTAAATCATTTATTAATAAGTGCCTCTGTATGAAATATTTTATTCTAATTAACTGTATGAAATGAAGCAAAATGTGTGGAGGAAAGCTGATATACAAAATTTCCATCTGAACATTAAAGCAGGAATCATCAAGACATTTCCCTAATATAAATGACTTGCTGCTCCTGCTTTTTATCTTACTGTGCTGATGGAATACATTGCAACTGGAGAAGTTAAAATGAAAGAGCCTGCCTCTCTGAAAAGCTAACCGATAAATGAGTGGTTGTGACATTGGAAAGCCCACTGCCCAGTGCTTGGCTTCCCACAGTCCACAAAAGAGACACTCGGTGCCTGAATGTGCATCCTGCATATCCTGGTTGTTCCACAACCATTGCCTCAGATTTTAAGGTTGTTGACAATGAAAACCCTCCTCATTTTTTTCCCTACTTGAGTCATGAAGTATGGGAAGTCACAATATAGGTGAAATAAATTAATTGCTAAAATAATCATTGTGTTTGCGTCTAAACTTTTCAATTTAGAGAAATTTTTCTTTTTATTTTTTTTTTTTGCCCCGAGTCTTAACAACTTTTAGAGAGACATGGAGAAATAGAAGTCAGGATTCCTAACCTCCTCTTTAACATATGATACAGCTGTCTTTTAAATTTACCTTTCTTTTATCTGGAAGGGCTAGTAGAGCATTCTATTGAGAAATAATTGGCTTTTTTCCTCCCAAGTTTATTACAAAGGAAAATGTATGAGTAATGGAGTTGCTTAAGCGTGGAGTTAGTAAGGGTTTGATGTATGTTTGTTTGATACACGAATGTACTAGTGGAAGAGTTTGATATATGTTTGTTTGATACACGAATGTACTAGTGTAGGCACTGAACTTAAAAACTATAATTATGGAAGTATAGATAACATATTTTCTACTTTTCAGGTGTTTACATTATGATGGGGAAAGAGACACATAAGCAAACAATTATAATGAAATTCTGTGAGGTCTTGTGAGAGACATGGAGAGGATGTTTCAGCAGCAAAGAGGAGTTCTTAATTTTGATTTGGAGGAAGAAAGGAGAGTGGTTTCCAGGAAAATTAAATAGGTGAGGTCATGAAAGTATATTAGAAGTTTACATTTTCTTGAAAAATATCTAGTTTTAAATAATCTTTCTTTGGATAGAGGTTGAAAATAAGATAATTATAAAATAAAACAAATATGTGTTGTTGTTTAGTGTGTATATATGTATTTTTTGTTTGTTTGTTTGGGAGGGCACTGCTGCTCTGAACTCATTCAATTATCCAATACTTTTCACAGTAACACTATTTTCCTTTTACATCTTGTGTTTGTAAAGCTATATCTTATGACCCATACCTTATGTTCTACCTAACTCATTAGATACTGCTAAATGTCCTTCCCTGGTTCTTTTCCCCCTTCCTAAATGATAAAAGTTGGAGGGCTCTAGAGCTTAGTACTCAATTCTCTTCTTTTTGCTCTTTATATTCACAACCTTGATGGTTTCACATTTATAGATTTAACAGTCCTCTATATGCCATATGGTATAGTTTTCCGAATTTATGTCTGTGGCTTTGATGTCCCTTTTGAACTTCATATTCAATATGCAACTGCCTCCATGACATTTTCTCTTTTCCAAAAATGAACTCTGAGTTTCTCCCCAAGAACTGCTTCTTCACTTTAGTAAACAGCCTTCATCCAGTTGCTCAGGACGGTTGTGCTGTCACTCTTGAATACTCTTATCACCACTACCCCCAACCACTGCATCAGCAAATCCTGTTACCTAAGCTTATAAACTACTCCCAAATTCATTCCTCCTGTAACTATTTCTACTGTTAGCTCACTAGTTGGAGCAATCATCATATTTTTCCATAGCTATTTTAATAGCCCAAACTGGGCAATTTGTGTTAGTTCAGTCTTTGCAGTGGAAGATTTATGGGGAGTTAATGGTAGAATTGTGCAATGAGTGGTCAAAGTGAAATGGAAGTCAAGACCATTAGGAATGAGAAAGCCAAGAAACTAAGGGATCAGGGTATAGAAAGATTATCTACATCAACTTTGAAATTGTCAAATTGATGACAAACATAGGGCAAGAAAGAAACATAGGGATTCAGGAGCTAAAATCTAAAACATTAAGTGAATGAGGGGTAAAATATTTGGTTTTATGTATTTACACTTACTTTTTAACTCCTCTCTACTTACTGACCTGCTTTTGCATAAATCTCACACCTCTCACCAGTGCGTGGGTTCTCTGTATAGCCTTCCACGTTTAGTTCATGTTAATGGCCTCATTCCCTGCGTTGTTTTTCGGCTCAAATTCCTAAGAGCAAGAAACAGATTGGCTCAGCGTATCCCTGTTTGGGTAGTCTTTTTTTTTTTTTTCTGCCTGTGGCAGACCACATCATAGTTTATCCTTTGGATAGGTTTCAGCTTCTGATCTGAGTAGCTGTAGCCAGAGGGCAGACATGGAAGGACAGGGCAGGAATAACTGTCATGACTACCTAGGATTGTAACTTCAGCAAAAATTGGATTGAGTGGTTTCTCTTGTACGCTTAAGGCATTGAAGGCACTTTGGACGTAGCACACAATTATTGAAATGTCAATATGGTTGTGTCAGAGACTGAAATAGTGAAGCAGCAGAGAAGATGTGGGCAGTGGGAGGATATCATTTTACAAAGTACTAGCACAGGCACACTGGCATTTCAGTAGAACAAAACAAAACAAAAAACTAAACTGAGAATGTACAAGACTTCACTTAGAGCTCTATGTATCTTAGATATTAAAATGTGCCTTATTTCCTTTCTTTCATTCATTTACTCAATATTTATTAACCAGCCACTCTCAGCTAGCTTGTGGTATAATGAGTAGAAGATCCATGTAGAGAAATTAGAAAGTCTGTGCTGTTCCCCACAACACCAAAACCCTCCTTGTTATGTAAAAACTCAGGCCCCCTTAACTAGTTCTTAACTCATGAAGAAAGATGTGCAATGCTACATAATGGATTATTACTTTTCTTTCTTATAAGAACTTGTTACTTTCTTCTTTTTACTTTCTTTCCCCTTAAAGTAGGAAGAAAGATAGCAGACTTCATAGAAAATCAGAAAGATTAATGAAGTCAGAAGGCAGTACTTTGAAGATGAAAGTAGTTACTAAGTATTAAAGTGGGGCCCATGCAGTCTGTACCACCACTCCCTGAACTGAAGGCACACCATAATGGTTTATAATGTCAAAAGGCCTTTGTTGAAAATTCAAGTGATACAATGAGGTGCTTGATCATCTTGGATTTCCAACAAAGTATTATTCTATTTTCAAGGACATGACATCTGAAAAAAATACAAAGACACATATTCAGGACAACAAGGGGATTCTGGACAGAATGAATGAAGTAAGGATCCACATCATGGTGCATATTTCAATGTTCAGAAGGTGTATGCGGGAAAAATCCTCTACTCCATTGCTTGATCTTGAGTTATAAATACTAAAACAAAGGGATTTGCAAGCAGAGTCCACTTGGCATCCAAGATGCTTCCAGGACCTGAGAGATTAGGTAAGATGAAGGTCAAAAGTAGGTCTGAGAACATTGATCTGGATAAATCCTATAAATATATGCTGTATAGCTTAGTCTGGTCAGGGATGGGGAAATCAGACTGAAGAATCGCGTGAGATTGTAGGTTATTTGCTCTTTATGTTATTTGCTTGCTATTTATTTTCTGTACTCAGTGTTATGGCTTTAATTGTGTCCTCCACTCAAAAGATGTGTTGAAGTCCTTAACCTCTAGTACCTGTGAATGTGACCTTATTTGGAAACACAGCCTTTGCAGATGCCATTAATTAAGAAGAAGTCATACTAGAACAGAGTGGACTTCTAATCCAACGTGACTCTTGTCCTTATAAGGAGATGGCCATGTGAAGACAAAGAGGCACAGGAAGAACACCAAGGATTGCTGGCTGTGAGCAGAAGCCAAGAGAAAGGCCTGGAAAATATTCTACCTCAGAATTCTCGGAAGGAACCAACACCTTGATTTCAGGGGGCCTCCAAAACTAAGAAAAAAAAGTACATTCCTGTTGTTTTAAGTCACCCATTTAGTGGTCCTTTGTTATGACAGCCCTAGGAATTGAATACCCTAAGGATGAGAAAATATCCCATTCAATCTACGCATGTGCATTTATTTTTCTTTCAAATAATTCTGTGCTCACTGCTGCATGTTGTAGGGCAGGAGTTGAGAAATTTTTCTATAAAGAGTTATTGTTTCAGGCTTGGCAGGCCACTAGGTCTCAGGTGCAATGACTCAACCCTGCCTTTGAGGACAGAAGTAGTCACACACAGCAAGTGACTGGTGGTGACTGTCCAACAAAACTGTCTTCATGGACATTGAAACTTGAATGTGGTGTAGTTTTCAACTCTCATGAAATATTATTCTTTTGGTTTTATTGAAACATTTAAAATGTAAAACAAAACAAAACAAACCTTTTTAGCTTATGGGCCAGAATTGGCCTGGGGGCCATGGTTTGCCAACCCCGATTGTAAGGGAAAGAAAGTAGGTTTTTGACTCAGAGCTGGCTTGACCACTTACTAGCAGCCTAATTTTTGATGTTCTTTACTCCTCTGAGTTTTGATTTCTTCTCTTGCAAACTAGAAATAATTATGTTTTCCTCCAAAGACCAGTGGAAGAATAAATTAGCTCTTAGTAGGATTGGTTTTATGGGCATGTGATCTATGCAATTTCCCAGGACCCTGCCATTTGAAGGGCCCTGCATTTAGTTTAATGCTCTGTTGTCACCATCTTGAGATTCTTCCTAGTTTTGTACAGGTTCTATATTTTCATTTTGCATCAGGCCTGGTACATGATGTGGCCAGTTCTGGCTCCTAGCACCAACTAAGAGCCCAAAAAGAATAGCTATTTGTATTACTATGCATTGTAATGTGTAGGTTATTGAAAAGCTAAACTTTATCCTTGGTTAAGGAGGCAAGGCTTCTTTGGGAAAGGACGAGGATATTTGCTCTTAAAAGAAAGGCAGTGATTATAAGAAAGACAGACATACTCAAAACAGATGAGCAGACAGACAGGAAAAGTAAAGAAACGATGATCTAACTCTCTAACATGCCAAATTGGGAGCCAAGAAGAAATGCTCCAGAGATGACCCATTTGTGTGGGGAACCTAACGATTCTCTTGTGATGAAGGTTTGTGCTATGAAATAACTTGGAAATGTGCTGGCTTTGCAGGGATCTATGCACAGAATGCTAAACAAATCCTTGCAGTCGGGTCTTGCAGCAGTCTATTTTGAGCAGTGACATCAGAGCATTTATCCAAATACTTGTTTAAATAGAAATGTAAAAAGAGGTGCATTGCAGCGTCTGCTGAGCAGCATAAATCTTACCCTGGTAGAAATCTGGGACTCTGAGGCTGTCTTGCCAACACAGCACTGAGTCTGACCTACTATTAATTTCTTTTGCTCCTTGTACGTGACCGAATTGGAAAACTCAGAGCTCCAAATGAATTAGATGATCACCAGCTTTTCATTCCACTTTTTGGAACTGCTGCCCATTTAAAAGAGTCAAGCACTATGCAATTCAGAAATAAAGAAGCAACATCATTTTTTTCTTTTTATATCTGGGAAGCCACCCTTTTTGGTGAAAAAGTTCCCCTTGATAGTGCTCTAGCTTGTTTGGGTTTATGTCAGACAGCATTTCAAAATCTTTAGGATGCTGCAAGAATTCCATTTCCAGGCTCATAAGCTAAAGCCAGGTTTTATCATCTACTGTGAGCTTTGGCAGGGCTTTCATCATGAGGGTATATGTAGGAAGTGAAGGTGGTCCATCCAAAAAGCTACTCAGTTACTATTCTGCCAATGCCATACCCTCACTCTGGGGAATGGCTTCAACAACTGGCTGGGTATATCTTATTCAGAATTATGTAAGCAAACAAAACCATTATAAAATGAATAATAGCGTATACTAAGCAGTTTATATTATACAGCAAGGATGGTTACGTAAAGACCTTACCTCAGTATGAAATTGATGTGAACTTCCATTCACCTCTAAGCTATTGGTGAATATCTGAGTCACTTGTGTGTTAACTGTGTTGATGCCAAACTTACACAGTTGCTTTCTTTTGTTGTCTCGGTGGCTGGGCTAGCCCTGAGTCACTTTCTCATTTCTTGATGATTCCCATTGGGCTGGTCACTTTTCAATTCAAGGGTTGAGTCTGCCAGACCTCACATCTTCACATTCCTGGTGAGGAAGTGGATGAGAAACACAAACTTTATTAGTCAAGAAGTTCAGGAAACTCTGCTCTGCTCCTCTTTTGGGCATCTGCAATTGTGCATCAGGCCCCTTTGTTGTTCATTAGTACCTCCAATGTGTACTGCTCAGGGATGGAGGGAGAAGGTGAAGATAAAATTAGTCAATTTGTCTTTTTATTAGCAGGTCTGGCAAAGACTCGGAGGAGGGTTCACAAACAATGGTCAAAGTGAAAGGGAATCGTCTATACCATTCCTACACCTGATTTACAAGTGAGCTGAAGGCTGGCTGAAGTCCCCTTTGCTAAATAGTATCCTGAGGGTTCAAATGTTTTGTACAAATGCCTGCCTTAGTCTAAGTCTAAAATGGGAATCTAACGGTTGGCTGGGATCAAATAGATTTGCTAGATATGTTTAAAAGATTAAATAGATTTAACTGATTCCCCCTTCCACTTAAATGAATTTAAAAAAATTGAGATTTGGTTTTATTTTGTTTCATGTTTTACATAAGAAGGCATGGCCTTTAAAAGTCAGGTGGGACTGAAAATAAACAAGGAAAAACTTAAATAAATAAGCACAGTAATTTTAGATAGTGGTAAGGGCTAGGAGAAGATGAGGCCAGATGAAAAATCAATGACTGAATGGGAACATGATGTTATTGTAGATCAGGTAGTCAGAAAAGACCTCTTGAAGAGATGACATCTGATCAGGGACCTGAGTGATGAGAAGGAGAAATTCTGAGGGAACACCTTCCAACCAGAGGACTCAGTTCAATTCAGTCGCTCAGTCATGTTCGACTCTTTGTGACCCCACGGACTGAAGCACGCCAGGCTTCCTTGTCCATCACCAACTCCCGGAACTTGCTCAAACTCATGTCCACTGAGTCAGTGATGCCTTCCAACCATCTTATCCTCTGTCGTCCCCTTCTCCTCCCACATGCAATCTTTCCCAGCGTCCCAGGGTCTTCCCCAATGAGTCAGTCCTTCACATCAGGTGGCCAAAGTATTGGAGTTTCAGTTTCAGCATTAGTCCTTCCAATGAATATTCGCCAGCTGATTTCCTTTAGGATTGACTGGTTTGAACCAGATCGAACCAGAGGACTGGCAAATGTAAAAGTTCCTAGGCAGAAAAGAAGTTCGGCTGTAAGAGAAGCTACCATTAGGCTTGTGTAATTGAAACAGTGAACAAGGGGACGAGTGGTAAAGGACTAAATTAGGGATGTAGACAAACATCAGAGAACACAGATTCCTGAAGGCTGTACTAAAGGTTTTATGTTTCATTCTAAGTACAGTGATAACTGGGCTTCCCAGGTGGCGTTAGTGGTAAAGAACCCGCCTGCCAGTGAAGGAGACATAAGAGATGCAGGTTTGATCCCTGGGTCGGGAAGATCCCCTAGAGGAGGGAATGGCAACCTACCCCAGTATTCTTGCCTGGAGAATTTCATGGACAGAGGAGCCTGGCAGGCTAATGCCCACAGAGTCACAAAGAGTGAGACATGACTGAAGTGATATAGTACACATGCACAGTGGAAATTATTGTTGAGTTTTAAACAGGGAAGTGGCACAGTCTCAAGTATGATTTATTCTTACTTTTTGTTGATAACAGATAGTAGGACAGGTAAGAGTTTTAGCTGGGGGACCAGTTAAGAGACTGTTGAAATAAGTCAAGAGATAAAATGAGAGTTAGTTTAAGATGGCTATGCTGGAGATGATGAAAAATAGCAGAATTAGATACCAAATTTTAAGGTAGAACTTGTTAATGGATTAGATAGGCATGGGAGTAGGATTGAGGAGAAAAGAGTAGTCAAGGATGATTCTTTGGTTAATGCCCTAAGAAAACGTATGACTTTGGACAAGTAACTTAATGTCTCTGAGCCTGTTTCTTTATCTGAAAAGTGAGGATTACCACAGCTACATCCCATAGTATACTTAACTAACATCAGTTGAAGGATCCTTACATCTCAGGTATTTTGATGTTGCTTTACATTTTTATCTTAGGTTTGTGCTCACCAGGTTTCTAGAAGGTTATTAAAGGACATTATTTCCATTCTACACACAAGGAAACCGATGCTTATAAAA
The DNA here is from genome assembly GCF_019320065.1 of Cervus canadensis. NCBI lineage: Eukaryota > Metazoa > Chordata > Mammalia > Artiodactyla > Cervidae > Cervus > Cervus canadensis. Next base: position 108,565,576 of record NC_057419.1, read on the forward strand.
CTGTGAAGGTTTTATATCACATGGCAAATAAGTGGCAGATGCAGGCCTTAAATCTATTTTTGTTTGCTTCAAAGCTCATTCTTTTTCTGGTTAAGTGCTGCCCAGAATTGTGATAGTCGACTGAACCTTGGAAACACGACTCTATCTTAAGGACTTGCAATGCTATAATTGGGAATCTGAATAGGAAGTAAAAGTCTCAAACTTTATAGAAAGCAACAAGCCCAGAGTTGCTCTTCTAATCCCCTGGAGCTCCTTCTAAATGATGGACTAGGAGCAAGACATTCTGTTGAAGTTTGCCCAGGGTTGTAAACATTTAAAAATTTTTTCCCAGTTTAATTTTAAACGGAATGTTATTAAGCAGATGGGGTCCCACTAGCAGTTTAACTTGGAAATGCAGGATATCTAAAATGAGCTAATTCAAGGCACCTGCTGCCGGTTGCCTTGTCAGGATAGTACAAATATTAGGAAAATGAATTTTTAAAATGGGAGGCCAGGGTAAAAAATACCCAGAGTCAAATGATACTAAAAATGGTAATTCTGTGTTTTCCAAGACACAATTTTCCCTATGTATAAACTTCTATGTGAAATTTAAGAGAGAGAAACAGTAAGGGTGTGGAAATGTTAAATCAACCAAGTTGGTATTTATTTACAGAGAAGAAACTGAGGTTTAACACTTTTAAGTTGCCCAATCATTTCTCCAACAGAGGTTTTTAGGCATATCTCACATGCCCTTTTCTCCTTTACCACATTTTTTCAGCTTCTAGGAGATAGAAGTGAAGTGAAGTGAAAGTCGTTCAGCCGTTTCCAACTGTTTGCAACTCCATGGACTATATAGTCCATTGTATTCTCCAGGCTAGAATACAGGAGTGGGTAGATTTGCCTTTCTCCAGGGGTTCTTCCCAAACCAGGGATCGAATGCAGATCTCCTGCATTGCAGGCAGATTCTTTACCAGCTGAGCCACAAGATAGAAATGCTGCTCAAATCTACCAGTCTGGTGCTACATAAAATTGGGAGATTATGAAAGCTCTTAAGAACTGACCTCATGCTTCTCCCAATCTTTAAGCCGACATTCAAACTACCCCAGAGAACAATCTGTCATCCTTTTTTCCTAATGTCACCCACAGACAGAGACAGAGACTTCCTGGGTAATATGCCCTTTGTCTCTCATGCACATTTTCACTTGCATAAATGTGTGTGTTCTGTTACTTTCTGTTCTGCTATACACAGGTGTGATAAAAGACATAGCCAAGAGAATTTCACAGATTATTTGTTTTTAAATAATTGTTTTATTAAAATAAATTAATTTACTTATTTTAATTCACCAAAGAATTGATGCTTTTGAACTGTGGTGTTGGAGAAGACTGTTGAGAGTCCCTTGGACTGCAAGGAGATCCAACCAGTCCATCCTAAAGGAGATCAGTCCTGGGTGTTTATTGGAAGGACTGATGTTGAAGCTGAAACTCCAATAATTTGGCCACCTGATGTGAAGAGCTGACTCATTGGAAAAGACCCCGATGCTGGGAAAGATTGAAGGTAGGAGGAGAGGGGACCACAGAAGATGAGATGGTTGGATGTCATCACCGACTTGATGGACATGGGTTTGGGTGGACTCCGGGAGTTGGTGATAGACAGGGAGGCCTAGCGTGCTGCAGTTCATGGGGTCGCAAAGAGACGGACATGACTGAGCAACTGAACTGAACTGAATTACTTTAGAATATTGTAGTGTTTCTTGCCATACATTGACATGAATCAGCCATGGGTGTACATGTGTTCCTCATCCTGAACCCTCCCTCCCACCTCCCTCCCCATCCCATCCCTCAGGGTCATCCTAGTAAACCAGCCCTGAGCACCCTGTCTCATGCATTGAACCTGGACTGGCAATCTATTTCACATATGGTAATATATGTGTTTCAATGCTATTCTCTCAAATCATCCCACCCTTGCCTTCTCCCACAGAGTCCAAAAGTCTGTTCTTTACATCTGTGTCTCTTTTGCTGTCTCACATATTGGGTCATCATTACCATCTTTCTAAATTCCATATATATGTGTTAGTATACTGTATTGGTGTTTTTCTTTCTGACTCACTTCACTGTGTATAATAGGCCCCAGTTTCATCCATCTCATTAGAACCAATTCAAATGCATTCTTTTTAATGGCTGAGTAATAATCCATTGTGTATATGTACCACTGCTTTCCCACCCATTCATCTGCTGATGGACATCTACATGGCTTCCATGTCCTAGCTATTGTAAAGGGTGCTGCGATGAACATTGGAATACATGTGTCTCTTTCAATTCTGGGTTCCTCGGTGTGTATGCCCAGCAGTGGGATTGCTGGGTCATATGGCAGTTCTATTTCCAGTTTTTTAAGGAATCTCCACACTGTTCTCCATAGTGGCTGTACTAGTTTGCATTCCCACCAACAGTGTAAGTGGGTTCCCTTTTCTCCACACGCTTTTCAGCATTTACTGTTTGTAGACTTTTGGATAGCAGCCATTCTGACTGGCGTGAAATGGTACCTCATTGTGGTTTTGATTTGCATTTCTCTGATAATGAGTGATGTTGAGCATCTTCTCATGTGTTTGCTAGCCATCTGTATGTCTTCTTTGGAGAAATGTCTGTTTAGTTCTTTGGCCCATTTTTTGATTGGGTCGATTATTTTTCTGGAATTGAGCTGAAGGAGTTGCTTGTATATTCTTGAGATTAATTCTTTGTCAGTTAGCTATTATTTTCTCCCATTCTGAAGGCTGTCTTTTCACCTTGCTCATAGTTTCCTTCATTGTGCAAAAGCTTTTAGCTTAATTACGTCCCATTTGTTTATTTTCCTTTTATTTCCATTAGTCTGGGAGATGGGTCATAGAGGATCCTGCTGTGATTTATGTCAGAGTGTTTTGCCTATGTTTTCATTGTTTTTGTATCCATTCAGCCAGTCTTTGTCTTTTGGTTGGAGCATTCAACACATTTACATTTAAGGTAACTTTTGATAAGTACGATCCCATTGCCATTTACTTTGTTGCTTTGGGGTCAAGTTTATAAACCTTTCCTGTGTTTCCTCTCTAGAGAAGCTCCTTTAGCATTTGTTGAAGAGCTGGTTTGGTGGTGCTGAATTCTCTGAGCTTTCGCTTGTCTGTAAAGCTTTTGATTTTTCCTTTATATTTGAATGAGATCCTTGCTGGGTACAGTAATCTTGGTTGTAGGTTTTTCTCTTTCATCACTTTAACCATGTCCTGCCATTCCTTTCTGGCCTGAAGAGTTTATATTGAATGATCAGCTGTTATCCTTATGGGAATGCCCTTGTGTGTTATTTGTTGCTTTTTCCCTTGCTGCTTTTAATATTTGTTCTTTGTGTTTGATCTTCATTAATTTGATTAATATCTGTTTTGGGATGTTTTGCCTTGGGTTTATACTGTTTTGGACTCTCTGGGTTTCTTGGAATTGGGTGGCTACTTGCTTCCCCATTTTAGGGAAGTTTTCAACTATTATCTCCTCAAGTATTTTCTCATGGCCTTTCTTTTTGTCTTCCTCTTCTGGGACCCCTATGATTCGAATGTTTGAGTGTTTGACATTTTCCCAGAAGTCTCTGAGGTTGTCCTCATTTCTTTTAATTCTTTTTTTCTCTCTGCTTCATTTGTTACGACCATTCTATATTCCACCTCACTTATCCTATCTTCTGCCTCAGTTATTCTATTGTTGGTTCCCTCCAGAGTGCTTTGGTCTCAGTTACTGCATTATTCATTACTGATTGACTCTTTTTTATTTCTTCTAGATCCTTGTTAAACATTTCTTGCACCTTCTCAATCCTTGTCTCCAGACTATCTGTAACTCCATTTTGTTTTCAAGATTTTGGATCATTTTTACTATCATTATTCTGAATTCTTTTTTCAGGTAGACTCCCTATCTCTTCCTCTTTTATTTGGTTTGGTGGGCATTTATCATGCTCCTTACTGCTGAATATTTCTCTGCCTTTTCATTTTGCTTAGATTCCTGTGTTTGGGGTGGCCTTTCTGTATGCTGGAAGTTTGTGGTTCCTCTTTATTGTGGCAGTTCCTCCCTGTGGGTGGGGTTGGATGAGTGACTTGTCACGGTTTCCTGGTTAGGGAAGCTTGCGTCCATGTTCTGGTGGGTGGAGCTTGATCTCTTCTCTCTGGAGTGAAATGAAGTGTCCATTAGTGAGTTTTGAGGTGTCTATGGGTTTGGTGTGACTTTTGGCCGCCTGTATTTTAATGCTCAGGGTTATGTTCTTACGTTGTTGTAGAATTAGCTTGATATGTCTTGCTCTGGAACTATTGGCTCTTGGGTGGAGCTTGGTTTCAGTGTAGGTATGGAGGCTTTTGGATGAGCTCTTGTCAATTAACATTCCCTAGAGTCAGGAGTTCTGGTGTTCTCAAATTTTGGATTTAAGTCTTCTGCCTCTTGCTTTAAGTTTTATTCTCACAGTGGCCTAAAGACTTCTCCATCCATACAGCACCGATGATGAAACATCTAGGTTAATGGTGAAAAGATTCTCCACAGTGAGGGACACCCAGAGAGGTTCACAGAGTTACATGGAGAAGAGAAGAGGGAGAGGAAGATAGAGGTGACCAGGAGGAGAAGAGGGGGAGTCAAAAGGAGAGACTCAGTTCTAGCCAGTAATCAGTTCCCTAAGTGTTCTCCATAGCCTGGAACACCCAAAGAGATTCACAGAGTTGGGTAGAGAAGAGAAGGGGGAGGGAGGAGATAGAGGTGACCTGGGTGAGAAAAAGGAGAGTCAAAAGGGGGGAGAGCAATCAAGCCAGTAAGCACACTCCTAAGTAAAAATGGGTATTGAATATTGAATTCTTAAATGTACAAAATTGATAGCAAATACTAAAAAGCAAAGATTAAAAATCTAGAGTAGAGGTTAAACTCTCAAAAATACAATATTAAAAATACAAAACAAAATCACAAAAATTATAAAAAATATATATGAAATTTGCTTAAAGATAGGGTCTTTTTTTTGGAAATGTAATAGTAGGTTATAATAGTGCAAATTAAAGGAGTAATAAAGAACTTAAAATTTAAATTTAAATATAATAATAGTAAAATATATCTAGGAATTTCTCTGGAGCTGTTGAGGGCCGTGTGGGGTCAGTTCAGTTTCAGACTTGTTCCAGCTTATACTTCTCGAGGTCTATAGGCCCCTTCCAATGTTGTTGGTGCTAACTACACGGTTTTAATCTTTCGCACCTGTCACTTCCAACGTGGTTCCCTCTTCTTTGTTTATTTTGGCTTCCTCTGTTTTCACGTCTCTTCACTGTCTAATTTCTGCCCTAACACAAGGGGGCGAAGGTGGTCACTTGTTCAGTCGTGCCTTGGGGAGGGAGAAACACTGCAAACAAATATCACTGGTGTGTTTGGGGAGTGCTCGCAGTGTCTGGGCCACGCTGGGTTTGCCCCCGCTCACGGCGTGTGTGCTTTCCCTGTCTACACTGCTCAGGCTCCAGGTTGCTCTGCAGGGGAGCTATCTAAAGCAGGCACTGGGTTGCATGCACTTCTCAGGTCTAAGCCACTCAGGTTCAGGTTCTTGGGTACTCCTCAAAGGCACAGACTTGGTTGGGCTCGCGTTTTGTGCCCTTCCCAGGTCTGAGCACCTCAGGCGACCAGATGCTTGGCAAGCACAGTCTCCCAGGTAGGCAGTGCGTCTTATTACCTCCCCAGTCCCAGCCGCTCGGTTTCCTGGGTGCACAGCCAGAGCACCGTCTCAGATGTGCCCTATGTCTCCTCTGGGGAGCTGACGCCTGACTGCGACCCTCCTGGTGGGTGTCAATCATCCAGGATACCAGGAAGACTTGGTTAGCAACTGGGAGCCTGCTCACAGTTTGGTGGAAGATGCCGTCTCTGGGGCCCAGATTGCCCCTTGCCTTCTGGCTCTGGCTGTCACCAGCCTGCCTCTCTGTCTCCAGCGGGGGGATGGGCCGGTCCACAGCCGGCTAGCCCTCCTCTCGTAATTGCTCAATCCTTCGTTCTGTGAGCAGACCAGGCTGTGCCTTAGAGCTTTTCGAGAGAAAGTTCTCTCTCTTTCTTTCTTTTTTTCTCTCTGGCTATCCCACAGTTTGGGTTGCTATCTCACCTTAGCTCCTTCAGATTGTCCTCAGGGCATTCAGGCCCGGTCCTTGCCCTAAGCATGCAGCCCATGCCTCCCAGTTCAGACCCCACTCGCTGCTGGCGGACTCCTGCATCTTGGCTATTTCTCTGCTGGGAGTTGCGATTAGGCACGTAATCTGTAGGTTTTTTGTTTTTCCTCCCTGTTATGTTGCCCTCTGAGATTCCAAAACCCCCTGCAGATCAGCCGGTAAGAGGGTTTCCTGATGTGTGGAAACTTCTCCTTCACGACTCCCTCCCCAGGACGGGTGTCTGTCCCTAACTCTTTTGTCTTTCTTTTGTATTTTGTCCTACCTCCTTTCAAAGAGAATGATTTGCCTTTCTGGGTGCCTTGTGTCCTCCGGCAGCATTCAGAAGTTGTTTTGTGGAATTTGCTCAGCCTTCAAATGATCTTTTGATGAATTTGTGGGGAGAAAGTGGTCTCCCCGACCTAGTCCTATTCCTCCACCATCTTAGGACTGCCCCCATCCATAGATTGCTAATAGGCATGCATCAGGTCATTGGCCCTAGGGTTTCAACTTCTAAATTGTTTATTAGTGGAAGACTACAGGTTGTGTGTTCAACTGCTTGATTCAGCTTTAACAAATTATAGACGAACAAAATGAAAGAATGCTTGTCCTTAAAGGAACAACCCCAGAACTGGTGTTAGAGGCTGCCTTAGTGGAAATATTAAATCTACCAGGACATTTGTTGCAGGTAGCAATTTGTGCTTTTGTGGTATCCTTCTGGGGCAATGAACCCGGCAAAATGAAGACAAATGATCATTTCAGGGCAGAAATAACATCACAGCAGAAGATTCAACAAGATTGCCTAGTTATTATATTGTGTTTTTTTTTTTTTTTCTTCTAAAGATGAAATACTGTAGTTTAAAAGACTACTTAGTGGCAATTTGGAGTTGTGTTAAAGAAACTTTCCATATTTAAGTTAAGTCAGTCTTCAGAGACTGAATTTTAATTTCAAGACCACAAAATGTGGTATGAAACAGCATAAAAATAGTGGCCAATGAAAGAAAGCAAAAAAAAAAAAAAGGAAAAAGAAAGAAAGCTCAAATAAAGGAAATTTTGAAACAGATTATATAGCCATTCTATATACTATTAACTCTCATCCTTATTAATGAAAATAATTACATCCTACAAAATTTTGTAAATGCTTCTTGGCATGGTGAATATCTGATTTAAGGATGAATTTCTGAATGATCCAAGTGTGTTTGTTCTTGGGGACACATGTCATTTAGAATTCTATTAATGTTTGGCTTGGCTTCTTTACAGTAACTTTCTAGCTCTAAAACTGTAAACAAGCTAGAGCAGCAAGTCAGTCCAAGGCCTATGGCTGCTTTACTGAAGTAATGGAGTCTGGAATCTGAAATCTATTTTCTGTATCTCTCAAAATATAGATGAAGAAATTGAGGTCCAGAGAAGGATAAATTCAGTGCCCTTCTCTTTCCCTACTTGCAACTCTATGTAGATGAAATATTTCAGTCTTTCCTTTAAAAAAAAAAGTTTAGTTAAAAAAATATCTTTCATTTTATTATTGGAATATAATTGCTTTACAATGTTGTGTTAGTTTCTCCGATATGACAACTTGAATCAGTTGTAAGTATACATCTATCCCCTCCCTTTTGAGCCTCCCTCCCATCCCCCCATCCCACTCCTCTAGGTCATCACAGAACACTGAGCTGAGCTCCCTGTGTTGCACAACAACTTCTTATTAGCTATCTGTTTTACACATGGGAGAGTATATATGTCAATGATACTCTCTCAATCCACCCCACCCTCTCCATCCCCTCTTTTGTCTACATGTCCGTTCTCCATGTTTATGTCTCTCTTCCTACCCAGAGTTGATTAATAGTATTTTCTTTGCGTGTGTTTTTGACCAATGTCCAGCTTATTCCAGGAAGTATTAGGGAAAAAAAAATCTGATAGTGAAGTAACAGGATGAGACAAGGATGGGGAAGAGGATCATTTTTCAGAAGTAAGTGGGCAAAGTAGTACATTTCTCGTTTTACAGACATTGCTGATTATCACAATGGACAAGTCTGATTAGCATATGTACAAAGGATAAACACCTTATTTTAAAGAATACAATATTAAGAGATATTTAAAAATATATATTTTGTAGGTGAGTCGCCTACAAGGTCAGTCAAGGAACAACTACAGAAACCTCAGAAGCTCAAAAGGGTCCTAAATTTAAAAAATCTGTTTAAATATGGAGCATTGTCAACTGGTAAAGAATTTACCTGCAATGCAGCAGACCCTGGTTTGATTCTGGGTCAGGAGGATCCCCTGGAGAAAGGAGTGACTACCCATTCCAGTATTCTTGGGCTTCCCTGGTCAGTAAAGAACCTGCCTGCAATATGGGAGACCTGGGTTCGATCTCTGGGTTGGGAAGATCCCTTGGAGGGGGGCATGGCAACTCACTCTGTTATTCTTGCCTGGAGAATCCCCATGGACAGAGGAACCTGGTGGGCTACAGTCCATGGGGTTGCAAAGAGTTGGACATGACTGAGTGGCTAAGCAAACATTATCAACTAGACTTGTAGTGCATGCTAGATATGAAATTTCTAAAAATTTGAAACATACCCTGCCCACAAAGAAAGCCCATCTGTGACTGGAAAATCATAAAATAAGACCTAATTGTCACCTTAGATGTTCCTCTTCCTAAATAAAGGTAAAATCTTGAAAAAAATATAGTCAAAATCATTTTTTTTAAGTTATTAAACTATCCCTCATTTAAAAAGATTGCTTCAGTTTTGTTAAAGTTGTCTTCTGGTAATTTTTTTTTTCTTTTACTACTTTTGTTACTCCTCAAACCCTATAACATAAAGGGAATAAGGACTCAGATAATATTTCACACATAAGGAAAACAAAATGAATAATAAACATGCACAGTATTTTATTCTTACTGGTAATCAAGAAAAAACAAACTGAAATAAAATAATAACAACAACAATAGTATAGTTCTATTTGCATTAGCAAATTAACAAAAATAAATAATATTAACTGAGACTCCAGCAGTTAACACAGAATTGAGTCACTCAGATTGATTTCACTGATGGGCAGGGAACCCATTTGGAAAGTAATTTAGCAATACATCAACAGCCATACAAATATTTTTATTTGACCCATAAATTCTAGTTCTAGAAATCTGTCACAAAGAAATAATCCAACTGAAGAAACAAATATATTCTAAGACAAAGGCAATCTTGCCCCCCAGGAGACATTTGACAATGTCTAGAGCTATTTTTGTTTGTCACAACTGTGAGAATGCTACTGGCAGCTGGGGGGTAGAAACCAGGGATGTTGTTCAACATCCAATGGTCCACAGGACAGCCTCTTACAGCAAATTATTGTCACTAGTGACAAAGTTGGGAACCTTGCTCTGAGGTGCTCAATGTAGAATTATGTATAACTTGTGACTTACTGGAAACAACTTAGATTCTTCTCCCCCCTCCCACAAAGACATAAATGTTTAAGATATTAAGGTGCATCATCCACATGATATACTATTATGTAGACATTTAAAGTGTTAGGATGTTTTAAGTGAAGTTTTAAAAATGCAACAAAAGTGGAACCGAAAAAATCTCATCCAATCAGTGAGGAACATGAGTAGATTGTTGTTTTTGTTCAGTCAATAAATCAGTCATGTCTGACTTTCGGTGACCCCATGGACTGAACCAGGCTCCTCTGTCCTCCACTATCTCCCGGAGGTTGCTCAAACTCATGTCCATTGAGTCAATGATGCTATCTAGCCATCTCATTCTCTTTTGCCCTCTTTTGAGCCTCAGTTTTCAGCTGCAATACAGAGATAAAAATTACCTATTTAAAACAGGTTTTAGTAATCACGTAATAGAACTTAAGTGAAAATATTTATTACAGTTCCCAGTATACAATAGATGCTCATAAACATTAATTTAAACCACATGGTTGTGATTTTTGTCCACAGGGAAACTACAAACTGATTGTAACATCATATATATGAACAAGTATTCCCATTTAAGGCAAAATGAACTAAAATGTAAATAATCATGCAACTAATATGGTTTGGGAGCACAAATTAAGAAATACATTGCATTAAAGTGGGAAAATGAAGATGTAGGGTCACCAGTACCCTTAATCTCTTGCTACTCAAAGTGTGATTTATGGACCAACGTTTGTAACTGTTGGGACCTTGTACAGCATCCTGGGACCCATCTCAGATCTTCTTATTCAGAATCTAGATTTTACCAGATCCCTAGGTTCATTATTTGCACGTTAAAACCTGAGAAACACTTTTACAGAGAGACAGATCTCACATCATTAAGATAATGATTAATGCTGAATGTATACTTAGGACCATTTCTCATCATTCTAAGGACTTGCTTGAGTCTTTGGGAGCCTTTTGAGCACTGTACTTGGTGTTGATCTAACGTTGTTCATTTCACTTTGCAAGGAAGTTAAAATCCAAAATTATCTTACTTGCTAACATGAAATTATGGACCAATAAAACCAGAAAGTGAGCTTTGGATTTTCTGTGCTCAACAAAATACATGTGTCATATTTCAGTCTCTTGTCAACCTTTAAAGAGAAACCAGTGCAAGAGAATTCTTCTTTGCACCAGCACGACAGACTTGGATTTCAGTGTTTGGTTAGAGATTTCATTTGTTAGAATTTTTTTCTGAATATTTAATAAAAATAAATGAGTATTTACCAAAGATAAGCTCTAGCATATAAATGTCCCTATACAGCAAGAAAGATAGTCACAGGAGATGAATTTAACAGAAGTTATTTCTCAGTGAAGTAAGCCTTATAAAACCTAGCTGTATTTTTTATCATTAAGTATTGTGGAGAATTGCAGTGGTCCTCAAGCTTTACTCTGCAAATGAACCATTTAAGAAGCACAATAAAATCCAGATTCTAGGGCCTCCCCTTTAGATGTTATGATTCAGGAAGACTCAAATAGGGCCATCAGAATTTCATCAAGGTTCTCCAGTTGATTGCTTGCAACCTTGCCTTGGGAAGTGCTGAAACCCAACCAAGTCAAAACATTGAATTAGAATACCTAGGAAATAGAAGAAGCAATATGATTAATTCAATTTAATTTAATTTAATGTGTGCCTGGTGAATTAAGGATATGATCCCATTTTACCTTTGCATTTCATTTATGGGGGAGCTGTTTCCCCCATTTTACAGATTGGAAATTAGGTCACACCGCTGGAAATAGTGAAACCAAGATATGCTCCAAAGTCTCTTCAACTCTGTATCGTTTACTCTTCTCACCACCACACAATGTAAACTCTTAACCTGGGTTTGAATCTTGGCTTTGTAACTATTTTTGTAACTATGCACAAGGTACTTAATCTTTTTAATACTTAATTTTCCCATCTGAAAAATAATAATAGGAGCTCTGTCAACATTGTTGTGATGATCAGAGATGATCATTAATGTGGTGAGCTTTTGAACTTTGATTTCCATAAAATATGTTTCTCGGTCTTGGGTTGGTCACTGAGAGAGCTAACCCTAGGTTGAAATCTGAAATTAGTGTGGAAGTATTTTATTTGGTTTAGTACTACTACTTGCTTGTTTCTGGTGATAACTCAATGCATAATCATTGCAGAAATTTTAGAAACTATGTAAGAATGGATCAAAATATCACCATTTCCCTTCAGTTAACATAATTTTATCTCCAGCTCCACAGAGGGAAATCCTTCTATGTTGGCAGAAAAATCCCCCCACAACTTGTGAGTTCCCTTTCGCCTCCTAGGATATATAAAGATTGAAGGAGTTCTTGTTCTCTATAAATATATTGCTCGCCCTCCCTCCAAGCAGTACAAGTCCCTCTTTAGGAATTCTGTAAAGAGTAGCCAATAAACAGTAGTAATGTTATATCAATAGTATTCTCCCCAATTATCCATTGTCCTGGTGACCCAGACAGTAAAGAATTTGCCTGCAATGCGGGAGACCTGGGTTCAATACCTGGGTTGGGAAGATCCCCTGGAAAAAGGAATGGCAACCCATTCCAGTATCTTTCCAGGAGAATTCCATGGACAGAGGAGCCTGGCGGACTACAGTCAGGAGTCTGTGGAGTTGTGAAGAATCAGATGCAACAGAGCGACTAACACTTGTTAAGACTCACTCCTTCTCACTTTTGTTTTCCCTTGATTTCTGTCTTGTACCTAACTTCCAGGCTCTCTCACTACCTATTGTGAGGCTCCATTTTTAACAAGCTTTGGTTCTAAGCACGGTTTGTTAGATATAATGTGAAAAATATCTCGACTTACTCACTTGCAGCTACAGGTAATAGGCATTCATATGCACCTCTTACATTTGATTGTACTATATCCAAGAACACAAAAGGAACATGATAGCTATTAAGGGTTGTGGATGGGGAAATAAGCATATCAATTTAGTTTAGAAATAGTTGGTTTCTGAAGTTACTCTTGCCAGGGAGCCTTCTCTTATTCTCAAACAATAAGTCAGCTGTCTCCTCTATGTGGACTCATAACATTCTGTATTCATCCCTATGTAGTGCTTAGCAGAATGCAGTGTGAGTGCATATTTACTGATGATATCTGACATAAAATATAAGCTGCTTGAAGACAGGAACCATGTTTTTTCCTATATAACCTCCCAAAGCTAGGTATAGTTTCTGACACATAGTATTTGCTCAAAATTATTTATTTAGTGAATGAACATGTATGCTAGTGATATAATTTATTTAAAAAATTCAATTGGCTATATTTTTGAAGTAGTTTTAGGTTTACAGAATGATTGAGTGGAAAGTATAAAGAGTTCCTATACAGCCTCTCAATGTTCTTCCCACTCTTTCCCCTATTGTAAGCATTATGCTTTTATATGCAACATTTGCTTCAATTTATTAACCAATATTTATACATTAGTTTTAATAAAAGTCCATAGTTTACATGTGGGTTCACGCTTGTAAGAGACATTCAGTAGGTTTAGACAAATATATCATTACATGAATCCACAATTACAGTATCATACAGAATAGTTTCTCAGCCTTAAAAAAATATCCTGTGTGCTCATCCATTTTTGCCCATCTATTTTTGCCCCACCCCATCCATCTGAACCCCTAGCAACTACTGCTCTTTTTACCATTTTTGAAGTTTTACCTTTAGAGAATAGCATGGACTTGAAAACATAAACTCCATAGCCTTTTCAGATTAGCTTCTTCCACTTAGCAATCTGCCTTAACGTGCTTTCATGCCTTTGTGTCCTTGAGCATTCATTTCTTTCATTGATGAATAATATGCCATCACATGAATATACAACAGTTTGTTTATCCATCAATCTATTGAAAGACAACTTCATTCCTTCCAATTAGGAATAATGATGCTGTAAAGATTTGCACGCACATTTTTGTGTGGACATAAGTTTTTAATTCATTTGAGTAGATACCTAGGGATGGGATTGCTGGGTCATATGTTAGGAATATGTTTGAGTTTGTAATAAATTATCAAACGGTCTTTCCAAAGTGGCTGTAACATTTGCATTCCCACCACCAATGAATGAGAGTTTATGGTGCTTCACATCCTCACCAGCATTTAGCCTTGTTTGTATTTTGGATTTTGGCCATTTATGATGTGTAGTAGTCTCATCAGTTTAATTTGCATTTCCCCAGTGGCATTTGATGTTGAACATTTTGTTGAATATTTTTATATGATTTTTTTTTTGCCATCTGTGTATCTTCTTTGGTAACGTGTCTATTTACATCTTTTGTCCATTTTTAATCAGTTCATCTGTTTTCTTCTTGTTGAATTTTAAGAATTCTTGGTATATTTTGGATGCCAGTATTTTCTCTGATATTTGCTTTGCAAAGATTTTCTCTCATTCTGTGATTTGTCTCTTCATATTCTCAACAGTGTCTTTCAGAGAGTGAAAGTTTTAGTTTTAAGTAAGTCCAGTTTGTCAAATGTTTTCTTTTATGGATGGTGCTTTTAGTGTTAATTCTAAGTAGCCATCAAGAATAGACAGTATTTAGGTCTATAATTCATTGTTAGTTAACTTTTGCGATAGATGTTTGGTCTGTAACTAGACTCGTTATGTTTAGGTGTGGAGCTCCAGTACATCAGCACCATTTGTTTAAAAGATTATCTATTCTCCATTAAATTGTCTTTGCTCTTTTGTCAAAGATCAGTTGACTATTTTTGAGTTGATTTCTGGGCTCACTAACCTGGTCTATTCTCCTGTTATTTCACCAGTATCATACTATCTTGACCATTGGAGCTTTATTGTTGTTGTTTAGTTGCTGTCGTGTCGATTCTTTTACGACTCCATGAACTGTAAGCCCATCAGGCTCTTCTGTCCATGGGACTTCCCAGGCAAGAATACTGGAATGGGTTGTTTCCTTCTCCAGGGGATATTCCCAACACAGAGATTGAAACTGCATCTCTTGTGTCTCGTGCTTTGGCAGGCAGATTCTTTACCCACTGAGCCACCTGGGAAGCCTTGTTGAGCTTGATTATAAGTCTCAAAAGTTTGGTAATATCAGTTATTTGACTTTATTCTAACTTCAGTATTGTGATGGCTATTCTGAGCCTTTAACCCTTCCATATGAACTTTAAAATCTGTTATATTTCCACTAATAATTTTATGGAATTTGGTTAGATTATATTGAATCTATATATCAAGTTAGGAATAACTGATATCTTGACAATATTGAGTCTTCCTGTCCATGTACATGATATATTTCTCCATTTACTTAGATATTTAATTTATTTAATCAATTTTGTAGTTTTCCTCATATAGATCTTGTACATATTTTTTTTAGATTTATACATAAATATTATATTTTTATATACTTCATGTCTTCTTTTATCACCAAAAATCCATGCCCAATATGGAAATTACAAAATGCAAAATAACATAAAAAATGTCACAGTCACATTAGACTTGGAATATATTTTTAAAGATATTTATGTATGTACACATTTTGGTGAGGGGAGTTTAATTAGCTCCAACTAATCCCTTACTGTCAGCTATTTAAGTATTTTAGCTTTGCAATATTGCTACTTAGACAAATAAGAATAATTGAATGAATATGAATTAGAATTTTAAAAGTGAAACATTTAAACAATCTTAAAAAATTCTCAAAACTAGAAAAAAATACTTAATGATTCACAGAAATTTACAAAGACTCTCTTTTATTTAATAAGGCTTATAATAATCTGATGGTAGTCTCTCAGGACCTTAATTCTGATGAAGTCAATGCTTTTACCAAACTTCAATGTTAAACAACTTGCTTTATGCCAAATGCTTTTAACCAATGTTTTTTACTACATTACATAGAGCCCATAGAAGCTGAAGCAATTGATACTGATCAACTGTAACGTATATTCATGACTTTGACCATACTGTTATTCTAAACCTGACCTTTCTTCTTCAATTAGTGAAAAATAAGGAGTAGTGCCAGGGCTTCCCTGATAACTCAGTTGGAAAAGAATCCCCCTGCAATGCAGGAGACCTGGGTTCAGTCCCTGGGTTGAGAAAATCCCCTGGAGAAGGGAAAGGCTACCCACTCCAGTATTCTGGCCTGGGGTCACAAAGAGATTTGGACATGACTGAGCAACTTTCACTTTCACTTTACTTTCATGGAGTGGTGCCAGTCGTGGGCTTCGATCCATTCTCTGCTAAAGTTTGGGAATTATTCAAAAGTAAACTATATCACAGCCCATCTGCATTAGTATTAGCACACTGGGCCATGGTTTATCAGCTCATTATCTGCTCAACATACTTCTGGAAAGTGACTTCAGTTTCCTTTGTAGAGCTAATACCCCATGCTTAGTCTATGTAATTTGCATGGGAAATCCCAGGGATGAGGTGGCAACTGAGCCTAGACAACCAGATCATTACACAACCCAACTATAGTGACTAATTCAAGTGTGGTGGTGTTATCTAATCCATGCTAATACCAGGGCAAATGAAGAAGGGAGCTAGAAAAACTTTACACTTTTCAAATACATGTGGAGCTATAAATTTGAAAGACTGGTTCTACAGGTCAACCCCAAGATGAGCCAAGTATGCTTTTTGGTTTGGGTTTCGTTTAGTCATTCAGTCATGTGCAACTCTTTGCAGTCCTATTGACTGTAGCCTGCCAGGTCCTCTGTCCATGGGATTTTCCAGGCAAGAATACTGGAGTGGGTTGCCATTTCCTTTTCCAGGGGATCTTCCCGACCTAGATATTGAACTCTGGTCTCCTGCATTGCATTAGATAAGACATATCTAAGTATGCCTTCAGTTCAGTTCAGCTCAGTCTCTCAGTCATGTCTGTCTCTTTGCAACCCCATGGACTGCCCGCACGCCAGGCTTCCCTGTCCATCACCAACTCCTGGAGCTTTATCAGACTCATGTTCATTGAGTCAGTGATGCCATCCAACCATCTCATCCTCTGTCATCCCCTTCTCCTCCCACCTTCAATCTTTCCCAGCATCAGGGTCTTTTCCAATGAGTCAGTTCAGGTGGCCAAAGTATTGGAGTTTCAGCTTCAGCATCAGTCCCTCCAATGAATATTCAGGACTGATTTCCTTTAGGGTGGACTAGTTGTATCTCCTTGCAGTCCAAGGGACTCTAAAGAGTCTTCTCCAACACCACAGTTCAAAAGCATCAATTCTTCGGCACTCAGGTTTGCTTATATCTACGCCTTAGATATTGTGTGCCTTAGATATTGGCAATGCAGATGAAACTTGAGCCAACAGTTGGAGGAGGGATGGAGGGGAAAAGGTAGGTAGAGAAGGTCTATATGGTCCTGATGACAGTACTGAACCTCTAGATCCAGCCATGTCTGTGTATGTAGCCAAACACCCTCTTGGACATTTCAGTTGTATCAATCTGGAAATCGCTTTTTTTTTTTTTTTAACCTAGGGCATTTAAAGTGAATTTTTTATCCTCTGCACTTTACATGCAGGAGTTGTGACAAATAACAATTTAAGAGGGTTCAAACTCTTTCAGATGAAGCTCCCACTTCCAACTCCTGTGGTACTATATATTCTTAGGTTTAAAGAATAGATTGTAAATAATGATAGCACAGAGATTCTGGAGAGAAGAAATGACCTTGACTTACTTCAGTACTATTATTATGTTTCACTTCTTGGTGATTTTATTAGTACTGAAGTTTTCAAACACAGTGTGAACTGAGAGGTGACTTTTTTTGCTTGTTTGTAAAATAGTAAACTATTTTACTGGATTAGGAAAGCATCATTAAGATTAAAAATTCTTCTTTTAAAAGTTGATAGCTGTTTTAATAACTAAAGGACAAATCAAGAAAATAATGAGCATTACTGACCTATGCATGATTATTACTAAAAATAAATTTGTCTAATAGAAGAGGAAGTATCAAAAATGATCTCTAGATGTTAAATGTCCTTGGTGTGCTACTGTCTCTTTGCCATGGAGAATTAAAAGAAATTTCTAGAACTGTGTACTGTCAAGTCTAATGCTCTCTTTAAAAGTACAGGCCAATATCACTGATGAACATAGATGCAAAAATCCTTAACAAAATTCTAGCAAACAGAATCCAACAACATATTAAAAAAATCATACACCACGACCAAGTGGGCTTTATCCCAGGAATGCAAGGATTCTTCAATATCCGCAAATCAATCAATGTAATACACCACATTAACAAATTGAAATATAAAAACCATATGATTATCTCAATAGATGCAGAGAAAGCCTTTGACAAAATTCAACACTCATTTATGATTAAAACTCTCCAAAAAGCAGGAATAGAAGGAACATACCTCAACATAATAAAAGCTATTATAGATCAAAACCCCAGCAAGCATCACCCTCAATGGTGAAAAATTGAAAGCATTTCCCCTGAAATCAGGAACAAGACAAGGGTGCCCACTCTCACCACTACTGTTCAACATAGTGTTGGAAGTTCTGGCCACAGCAATCAGAGCAGAAAAAGAAGTAAAAGGAATCCAGATAGGAAAAGAAGAAGTGAAACTCTCACTGTTTGCAGATGACATGATCCTCTACATAGAAAAACCCTAAAGACTCCACCAGGAAATTACTAGAGCTAATCAATGAATATAGTAAAGTTGCAGGATATAAAATTAACACACAGAAATCCCTTGCATTCCTATACACTAACAATGAGAAAACAGAAGAGAAATTAAGGAAACAATACCATTCACCATTGCAACAAAAAGAATAAAATACTTAGGAGTATATCTACCTAAAGAAACAAAAGACCTATACATAGAAAACTATAAAACACTGATGAAAGAAATCAAAGAGGACACAAACAGATGGAGAAACATACCGTGTTCATGGATTGGAAGAATCAATATTGTCAAAATGGCTATTCTACCCAAAGCAATCTATAGATTCAATGCAATCCCTATCAAGCTACCAACGGTATTTTTCACAGAACTAGACCAAAGAATTTCACAATTTGTATGGAAATACAAAAAACCTCGAATAGCCAAAGTAATCTTGAGAAAGAAGAATGGAACTGGAGGAATCAACCTGCCTGACTTCAGACTCTACTACAAAGCCACAGTCATCAAGACAGTGTGGTACCGGCACAAAGACAGAAATATAGACCAATGGAACAGAATAGAAAGCCCAGAGATAAATCCACGAACCTATGGACACCTTATCTTTGACAAAGGAGGCAAGGATATACAATGGAAAAAAGACAACCTCTTTAACAAGTGGTGCTGGGAAAACTGGTCAACCACTTGTAAAAGAATGAAACTAGAACACTTTCTACACCATACACAAAAATAAACTCAAAATGGATTAAAGATCTAAATGTAAGACCAGAAACTATAAAACTCCTAGAGGAGAACATAGGCAAAACACTCTCCGACATAAATCACAGCAAGATCCTCTATGACCCACCTCCCAGAATATTGGAAATAAAAGCAAAACTAAACAAATGGGACCTAATGAAACTTAAAAGCTTTTGCACTACAAAGGAAACTATAAGCAAGGTGAAAAGACAGCCCTCAGATTCGGAGAAAATAATAGCAAATGAAGAAACAGACAAAGGAGTAATCTCAAAAATATACAGGCAGCTCCTGCAGCTCAATTCCAGGAAAATAAATGACCCAACTCAAAAAAAAATGGGCCAGAGAACTAAACAGACATTTCTCCAAGAAGACAGACAGATTGGCTAACAAACAATTTGGAAAAGGTGCTCAACATCACTTCATTATAGAGAAATGCAAATCAAAACCAACCAAATGTGAGGTACCATACACACCAGTCAGGGATGGGCTGCTATCCAAAGTCTACAAGCAATAAATGCGTGGGAGGGTGTGGAGAAAAGGGAACCCTCTACACTGTTGGTGGGAATGCAAACTAGTACAGCCGCTATGGAAAACAGTGTGGAGATTTCTTAAAAAACTGGAAATAGAACTGCCATATGACCCAGCAATCCCACTTCTGGGCATACACACTGAGGAAACCAGATCTGAAAGAGACACGTGCACCCCAATGTTTATCGCAGCACTGTTTTTAATAGCCAGGACATGGAAGCAACCTAGATGCCCATCAGCAGATGAATGGATAAGGAAGCTGTGGTACATAT
>NC_057419.1:108585244-108588895 GCF_019320065.1 Cervus canadensis
ACAACTTCCCTGTGGTTGAAATACATCCTTTCTTCTGCTCTTTCTCTGTGTCTAGTAGTTTTATGATTGCCTCATGCAGGACAGGACCCTTGAACTTAAAATACCATGCCCATTTCTAGATATGTGATCCCAAGCTTCATAATCATTCTTCCATCACTAAAGAAGTGGATGGCACAAGTTCAATCCCTTAACTTGTGGGACAGGGGTTTGCACTGGTTCCTGGTAGTGTAGCTGTCTCTGTTTCCTTTAGCCATGAAGAAAACACACTTGGGACCCTAGGTTGTGTTCACACTTTTTTTTCAGCTTCTTTGATGATAGAATAGAGATTATGAGGCATGTAGGTGGGTGGGTTTGCTTTTTTTTTTTTTTTGTATCTGGAGCCAAAAGGCCTGCATGTTCTGTTTCACATCCAGCTAATGAAAGTGCATAACTTATTTTTAAGCAGTGATATTGCTTTAAAAATATTGAACACTGTTATGTATAACGCCATGTTGGGGTTTTAAGAAAGGTACTACACAGAACAATCTTGACTGAAATTTGTGGTTAAGGCTTGAGGCTTTTTCAAAGAGGTCAACTATTTATATACTAAATAGGTCTGCAGAGGAGGGGAAGGACTCTGTGAACACAGTGTTCTGACCCGCTGCTCCTCCTAAGTTCAGTTGCATTTTTCTTTACCTCTTTTTTTGTTCTTTCTTTATTCTATATTGCCTCTCTGAGTTTGGGAAGCAACAAAGCCAGAAATGTGAATGCCTATTAGGCAATTCTTTGTGTATGTCCCATAGGCAGATGGTTGTGAAAACTTCCAAAAATAAAAGTCATAACCATGCTACAAAAACCCTGCTTCTCTGCCTATACTTTATCTCAGTGAATGTCACTATAATGCCAAAGATACTTGGGTCAGAAACCTTGAGATCCATTGTACCTCTTCTTTCTCCTTTTTCTTTCACCAAGGCTTTTTGCTTTTGCTTCCTGAATAGCTCATGAATAGGGAATTATCAATCTTCATAGGAACTATTGTTTTTCCAGTTTAAGCCATGCTTTAAGAGCCCAAAACAGTCCCCAACTGCCTACAAAATGAATTCTAACTTCATAGCAAAAAGTTCATAATCTAGATCTTGCCTACTACTGAAATCTTATTTGTAGACATCCCCTTATCTCAGCACCAAATATACCATCAACTAAACCAAGCTAAGTTTTGCACAACTGACTCTAAAGAAAGCACTCCCAGGAAAACAGTATCACTTACAAGTAAGAGAATTATCAGCAGTCAGAACATGAATGCCTGTACCTGCTTCTAGACAAAAAGTGGAATGATAGAAAAAGACCCCTATGGCCAGTATTTCTGATCTGGTTCTCAAAAAGTTATTGCTTTTGCTTATATTTATTTTTCTAGAATTGCCTCAGACATTTCTGTCAAAGGCTATTCTAAAGAAAACCTTCTAGATCCCATGATTTCAGTAGTGGTGTTTCTTCATTTTTCACATGCATTGCTTAAAAAAGGAAGAAATTGGGAAGTCATCAGAGTAAAAACTATATTATTAATAATTAATATATACAGTGAGTTATTTCCTCTCTATCAGTTCTTTTTTCCCCATATTCCACTGTTAGAAAATTTTCATTATTCCAGCACACCATTTGTGTAACAAGTTGTGAAATGTGGTTTTGTGATTACTTCTATATAATTGTGGATATTAGATCCTTGATCAGGTATATAAGTAACAATAGTATAATGAGCTATGTTAGTCACTCAGCCGTGCCCTACTGTTTGTGACTACATGGACTGTAGCACACCAGGCTCCTCTTTCCATGGAACTCCCCAAGCAAGGTTACTGGAGTGAGTAGCCATTCCCGTTTCCAGGGGATCTTTCCAATCCAGGGATCAAACTCAGGTCTCCTGCATTGCAGGCAGAGTCTTCACAGTCTGAGCCACCATAGAAGCATAACTAATTATATGATAGTGTTAATACAGAAAATCAGGTTCTAAGTCATTACTTAAGCACAAATTTTTTTTTTTTAAGTGATAGTGTATATAGAAAGGAGGAAAATGGGGTTTTAAAGACAGAGACAGAGACACAGAAAATTCATACGTTACACATCATTTTTTAAAACTATTTTAAAATTGCAGTTCAATTTTTATGCTGCTGGAAAATATGTTACCAAACAATATGCTAACCTGTATTGAGCCATTTTGTAACATCATGAACACTGTGAGAATTGGAGAACATCTTGTTTAACCATGATTTTCATAAAGCTGATGGACTAGTGCTTGATACCACATTACTGGGAATATTATGAAATACAATTGTAAAGACATGTTTTATTAAAATCACTTATGTTTTAACCTACAACTCTGACTCTTAAAGTCACAGATCTTGTGTTCATAATATTCAGCATGAGCTGAATAATTGGGGAAAGATACACAGGGCTTGACAAATCATAGTTTGGGAGTTTGTTTCCTATCCCCAAGGTACTTTGGAATCTTGTGGTGGATTCGAGTTTCTTAAGTTTTGTTTTTGAATTTTTAGTAATATTTAATGCTTGAGTGTGTGTTGACATTTTAACACATTTAACTGGTTCTATGATTTTCTTATGTTTAATTCTTTATATAAATTATTATATTGATTTACAAATATTTTTGAGAATTTTGCTTCTTAGTTTATTAGCAAAGTACTGGATTTTGGATTTCTTTTCTTCTACTGTATTTGGTTTTGGTAGCAGAGTAATGGTGGCTTCAGGTAAGTTGGAAAGTATGCTCCTTTCTACTATTTTTTGACTATATACTATAGAATTGGAATTCCACGGTGGCTCAGTAGTAAAGACTCCACCTGCAATGCAAGAGACATGGGTTCAATCCCTGGTTGGGAAGAGATCCCCTGGAGAAGGGAATGACTACCCACATCAGTATTCTTTCCTAGAGATTTACATAGATAGAGGAGCCTGGCAGGCTACAGTCCATGGGGTTGCAAGGAGTCAGACATGACTAAGCGACTAAACAACTACAACTATAGAATTAGCATTATATATTTCTTAAGTGTTTCCTAGAATGCCCTGGTGAGATCATTGGGACTGTGAGATTTCTATTTTAAGAGAGTTTTTAACTATGAATTTAATATCTGCGAACTCTTCAGTTTATCAATTTTATTGGGTTGGCCAAAAAGTTTGTTCTGTTTTTTCTATAATATCATAAGGACAATCCTAAATAAACTATTTGGCCAGGAGTGGTCCCAAGATGGCAGAAGAATAGGATGGGGAGACCACTTTATCCCCCACCAATTCATTGAAAGATCATTTGAACACTGAGCAAATTCCACAAAACCACTTCTGAACGCTGGCAGAGGACACCAGGCAACCAGAAAGGCAGCCCATTGTATTCAAAAGGAAGTAGGACAAAATATAAAAGATAAAAAGAGAGTCAAAAGAGTTAGGGATGGAGACCCGTCCTGGGGAGGGGGTCATGAAAGAGGAGAAGTTTCCAAACACAAGGAAACACCAGCGGGTCTGTGGCGAGTTTTGGAATCTCAGAGGGCAACATAATCGGGAGGAAAAAATAAATAAACAAAACCCACAGATGACATGCCTAACTGCAACTCCCAGCAGAGAAGTAGTCCAGACACTCGTGTCTGCCACCAGCAAGTGGGGGCTGAACAGGGA
>NC_057419.1:108588905-108662682 GCF_019320065.1 Cervus canadensis
GAGCCTGATGAACTATGGATGGAGGTTTGTACATTGTATAGGAGACAGGGATCAAGACCAACCCCATGGAAAAGAAATGTAAAAAGGCAAAATAGTTGTCTGAGGAGGCCTTACAAATAGCTGTGAAAAGAAGAGAAGTGAAAAGCAAAGGAGAAAACGAAAGAGATTCCCATTTGAATGCAGAGTTCCAAAGAATAGCAAGGAGAGATAAGAAAGCTTTCCTCAGCGATCAATGCAAAGAAATAGAGGAAAACAACAGAATGGGAAAGACTAGAGATCTCTTCAAGAAAATTAGAGATACCAAGGGAACATTTCATGCAAAGATGTGTTCGATAAAGGACAGAAATGGTATGGACCTAACAGAAGCAGAAGATATTAAGAAGAGGTGGCAAGGATACACAGAAGAACTGTACAAAAAAGGTCTTCACAACCCAGATAATCACAATTGGTATGATCACTCACCTAGAGCCAGACAATCCAGGAATGTGATGTCAAGTGGGCCTTAGAAAAAGCATTACTACAAAACAAAGCTAGTGGAGGTGCATGGAATTCCAGTTTGAGCTATTTCAAATCCTGAAAGATGATGCTGTGAAAGTGCTGCACTCAATATGCCAGCAAATTTGGAAAACTCAGCAGTGGCCACAGGACTGGAAAAGGTCAGTTTTCATTCCAATCCCAAAGAAAGGCAATGCCAAAGCATGCTCAAACTAATGCACATTGCATTCATCTCACACGCTGGCAAAGTAATGTTAAAATTCTCCAATCCAGGCTTCAACAATATATGAACTGTGAAGTTCCAGATGTTCAAGTTGGCTTTAGAAAAGCTGGAGGAACCAGCAATCAAACTGCCAACATCTGCTGGATCATCAAAAAAACAAGAGAGTTCCAGAAAAACATCTATTTCTGCTTTATTGACTATGCCAAGGCCTTTGACTGTGTGGATCAAAATAAACTGTGGAAAATTCCTCAAGAGATGAGATTAACAGACCACCTGACCTGCCTCTTGAAAAATATGTATGCAGGTCAGGAAGCAACAGTTAGAACTGGACATGGAACAACAGACTGGTTCCACATAGGAAAAGGAATATGTCAAGGCTGTATATTGCCACCCTGCTTATTTAACTTACATGTAGAGTACATCACGAGAAATGATAGGCTGGATGAAGCACAAGCTGTAATCAAGATTGCAGGGAGAAATATCAATAATCTCAGATATGCAGATGACACCACCTTTATGGCAAAAAGAGAAGAACTATACAGCCTCTTGATGAAAGTGAAAGAGGAGAGTGAAAATGTTGGGTTAAAGCTCAACATTCAGAAAACTAAGATCATGGTATCTAGGCCCATCACTTCATGGCAAATAGATGGAGAAACAGTGGAAATGGTGACCGACTTTATTTTTTATTTTTTCCATTTATTTTTATTAGTTGGAGGCTAATTACTTTACAGTATTGTAGTGCTTTTTGTCAAACATTGACATGAATCAGCCATGGATTTACATGTATTCCCCATCCCGATCCCCCCTCCCACCTCCCTCTCCACCCGATTCCTCTGGGTCTTCCCAGTGCACAGGCCCGAGCACTTGTCTCATGCATCCACCTGGGCTGGTGATCTGTTCACTATGATATATACATGCTGTTCTTTCGAAACACCCCACCCTCACCTTCTCCCACAGAGTTCCAAAGTCTGTTCTGTACTTCTGTGTCTCTTTTTCTGTTTTGCATATAGGGTTATCATTACCATCTTTCTAAATTCCATATATATGTGTTAGTATGCTGTAATGTTCTTTATCTTTCTGGTTTACTTCACTCTGTATAAGGGGCTCCAGTTTCATCCATCTCATTAGGACTGATTCAAATGAATTCTTTTTAACAGCTGAGTAATATTCCATTGTGTATATGTACCACAGCTTCCTTATCCATTCATCTGCTGATGGGCATCTAGGTTGCTTCCATGTCCTGGCTATTATAAATAGTGCTGCGATGAACATTGGGGTGCACGTGTCTCTTTCAGATCTGGTTTCTTCAGTGTGTATGCCCAGAAGTGGGATTGCTGGGTCATATGGCATTTCTAATTTTTTTGGCTCCAAAATCACTGCAGATGGTGATTGCAGCCATGAAATAAAAAGACACTTACTCCTTTGAAGAAAAGTTATGACCAACCTAGACAGCATATTAAAAAGCAAGACATTACTTTGTCAACAAAGGCCCGTCTAGTCAAGTCTATGGTTTTTCGAGTGGTCATGTATGGTTGTGAGAGTTCAGCTATAAAGAAAGCTGAGCACCGAAGAATTGATGCTTTTGAACTGTGGTGTTGGAGAAGACTCCTGAGAATCCCTTGGACTGCAAGGAGATCCAACCAGTCCATCCTAAAGGAAATCAGTCCTGAATGTTCATTGGAAGGACTGATGTTGAAGCTGAAACTCCAATACTTTGGCTCCCTGATGCGAAGAGCTGACTCATTCTCTGATTCTGGGAAAGATTGAAGGCAGGAGGAGAAGGGGATGACAGAGGATGAGATGGTTGGATGGCATCACTGACTCAATGGACATAAGTTTGAGTAAACTCTGGGAGTTTGTGATAGACGAAGCCTGGCATGCTGTAGTCCATGGGGTCACAAAGAGTCAGACATGACTGAGTGACTGAACTGAAATGAACTGATGTGTCTACATTTATCAGCAATATTGATCAACAGTTTCTTGTAAAATATTTGTCAGCTTTTGGCACATTGGGGAGTGAAGAATGATAAAAGTCTTTTTTTTTTTTTTTTTTTCCTTTCCTAAATTCCAAGACCCTCCTTGGTTTTTTTATGTTCTTTCATTCTTGGGACACCACATTCCTTTCTGGGATATTCCTCCTTGATTTTTCCATATCTGACAATTATGTACCCCCCTTTCTGACACTTTAAGCCAATAAGATGGTGATTTTCTGCCTAACTGCTTACATGTCTGCTTAACTGCTCTGCAGTCTTCTATGAATACTGAGGAGTTCCACAGGGGACAAGCCTTATAAACAGAACTCTCACCCAGAGTAGGTTCCTTCTTTTAAAGGTTCAATCCCCTCCAGTTTCTGTCTGCTTTCAGTCTTACTCTAGTGGCTTCAAATACCTATATTTTTAAAATTTTGGTGTCAGTTTATAAGTACTGTCTGTGGAAGGATTATTCTGAAACAAACTACTCTGTCATTATCAGAAACAGAACTAAAGATATATAGATATACAAACATATGAAAATACCAGAAGACTCAACTCTTGCAAAACTTCCATTTAAAAAGCATAAATAAACATCATTTTATTACCATTGTATGAAGTACACTTTTAGCAACATAAACAATCTTTATAAAATGTATAAATTTAGTTTGGAAAGATGGTTTCAATAAGGTAATTGTACCTATATATCAGACAGAATTATTGTGAAAAATCCAATAAAAAGTTCAATTAAGTATCTAAATTATATATTTAATCATAGTTTTAAACTGCACAGAACTGATTTGCATATGTTTTTATTTGAAAAATGTTTAAAGTAAGATGAACACTGCACTTCTGTGCAGTCTCTATTCTATTAGTTATTTCTGCTGCAGAAATGGCAATGCATCATTTTATCAAGTTTGTTTTTGCTGAATCTACAGTTTATTGAAAATTTCAGTTCTTTTCTTTCTTGCATTCTCATTGTTGAAATTCAGGAAGTTCTCTACTTTTTTGAGTGTTGTAGTCACCCAAAAGGCAAATGTAGGCCTAGTGTGATGTACATTTTGTTTATTCAGGGAGTTGTTGCTCATAAGAATGATTGCCGTGGGCTTTGAGGTTCTTGTCATGGCTTTATTGGTTTGGAAAAACCCATGTAAATCACCAGCTCTGTTTTTCCTCTATCATATGAAAGTCAGATAAGCAACAATCTTCTTAATATTCTGTGGAGTTATTTGGGAGCCATAAAACTTAGGTGAAATCTTCCTTCCACACAAACTTTAAAATCATTTTAGACTCATTTTAGTCCCCAAGTTAAAACACAGTGCACAGATAGTGGGCATTTATATATTCAAACTACTGTTTAGGTTATAGATTTTCATCTCAGTCATTAAAGTTATGCTTATCTTATTTTTCATAAATATTAATGATACCACAGACCAATTTTTTATTATGCTTAATTTTGTAAGAAACTGAGCTTTCTTCCAAAGTAGCTGTACTAATTTGCCTTCCCACCCACCAGCAATTACTATGAGTTCTTTTCACTCTACATCCTCGTCAGCATTTGGTGTTTGGATTTTAGCTGTCTGACTAGCTGTGTTTTATACAATAATATTGTTTTAAGTTGAAATTTCCTAGTGACATATGATGCTGAGTGTCTTCACGAATGTGTACTAAAGCCACAGACTGGAGGACAGTATTTGGAAATCAAATATGCAACAAAGGACCTGTATCCAGAATACAAAAAGAATCCTCAAAACTGACAAAAATTGAAAATGTACAACCTAGTTTTTTAATTGGCAAAATACCTCAATGTATATTTCAGCAGAGTTGACATATGGATGATGTTAATAAGCACATAAAAATTCATTAACATCATCAACCATTAGAGGAATACAACTTAAATTCATGACCCAAACAAAAAATAAAAAATGGCATCGGACTTCCTCAATATTTAAAAAAAAAATGTTTCTTTACCAGGATTGACAGCAGAGAAAGACAGGGTTCCATGAGGTCCCCTAAGTCCTCTTCAAGGTCTTCATGTTTACTCTTCACAGGGCCTGCATCCCCCTCAATTATTTACCTGAGTTTGGTCCCTCAGATCAAGGCCACCATCTCCCTGACATGTCAAAATAAAAAGTCAAGGAGATGGCAGAGGCTTGTCTTTACCTGCTGTCCATGCATGGGACCTCTCAGGGCTGACACTGGGGAGGGTTTCTGTGAGGCTCTGTCTGCAGGTGGTGGGGAGGTCCCCTCTGTCCTTCCTCTAGGTCCTTACCTTGATGTGTGGCAGGGCCTGGCCCTCTTCCCTATATTGAACTGAGGCTGAATCCTCAGAAAAAGCCTCATCTCCCTTAGGCTCCCAAGACATAAGTCCAGATACAGCACACCTGGGGAAGACTGCTGAGACCTCAGGAATGACAGCAGGGTCAGGGCAGGGTAGGAGCCTCCTCTGTCAGTAGTAAGTTCTCCTCAGTCTTTACTTTGAGTCATCAGCTCAAAGTCTGACTGGTTAAGAACTCCCATCTGTTGACCAGAAGCCACAGCCTGCAGAGAAAGCCTCATGTCCAGTCCCTCAAGCTCCCAGGATGGAAGTCTGGAAACAACAAAACTGAGGAGCTTTTGGAGGCTGACATCAGGAGCAAGGTGGGACTGAGGTTTCCTGTGTCTAGCATGAAAAACCTGAATGAACCTTTTGGCCTACCCAATATATTGAACTAAGTTTACATGCATGCATGCCATTTAAACCATTTTTAAAGGTACAGTTCTGTGACTTTAAGCATATTCACACTGTTGTGCAACCATCACCACCAGCCATCTCCAGAACATTTTCATCACTCCAAACTGAAACACTGTACCCATTAAACAATAATTCCCCATCCCCTTTACTCTTAGCTCTTGCAACCACCCTTTTGACTCTGTGTCTATGAATTTGACTACATTAGGTGTCTCATATAAGAGGTGTCATACATTATTTGTCCTATTGTGATCGACTTATTTCATTTAGTGTAAAAATTTCAAGGTTCCTCTACATTTAGCATGTATCCAAAGTTCATTCCTTTTTAAGGATAAATAAATGTTCTGTGTTATGTATATACCATGTTAGGGTCTTCCAGGTAGAACAGGTGGTAAAGAATCTGCCTGCAGTGCAGGAGACCTGGGTTCCATCCCTGCGTGGGGAAGATCCCCTGGAGGAGGAAATGACAACCCACTCCAGAATTCTTGCCTGGAAAATTCCATGGACAGAGGAGCCTGGTGGGTTACAGTCCATGGGGTTGCAAAGAGTTGGACATGACTAAGCACACAACACACACACACACACACCATGTTTTGCTTATCCATGTATCTGTTGATGGATATTTGAGTTGTTTCTACCTCTTTGCTTTTGGAAATAATGCTTTTTCATACACAGGTGGTGCACAAATAAGTTTTTGAGTCACTGCCTTCAACTCTTTGAGGTTAAATATCCAGAAGTGGAATTATTGGATCATATGGTACTTCCATGTTTAACTTTTTGTGGAAATATCCTACCGTATTCCATTAGGACTACCTCATTTTACATTTGTGAGTATAGTGTATTTTCTCATTTATTTTGAGCAGGTGGAAGCCACATTACAATGAATGTTGCTCCAAACTACTTAGATCAGTGTCTTTGCACTGTTGGAAGAGGTTCAGTTTGCCACTGAACTCTGCTGACACTACCCTGGGAACAGGATCAGAGTACCTCTTCTGCACCACTCTGCAGGATAACTGTTGCCTGCTTCTGCCAGCAAGGGGATGGAAAGCGAGCTCCCTGCTGAGATATGATATCACCAGGAGCAGGGGATGGGAGCATCCTCAGCTTTAGCTAGACAGGGAATGGAAATCCAGTTTCCAGTCCTCCCTGATCAATGAAGGGGTGGATGCTGGTGGTGACGGAGAGTAGATGGGCATTGCAGTTTTTCTCTTTGTGTTTGGCCAACCAACTTTTTCTTGCTAGTCTTTAGCTAAGGACTATAGGATCTTGTTGTGGGGATTTTGTTTGTTGGTTTGTCTTTTCTTATTGTTTCAATATCTTGGCTGTTGTGAATAATACTGCTATGAACATAGGGGTGCAGATATCTCTTCAACGTAGTGATTTCATTTACTTCAGATATTTACCCAGAAGTGCAATTGTTGGATCATATGGTAGCTCATTTTTTAACTTTTGGGGGAACCTCCGTAGTGTTTTCCATAGTAGCTACACCAGTTTACATTCCCACCAACAGTGCACAAGTGTTCCCTTTTCTGCACATCTTTGCAAGCATTTGTTATCTCTTATGTTTTAGATAATAGAGATGCTGACAGGTGTGAAGTGATATTTTGTCACAGCTGTTTTGGTCACAGTTTTAATTTGCATTTCCCTGATGATTAATTATGTTTAACACCTTTTCATGTACCTGTTGGTCAATTATATATCTTCTTCAGAAAAATGTCTATTCAGTTCCTTTACACTTTTTAAATCAGATAATTTTTTTTTGTTCTTGAAAGATATGAGTTCTTTATATATTTTGGATATTAATCCCTCATCAGATATATGATTTGCAAATATTTTCTCCCATTATATACTTTGACTTTTTTATTTTGAAGTTTTCCTTTGCTATGCAAAACCTTTTAGTTTGCTGTAGTCCCACTTGTTTGTTTGTGCTTTTGGTGTCAAATCCACAGATCATCTCTAAAACTACTGTCAAGGAGCTTACCTTCTATGTTTTATTCTAAGGAGTTTTAAGGTTTCCTGTCTTAAATTTAATCTTTAATCCATTTTGAGTTGAATTTTGTAAGTGGTGTAAAATAGAGTACAGTTTCATTTTTTTTGCATGTGACTGTCCAGTTTTTCCACCACTAATTTTTGAGAAGACTATGCTTTTCCGCTTGCATATTCTTAGCTCCTTTGTTGTAAATTAATTGACCATATGTGCATGAGTTTATTTGTTCATGCTCACGCTCAGTTGCTTCAGTTGTGTCCAACTCTGCAACCCTATGGACTGTAGCCTGCCAGGCTCCTCTGTCCATGGGATTCTCCAGGCAAGAATACTAGATTGGGTTGCCATGCCCTCCACCAGGGTATCTTCCCGACCCAGGGATCGAGCTCATATCTCCTGTGTCGCCTACTCTGCAGATGGATTCTTTACCATTGAGCCACTGAGAAGGCTCTTGATTCTATTCCATTGATCTATGTAGCTGTTTTTAAGCTAGTATCATCTAGTTTTGATTATTTCAACTTTGTAATATAGTTTGAAACCAAGGAGCATCATATATTGAGTTTTATTCTTCCTTCTCAATATTGTTTTGGCTATTCTGAACTTTTTATGGTTCCATACAGATTTTAGGATTATTTGTTTTAGTTCTGTGAAAAATGTCATTGGGATTTTGATTAGGATTGCATTCAACCTCTGCATTGGTTTGGATAATATGAACGTTTTAACAATGTTAATTCTTCCAACTGCCTTCCTCTTTCCACTTTTCAGAGCCCCCTGTGCTTATTTGGTTAGTTATGTCCAGGGTTTTTAAATGTTAAGGTGGAGGATCTAGGGAAAATGAGGTTACTCCATTTTGTTGGAGTCAGAAGTGTTCTGGTCTGTGATGTATTTTTAATATAGATGACAAAGGGATTAGTATCTATAATGTCCATGACTTCCTGCTTAACAAGAGGAGATCTCCTCCTGTTAAAATAAAAGCAATCTGATAGAAAAAATGTAATCAATGGATATATATATGCTATTTACAGAAGAGCAAATATAAACAATCTGCAAACATATTCAAATCCATTTGTAGTCAGGAAAACACAAATTAAAGCAAAATAAGTATCACTTTATACTCATCAATCTTGCAAAAATTAATCAATAATCCCTGCTCTTGATGGCAATACAGATAAACAGGATACTCTCATAATACAGTGAAAATGCGATATACTAAAGTATTTTTGCAAACCTGACAGTACTTATTAATATAAAAAAAATGCATTCTTCGCTTAACAATTTAATTCCTTGGAATACAACTCATAGATGTAAAAGATT
The DNA here is from genome assembly GCF_019320065.1 of Cervus canadensis. Lineage (NCBI taxonomy): Eukaryota > Metazoa > Chordata > Mammalia > Artiodactyla > Cervidae > Cervus > Cervus canadensis. The sequence goes on from NC_057419.1 coordinate 108,597,623, forward strand.
TAGAATTTGCTAGGATGTCCTTGAATATTTTATTGCAAAACTTGTTTCAAAAAACAAAGTGAGTGCTGAACCATTTGGAAATGATCATAGGAGTTGCATGAAACTGTGTTATTAAATATTAGGCAGCCATTAAAATAATGAAGTAGAGCTACAGGTATGACTGGAAGGAATTTCCATAATGTATTTAAACTTAAAAAAACTATGAATGGAAAAAGAATGTGTAGAATAGTGTTTATATTTTTTAACTAAACTCTTCCCCAAATAAGAACTACCATTTCAACTTTATGTGTGAATGTACATAGATTTGTCTGTGTGTGTGTGTGTGTGTGTGTGTGTGTGTGTGTGTTGCTCAGTCATGTCTGACTCTTTGCCCACCAGGGTCCTCTGTCCATGGAATTCTCCAGGAAAGAATGGTGGAGTGGATAACCATTTCCTTCTTCAGGATATCTTCCTGAACCAGGGATTGAACCCAGGTCTCCTGCATTCCAGGAAGATTCTTTACTATCTGAGCCACCAGGAAAGTCCATGTAGATTTGTGCATATACATAAATATATGTATACACAATGATAGCTAGATGCTACATAGATACTTTCTAACTATACTATCTATCTGTCTATCAATGAGTATGTGTGTGTATGTGTGTGTGAATATGAATAAAAACATGAAAGAGTATGCATTAGATTTTAAACAAGGACTACCATAGTGTATGTACATACAGTTCACAAATACAGAAACATGCATTTACTAACATAGGTTGAGAGGCAGGGGAAAACTGAATTGAGAGAGTGGGAAGCCAAACAAGATAAAGAACAAAATTTTTTGCCCATAGTACATGTGAATATGCCTGCAGATAATGCATTTATAAAAATTATATATAGAAATAAATTAGAATAAATTTATATAAAATTAAATGGATTTCTATAAGAAATGGGGTTTTAATGATTGTTGATTATATAAGGAAGAAGACAATTTACATAAGACATTTCCCTCATTTCAATCAGAAGTAAAACAAAATGAGCTTTCCTGTAACCTGTGTGGATCTGAGCAAACGATTAATTGCTGGAATTACATAAACTGAAGTTTTTCAGCCTAAGACAAGCCTTAGCCTTCCTTTGCTGGAGGAGCATTAGATGATCCACCTCAGCTGTGACTATAGATTCTTTATTCTTACAGAAAAAAGAAGCTGCATGCGTTTTTACATTTTCTGATGAAAACCGAATTTAATACTATTATTCCTTTTTCTCCTAAGTAATATTACCAAGGCATATCCAGACTAGCATGTATGCTTACCTGATAAAGCTTAAATATTTTAATGCATGCAGTGTAACTGTCACTCAACATAACATGGATAATTTATACACTCACTAGAATGAATTCCTCTAAATTAATATGCCCCCTTTCAGTAGTCACTAAGCATGCATTTGTTCTTTCATCATGCATTTATTTTTTTCATGATACATATGCTCAGAACCTACTATGTGCCAGATTCTGTTCTAGGTGTTCAGGACACAGCAGTAAAATATCCTCTCTTTTTGGACTCTATCTTGTAATGGAGAGTGATGCTGTTGACAAGAGCCACATAAATTCAGAGAGCTGTAAGTATAGTGAGGAAAACCAATGTATTTAAATAGAGGCTGATGGAGTGAGAGTAAGGCTTATTTTAGGTGAGGTGACCTGAGGAGAGAGATGAACAAATGGGGAAAGAGCATCTGAAGTCTGGGAAGAGCATTCCAGGAAGAGGGAACAGCAAGGAGAAAAGCCTGAGGCACGAGTAGGCTTAACAGGCTCAAGGAGCTGCAAAAATGTTGTATGACTAAAGGAGCAAGCAATAGGGAGGGAGAGGAAGGGAAGGTTTCAGGAGGTGAGCAAGAACCAGAACTAGCAGGGGCTTGTGGAGCAGGAAGGAGTTTGCATAATATTCCCATGGTGATAGGAAGACAACAGAGGCCCTTGAAAGGGGAAATGAGCTAGACTCCTATTTAGAATTCTTCATTTGGGAGTGCCTTCAGATCTTGTAACACTTACTTTAATGTCCAGTTTCTCAAATTACATTTTGACAAAGTCATGTTATTTTTTATTTTCACCGTGTATTAGAGAAAGTCATAGAATATCAGAGCTATAAGGAAACAGATACTAATGAAAGTCTGTGCATCATGTTAGTAAAGAGAACAAACTCTACAGAAGAAGTTCTTATCTTGAGGTCTGTGGATGCAATTCAGAGCCTTGGATGAAGGAGAGGATATCTATATCTGCATTTTCACTAACCTGAAAGTCAGCGTTTCTTCCACAATGAATGTAGGCAACCAAACACAGCCATATTAGAAGAACGTGTGATTTTATTATCAATAGACATCATAGATATTTTCACATCATCTTAGGGCTTTTACAGATACCTGAAAACATCATTAAACATCATTTCAGCTCAGTTCAGCCACTCGGTTGTGTCCTATGATCCCACGGACTGCAGCACGCCAGGCTTCCCTGTCCATCACCAACTCCTGGAGCTTGCTCAGACTCATGTGCATCAAGTTGGTGATACCGTACAACCATCTCATCCTCTGTCGTCTCCTTCTCCTCCTGTCTTCAATCTTTCCCAGCATTGGGGTCTTTTCCAATGTTCTTTGCATCAGTTGGTCAAAGTACTGGAGCTTCAGCTTCAGCATCAGTCCTTCCAATGAATATTCAGTACTGATTTCCTTTAGGATTGATTGGTTTCAACCCCTTGCAGTCCAAGGGACTGTCTAGAATCTTTTCTCCAACACCACAGTTCAAAAGGATCAGTTCTTCAGCACTCAGCTTTCTTTATCATCCAACTCTCACATCCATATATGACTACTAGAAAAACCACTGCTTTGACCATACAGAACTTTGTTGGAAGAGTGATGTCTCTGTTTTTTTTTTTTCCAATTATTTTTATTAGTTGGAGGCTAATTACTTCGCAACATTGCAGTGGGTTTTGTCATACATTGACATGAATCAGCCATGGAATTACATGTATTTTTCAATATGCTGCCTAAGTTTGCCACACCTTTTCTTCCAAGGTGCAAGCAACTTTTGATTTCATGGCTGAAGACAGTAGGAGGGGTGAAATTGCATTTAGTGTCAAACCCTGGAGAAGGGAATGGAAACCCACTCCAGTATTCTTGTGTGGAGAATTCCATAGACAGAGGAGACTGATGGGCTACAGTCTATAGGGTTGCAAAGAGTTGGACACAACTGAGTGACTAACACTTTCACTTTTATCTTCTCTCTAGGGCTTCCCTAGTGGCTGAGATGGTAAAGAATTCACCTGCAATGTAGGAGACCCAGTTTCAATTCCTGGGTTGCAATGTAGGAGACCTAGGTTCAGTCCCTGGATTGGGAAGATCCCCTGCAGAAGGGCATGGCAACCCACTCCAATATTCTTTCCTGGAGAATCCCATGAACAGAGGAGCCTTGCCAGGCTAATGCATGTGTTCTCTCTCCAGAGCATACAAATAACACTAATGTGAGCCAAATTTTTATTAAAACTCCTTCCTCAGTTGACGATAGTCAATGGATCCAGAATTAAGGTATAGGGAAGGACTCCAATATCCTTTTCAAAGATATTAAAATTTATTCTATTGAAAGAGGTTTTCAAAACTGTAGCAGGAACACTTTGAATATCACAGAAAGGACTTCTATATCTTGCACTACTAAAGTTGCCTCACCTCTGCTCTTCAGGCACTGCAACTCCCCACAAAGTTGTATTTCATTGTCTACCATCAGTGTATATACTACTTGGGCTTATTTTCCCCCTCTTTCAGTTCTGAAAAATCAAAGCCAACTAACAAAAATTGATTCATCTAGCCATAAGAAGGCAGGAGAAGAAGAGGCTGACAGAGGATGAGATGGTTGGATGGCATCACCGACTCAATGGACATGAGTTTGAGCAAGCTCTGGGAGTTGGTGATGGACAGGGAAGCCTGATGTGCTGCAGTCCATGGGATCACAAAAAGTCAGACACAACTGAGCAACTTAACTGAACTGTACCAAGTGATCACAAGGTTATGAGTGCATCTCTCAGAAATGCTGGGCCAAGGGCCAGGCTTGATGTCCACCCATCACATCCAAGACCAAGAGACCTCTTCATAGTGATGTACTGAGCACTGGTCAATACTGCTTTTGATTCAGATGGTCTTTCAGAGGTTTGAAAGCCATCCACCGCTGTTCTAGTAGCTTACTTGGATGCACTTTCTGCTTTTTCTTTCAACATCTCCCATAGTTCTATTTCACATATGCTTATAGAAGATAGTCAAACCATAAATTGGAGACTAGAAAGAAGGGCAATACTCCAAAGCTTTCTCTTTTTCAAACACTAAAATTAACTATTTTCAATTTATCTACTGGTTTTATACATGGTTTATGAAATTAAATGGGATTTAAAAGCATCAGTTTCATTTTGCAAGTCAAAATTTATACCTGTGTATGGTTGAACATAAAATCCCCTGGAGACTGAGTTGCAGAATATATTAAAAAACCAGGCATGTTTCCAGCACTCAAATGAGGACTGATTTTTCAAAATTTCACCCAAATGACACTTGGTATTCATTTAGTCTTAGCCCACATATATTGGTGAAATCAACACCAGTGGTGGTATCTTACACACAGTATAAGCATAATAAAGAGCTGTTAAATGAACAGTAGGATCATAACCAAACAGAACCCTAGGGGCCTTTCCAAAATAGAACCCTCCCTCCACCATGTCCTCTGCCTGCATTTTGTCTGTAGAGGAACTTTAATAAAAGTATAAATTTAATCAGAGAAGTGAGAAAATGTAGAAAGAAAGGAAAACAGTCAAGCAAGACAAAATAATAATAGTTTAGCCAAAGTCAAGGACTTTTAGTTCCTCCTCAAGGGTTAAGATAGTTTTCTGAGCCAGATCCTTTGAGCTGTTTTGCAGACCCTGAAAGCCCACCAGGTAGGAGAAGTTAACTGTGTGCTACCCACAAATGTGTAGAGCCCAGACAGTTGATGATGTTGAGTCCCAGTTACCTCACCACCATTCAGCCAGAAGAATGTCCATGAGCTGATCACACACCCCACAACTCATCTCCCTTACCCTGCTTTTAAAAACCTTTCCCTGAAAGCCTTCAGGGTGTTCTGACTTTGTAAGCACTAGATGCCCTGGACTTCTTGCTTGGCACCCTGTAATAAACACTGCACTTTCCTTCACCACAACACAGTGTTGGTAGATTAGTCTTACTGTATATGAGTGACAGCACCCAAGTTTGGTTCAGTAATAGGACTAAGTTGAATCCACTAGGCATGCCCAAAAGAAAAAATATTTCCCTCAAAGATTTTTTTAAAAATTTCATTCTACATCAGTAATGTGACTTATGTAGTTTTTTTTTTTTTTTTTTTTTAGGATTTTAAAAGCATGTGGGATCTTCCTGGACCAGGCATGGAACCCGTGTACCTTGCATGGTAGATTCTTTTCTATTCTACTTTCTGTTGGAGTATAGCTGATTAACAATGTTGTGATAGTTTCAGGTGGACAGCAAGCAGACTCAGCCATATATATATGTGTATCCATGCTCCCCTAAACTCCTCTCTGGTGGGCAGGTGGATTTTTTTTTTAATTTTTATTAGTTGGAGGCTAATTATTTTACAATATTGTAGTGACTTTGCCATACATTGACATGAATCAACCATGGATTTACACGTGACTTATATAGTTTATATTTTATTTTCTAAAGTGTGTTAAGATTTGTTATAGCTCTCAAGGATCTAGGAAAATATCCAGTTGTTTTTGAGCACAGTCTCAGTTCCCAAGTGTTTTTCATTAATTAAATATTTAATTAATATATGAAGAGCACATTAATGGATTGATGGATGAATAACAATCTCTGATTGACAGAATATTCTAGAAACAAGAGTTCTCAACTGAGAAGAATTAAATAAACTCCCCTGTCACCTGTAAGAAGATCGTTCTATCTCCATGACCTTCCACTTCTCTATCTTTAACTTAAGAATGTTGTACCTAAATAAATAAGGAAGATGTGCACAAAGCACAGAAGTAGATAATACATTGACCTCCCCACAGAAGTCCTGTCTTATATTCATCGACCTCTCACCCTGTCTAGCTATTTTCAATCATACATTGTTGGGTTAGGGAACAGTTGATTACAGAATGATACTTGCTTCAGCATCTAGCATATATATATATATATGCTCATGAGAGTAAGATCACTAAAAATCTAGGTGTTCCTTAGCCCTGGTCTTCTGGAATGCTGGCACTTTGCTCTTGTACACCTGAAGAGTTCAACTGGGCTATGGGAGGAAACAAGCTCCCCAATATACTTTTGAATAACTTCCATGTGAACACAAGATAAAATTTGTTTAAGTTTTTAACATGATTGTGTGATCTTGTCCCTGCCTGCCTTTCAGTTACATATCCATCTCATCATGATCTAGTCCTTGGCAATTTTAATTTCTCAAAAGATCACAGTTGTTTCCCAATTTAGAATTTCTGCATGTGCAGAATCTTCTAATGGGAACTTTCATCATATAGGAAACCCTTAGTCAAATTTCAGGTCTTAGCTTTAAGTCGCTACCTTGGAGATGGCCTTCTTGACCACCCTTTCCATTTAACTCAGGTCCAGAATCCTTATCCCTCATAATTCCTTGCACTTTCTCTTCACAAAGCTTACCACAAATTGTAATCATTCATAATCTCGTGTATGAAAGTGAAAGTCACACAGTCGTGTCCAACTCTGCAATCCCATGGACTGTAGCCTGCCTGGCTCCTCTGTCCATGGACTTCTCCAGGCAAGAGTACTGGAGTAGGTTGCCATTTCCTTCTCCAGGGATCTTCCTGACCCAGGGATCAAACCCGGGTCTCCTGCATTGCAGGCAGATTCTTTACTAACTGAGCCACTAGGGAAGCCCATGTGTGCAATCATTAAATATCTATCTCCCTCCTGGGCTACAAATTCCATAACAGCAGGGATCATAATTGTTTTACTCACTATCTAACACAGGGCTTGGGATAGAGTCAGCTTTCAATAAGTGGTTTTTGAGTTTACGAGTGAATAAATCATATGACTCATGCAAACCAAATCCAAAAGCCACTATCACTTTGTACACAGGGTGCAAAACCAAACCCAGAAACATCCTCATTGTGTGATGGGAATGTGATGTTAATACAAACTGGGGTTCTCACGGTCCATATTTGAAATAGTCTTGTGGATAAATAAACTTAATCCGGTAAACAAAACAAAATGAATCATTCACTTGTATTATTCAGAAAACATAAAAGGAAAATGCAATTCACAGTAGTCCTTTTCACTCATTAATTTGCCTCTCCTCACCTCTTAACTTCTCAAACACTTACCTCAAAACACTCACAAAACACTAGCCTGCATGACTCTTTTATTCAGTTCCCCTTTCTTCCTACAACACTTTTGTTGTATGTCTCTTAACCTCCTGAATTCTTCATAAGTTGTTCAGATATCTTTCTTAGAAAGATAAGCCTCTCAGAAAGAAGAAAGGAGACAGAGAGAAGCTTAGCAGAGAAAATCAATTTTCTTCAGCAAAAGTATCCTAAACGTTGTTCCTGCCATATAAAATAAAAAGTAATTTAGTAGATAAGAGGAAATATCAAAAACATTTCTAAAATCTTACTTTCAGTGGAGGACAGACAACCAAAAATGGATTGAATTAAATAAATCTTTTCACAAGATGTTCACAATCTGCACAAAAAATATTGACTGAATGCTGGTTTGCCAATAGACATTTGCTATAAAGTTCCCACATCTCTTCAATGACTTTACTGCCTTATAACTCTGTGTTCATACCTAAGATGAGGGGAGTATATGATCTGAATCATTTTTCATGGAAGATAGTGTGATGCAATGAAAATTGACATGGTTATGGAGCAAGATTGACCAGAATCACAGCTTGTTGTGCTATGCTAAATCGCTTCAGTTGTGTTTGACTTTGTGACCCTATGGACTGTAGCCTGCCAGGGATTTTCCAGGCAAGAATACTGGAGTGAGTTGCCATTTACTACACCAGGGAATCTTCCTGACCCAGGGATTGAATCTGCATCTCTTAAATCTCCTGTATTGGCAAGCAGGTTCTTTACAACTAGTGCCACCTGGGAAGCCCCAAATCACAGCTTGCCATTCACTGTCTTGAAAAACTGAGCAAGAAATTTAACTTTTGTTTCCTCCTTCTTAAAATTGTCATCATGCCACCTATCTCAAGGATTGTCTTTAAAGTTACAAATAATACATGAGAATTAGAATAGACATAATAGGTAAAGAGATTGATTAAGGAATACAAAAAAAGAAAAAAAATGTCACCAAGAAAAGCCTGTGCCCAGATGACCTCACTGGTAAATTCTACCAGTGGTTTAAAGAAAAAATAAGACCAATCATCTAGAAAATATCCAAAAAATAGAAAAGGATGAAACATTGCCTGACTCATTCTAGGTAGTATTACCAGATACCAAGACCACACAGACTGGTTCCAAATAGGAAAAGGAGTACGTCAAGGCTGTATATTGTCACCCTGCTTATTTAACTTATATGCAGAGTACATCATGACAAATGCTGGCTGGAAGAAGCACAAGCGGAATCAAGATTGCCGGGAGAAATATCAATAACCTCAGATATGCAGATGACACCACCCTTATGGCAGAAAGTGAGGAGGAACTAAAAAGCCTCTTGATGAAAGTGAAAGAGGAGAGGGAAAAAGTTGACTTAAAGCTCAACATTCAGAAAACTAAGATCATGGCATCTGGTCCCATCACTTCATGGGAAATAGATGGGGGCAACAGTGGAAACAGTGGCTGACTTTATTTTTTGGGGCTCCAAAATCACTGCAGATGGTGACTGCAGCCATGAAATTAAAAGATGCTTACTCCTTGGAAGGAAAGTTATGACCAACCTAGTCAGAATATCAGAAAGCAAAGACATTACTTTGCCAACAAAGGTCCGTCTAATCAAGGCTATGATTTTTCGAGTAGTCATGTATGGATGTGAGAGTTGGACTATAAAGAAAGTTGAGCACCAAAGAATTGATGCTTTTGAACTGTGGTGTTGGAGAAAACTCTTGAGAATCCACTGGACTGCAAGGAGATCCAACCAGTCCATCCTAAAGGAGATCAGTCCTGGGTGTTCATTGGAAGGTCTGATGTTGAGGCTGAAACTCTAATACTTTGGCCACCTGATGTGAAGAGCTGACTTATTTGAAAAGACCCTGATGTTGGGAAAGACTGAGGGCAGGAGGAGAAGGGGACGACAGAGGGAGGATGAGATGGTTGGATGGCATCACTGACTCAATGGACATGAGTTTGGATAGGCTACAGGAGTTGGTGTTGGACAGGGAGGCCTGGCATGCTGCGGTTCATGGGGTCGCAGAGTCGGACACAACTGAGCGACTGAACTGAACTGAGACCACACAAAAATATCCTATGAAAATAAAACTATACAGAAATATCTCATATCAATATAAATGCAAAAAGCCTTCAAAAATATTAGCAAACAAAATGCAGCAATATATAAAAATAATAATATAACATGACCAAGTGGGATTTATCCTATGAAATCAAGGTTGACTTAATATCTGAAAACAAATTAATGCAATACATCATATCAATATAGTAAAGAACACAAAGCATAGTGCCATCTCAAGAGATGCAGAACAAATATTTGACCTAAACAACATCTGGGTCTGGTTTTTTCTTTGTAAGTGGTTTAGGGATTAGAATTCTATCATATGTTATAGATCTCTTCAGATTTTATATTTCTTCTTGTATCAGATTCAATGCTTTCATATCTTTTTAGGAATTCGCTAATTACACCCAAATATTCTAGTTGGTTTTCATAAAGGTTTTCACAGTATTCTCTTATAATCCTTTTTATTTCTGTGTGGACATAGTGATGCCTTCTCTTTCAGCACTGATTTTGGTAATGTATGCCTGTTATGTTTAGTTTTATGTGTAAATTTGTCTGGGCCACAGTGCTCATATATATATATATCCGAACATTTTTCTGGGCATTTCTGAGAAACGGTTTTCTTGGAAGACATTAATTTTGAAAGTGGTGAACTTTGAGTAAAGCAAATTGCCCTCTAAAATGTATATGGAACTTACCAAATCAGTTGAAAATCTTAACAGTGAAAAGTCTCATCTCCCCCAAGCAAAAAGGAGTTCTGACAGCAGCTTGTCTTTGAGCTCGAACTTTAACTCCTCCCTAGGTCTCTAGCCTGACAGCCTATCTTACAGATTTTAGATTTGAACCTCCACAATCATATGAGATAATTCTTGGAAAAAAAAGGAAGAAATAAAAAAAAAAAAAAAAAACATTGGTTTTCAAAGAACAGATTTCAAGTGCTAGTTTCTAAAGAACCAAATTATGGTGTTGCTAATTTTTATTTTCTCTTTCTTAATTTCTGCTATAATCTTTATTAATCCCCCCCCTTTTTTTTCTGCTTGATTTGTGCTTAGTTTGTTCTTCTTTTACTGATTTCTTAAGGTATAAGCTTAGGTTAATTGATTTGAGATCTCTTTTTTTTTCCTAATACAGCCATTACAACACTGTTCAGATGCTTTATTTTTTTTTTTTAATTTTTTATTAGTTGGAGGCTAATTACTTCACAACATTTCAGTGGGTTTTGTCATACACTGATATGAATCAGCCATAGATTTAAATTTGTCATTTAATTTAGTTTTCACTGCATCTATGTGATATTCATATTAATTGAGATATAGTTGATTTTATTGAATCAATTCCATGTACTAAACAGTACATCCTAATTTATCTATTTTCTATGTAAAATTGTGTATTTGTTAAATCTTGATTCCCAGTTTATCTCTTCCCACTTTCCACTTTGGTAGCAAGAAGTTTGCTTTTTGTATCTGTGAGTCTATTTCTGTTTTGTAAATAAATTCATTTGTATCATTTTTTTTTTTAGATTCCACATATAAGCAATATCATATCATAGTTGTCTTTCTCTGTCTGGCTTACTTCGGTTAGTATGATAATGTCTAGGTCCATCCATGCTGCTGCAAATAGTATTATTTCATTCATTTTTTATGATTGAGTAGTATTACATTGTATACATCTTCTTTATCCAATCCTCTGTTGATAGACATTTAGGTTTTTTCCATGTCTTGGCTGTGGTAAATAGTGTTGCTATGAACATTGGGATGCATGCATCTTTTTTAATTAGAGTTTTCCTCTTCCAGATATATACCCAGAAGAGGGATTGCTGGATCATATGGTAACTCTAGTTTTAGTTTTTTTAAGGAAACTCCATACTACTTTCCATAGTGGCTGCACAAATTTACATTTCCATCAACAGTGTAGTAGGGTTCCCCATGAATGCTTTTATCAACTAAACAATTATACCTCACAGAGCCCTTTTATCCTTATAAAAGCTTAATACATCAACAACAAAATAACTGACACATTTACTCATTCTATGAGTTTCTCAAAAGTAACACAACATAACATTAATTTAATGAGTCATGTGTCTAACCCACAAATCTGTTAATTTTTAAAGGTCAGCTCATAGAAAATAAGTATCAATAAAGATATATTTACTTGGTACATTTTTCCCTCAAGCACAAGCAATTTTGTCAATATATGATTCTCGTATTGGAAATATGACTGGAGCTGAAATAATGGAAACTGCAAACTTCCATTCAGCAAAACGAAAGTTTAATATTGGCATATAAGACTTCAAAGATAACTTATATTTCACACCAAAGCATTTTGAAAAGTTTGCTTTTAATTTGCAGATTTTTTTCTATTCATCATAACTGTTCTCAATTATTACCATAAACATAGTTGTACACAACCAAAATCTGTATGCAAGTTTTGTCCTCAAAAGAGAATAAACTTTTCAGTTTCAGTTTAATTTAGTTCTTTACTTCTGTCTAAATCCCGGTAGCTCAAATGGTAAAGAATCTGCCTGTGATGCAGGAGACCAGGGTTCAATCCCTGGGTTGGGAAGATCCTCTGGAGAAGGGCATGGCAATCCACTCCAGTATTCTTGCCTGGAGAATTCCATGGACAGAGAAGCCTGGCAGGCTATAGTTTGTGGGGTCGCAAAGAGTCAGACATGACTAAGTGACTAACACGCACAAATCAAATTGTAAGTACGCTTACAAAATGTCTTTGGCACTAAAAATTTGGAAATTTTTTTTCTAAGAATTCCTACAATTCATCACTTTACATTATTCACTGCTAAATTAAACTAAGTATGAAAAAGCACCTCAAACTACCTTTTTATATTACTCAGTGTGCTGATACAGAAAGCTTCCAGTGGAAATGTCAATCAAGAAAATATTACATCACTCAACATATACTATGACCTAAAATGTGTAGAAATGTTAGCACATTAAAAACGTGTTTGATATGATTTTAAATTTAAGCCATGTTCAATTATACTAGGAGGATATTCTCAAAAGTTTCCTGGAAAGCTAACTCTTGTTCTGGGCCATGCTGGCATTAGCTTATATTACTTCTAAATAAATTCCTCATTAATGCAAATACAATGCAGGCATTTAAAATTAGAAATAAAATAATCTGAAGAAATTATCTGAGAGGCTGCCTAATAAAATGGAGACGGAAACATGAAAGGGAAATTAAAAGAAAAGGTATTTAAAATATATATATATATATATTTATTTATTTATGGCTGTTTTAATTCTTCATTGGGGCACACAGGCATTCTCCAGTTTCGGTGTGCAGGGGCTACTCTCTAGTTGTGCTGCATGAGCTTCTTATTGCAGTAGCTTCTCTTGTTGCAGAGCACAGGCTCTAGGCATGGGGGCTCAGTAGTTGTGGCACACAGGCTTAGTTGTCCTGTGGCTTGTGGGATCTTCCCACACCAGGAATCAAACCCATGCCCCCTGCCTTGGCAGGCAGCCTTCAGTGAATGGGGTAAGATGGAGTTGAGGGAAGCTTCATTTTCCCAATACTTTAAATTAATTATCCTGGCTTTATTCTAGTATCACCCTTTCGCCCTATGTTGCTATCTGGTATTTTGTAGGTTCTAGGCCTCTCAGCCATTCTTTAGGAAAGATGAGCTTTTTCTCCGGCTCATTGTTGCTATAATTGGACAGTCGATAGCCAATAAATTTATTCAAGTATGAAATAACACAAAAAAGTAGCCAGCCACTAATAAAGAAGTATTTGGGTTGTCTAAATTGGCTGATGGCAAGTCATTCTAATGTGCAGAGCTGAAAAATGTCTTCCTGCTTAGCAGTGTATATTTTCCAGGTTGATGGTCCGACCTCTGTGAAGTGGCAGACTGTATGCAGGAGTTGTGAATTCATGCATCAGACTCAGATTACTCCTCCAACTATATTCCTCTAATCCCATAGTCTTTAAAAATTGTTGAATATAAAAAGCTGAAACTTATGTGTGTTCTGTTACTCTACCCACTATGTGAACTAAACAGATACTTGCTATCATTTATTTACATGATATAGTCTATTCATGAATCTGGTGCTTCATTTCTCTATGCCTTTACAAATGCAGGTGCAATAATTTCATGAACATGGATTTACTTTCAAAATTATAAATGAGCGAGAAGAGGCAATAATTTAATAAACTCCACAACGCATGTGTCAAACCAATCTGGCTTTTACAAGTGAAGTCAAAATGACTTTTGTTGCCACCTAGAGCAATAGCAATCAAAGGAAAAATTTAAGACTTTTAGTCTAATAAATTGAGAACGCTTCATTATATAGCCACCACTCTAGAATGCCAAAGGTGTTTTAGGGATGTTTATCAAATCTAAGAGTGTAAATTGTGGGGTTTCATTTCCAGATCTGTCAGGGATTCACAGTGTGAAGTGGAAGAAGTCATTTTCATGGAAGTAATTCAAGTCTTTATTTATATTCCCAGGGCATGATACCTTGAAAGGAGAACCTAGCTGTGAAATATGTTAAGCACAGAGGGAATCTCAGAGGCCAGAAGTGACAGGGAATGTATGTCCTCCTTGAAAAGAGATGACATGTGTACCAACCCCTCTTCTGACATTTCCATCATGAATGCATCCTCACTAGGGATATAGGTTATTTAGTATTTTCAGCTCTGGAATGTTGTTTTCAAAAGGTGTAACTTAGAGTGCTGTAGGTAACTTAGAAAAGTAAGAACAAAACATCCATAATCCTATAGAATGACACAACTATTACTACAGTCTCTGTTTATCTTCCACAAGTTTTCATTGTGGGCTTCCCAGGTGGCTCAGTGGTAGAGAATTCACCTGCCAATGCAGGAGACGCAGGTTCGATCCTTGGGTCATGAAGATACCCTGGAGAAGAAAATGACAACCCACTGAAGTATTTTGTCCTGGGAAATCCCATGGACAGAGGAGCCTAGTGGGCTACAGTCCATGGGATCTCAGAGTCAGACACAACTGAGTGACTTAGCACACATGCACTGTTTTCATTGTTATACATATTTTGCAAAGCTCTACTCATATTGTATCCACAATATTGTGTCATGCCTTGGTCACTTATAATAAGTATTTCAATTTTCTTATCTTCATAATTGCAATTTATGATTTTAATGACAGCATAATAGTCAATAAAGTCATTGCATCATGAATGAACCCTTTCTCTACATGTGAACACTTTTGTCCATATATGGACATTTCTATGTATGGAAATTACCACTTTTGGACCCATTTTGAGATTACTATGTTTCTGTTGAAATAGCAGACCCAAGCACCAAAACACAACTATAGTCTATAAACAATTAACAATATCTATATTCATACAACTTGAAGTTTCCATTCAATACCTAATTATCACATGAAACACATTTAGTTTTGTTAGCAGTCAAAAATAAATAAATAATACTTCCTCTTGGGTCAATAATTTTCTGTCATCTTAAATACAGGGTACAGCTAAGGTCTTTCATACTGAATTTGAAACATAAGACCCTCACATGAGAATTTCTCTGGACCTCCATGAGCCAGTAAATGTATTAACACCAGTGTCTGTCTTCAAAGAGATCATATCCCACTGAAAAGCTAGCAAAGGAGACCAAAAAAGAATGATGCTATCTTGGAAGTCAGGAAGGGAGCTTTAATAAGAGAATGTTCATTGGTGACAGATGCCCCAAGGAGATCACCTAAAAGGAAAAACAATCAGCACCAGTTAGTGAATAAATATTTATTCAGTGTTTACTATGTGCAAAAGAGGAGAGTGAAAAGGTTGGTGTAAAGCTCAACATTCAGAAAACTAAGATCATGGCATCCAGTCCCATCACTTCATGGCAGATAGATGGGGAAACAGTGGAAACAGTGTCAGACTTTATTTTTCTGGGCTCCAAAATCACTGCAGATGGTGACTGCGGCCGTGAAATCAAAAGACGCTTACTCCTGGGAAGGAAAATTATGACCAACCTAGAGAGCATATTAAAAAGTAGAGACATTACTTTGTCAACAAAGGCCTGTCTAGTCAAGGCTATGGTTTTTCCAGTGGTCATGTATGAATGTGAGAATTGGACTATAAAGAAAGCTGAATGCAGAAGAATTGATGCTTTTGAACTGTGGTGTTGGAGAAGACTCTTGAAAGTCCCTTGGACTGCAAGGAGATCCAACCAGTCCATCCTAAGGGAGATCAGTCCTGGGTGTTCATTGGAAGGACTGATGAAGCTGAAACTCCAGTACTTTGGCCACCTGATGCGAAGAGCTGACTCATTGGAAAAGACCCTGATGCTGGGAAAGATTGAGGGCAGGAGGAGAAGGGGACGACAGAGGATGAGATGGCTGGATGGCATCATTGACTCGATGGACATGGGTTTGGGTAGACTCCGGAAGTTGGTGATGGACAGGGAGGCCTGGCGTGCTGCGGTTCATGGGGTCGCAAAGAGTTGGACACAACTGAGTGACTAAACTGAACTGAGACATAATTTAGGGTTGACTGTAATGCAGTGAATAAAGCTAAGTCTCTGCCCTCAAGAAACTCACACTCTAATGGGAGCCAAAAGAAAATAAACATGCAAACAAACACAAAAAATGATTTATGGTACCAAGGGCTATGAAGAAAATAAATTGAGGATGTACTGAGATTTAGTTCAAGTGTTCAGGAGAGGTTTCTCTAAAAAGACACAATTTGTTTTCAGACCTAAAAGATCTTAAAGGCAACTCTGGATTCAATAATTAGGAAGTCCTTGGTGATTTTTCAAAGTACAGTTTCAGTCAAATGGTGAGTTGAGAAGTCAGAAAGCTTTAAGGGAGTTGATGTTTAATGGTTACAAAATTTCAGTTATGTAAGATGAGTAAGTTCTAGAACTCTGCTCTACAACATAGTGTCCATACTTAACAATATAAGATTATGTATTTAAATATTTGTTAAGAGGGTAGCTCTCATTTAATTATTCTTATTGCAAACACACTAACAAAGAAAAGAAAAGGAACCAAGGAAATTTATCGAAGGAATTGATATGTCAGTTACGATGGTGTCATGAGGATATGCATATGTCTAAACCAATCAAATCATACACATTAAACATGTGCAGTTCTTTGTATATCAGTTATACCTCAATAAACCTTATTATAAATAAATCTATTATCAAAGAAATAAAAACAAGGCAAGAAGTTTCACCCTTGAAGGGGAGGGTGAAGTCAACGGATGTTTATGGTTGCTGATGCTGCTTCTTTTTTAAAATTTTTATTCAGGATTGACCTTATTTTCAATCTCTGATGAAGTAACCAGTAGAAAGGCAGATGCTGAAAATAGAAAAGAAAAATAACCAATGAAGCATGGTTCATTCTCAAGTCCCTTGAATAGAAATATTTATTCATTAAATATTTATTAAGTATTTTTGTTTTTGTTTGATTCTTGTGCAACTTTTAATGTGAAAAGCACACTAAATATATGACTGCCTGCTGACTCATTTTTCAGGGAGATTTCTGCTGAATTGCCAGGATGGAGGAAGTGGAAAAAAAAAATGCTAAACATACCACTTCAATATGGTGAATTGGTGGAGAGAGGTACTCTCTGCCATTTGGAGACATTCAAAAACATTATTTCCACGAAATTCTTTAAATAGAGATGTCAAATTTATGAAATATTCTTAAGAAGTCTGAATGAAATTTGCCACATAGAAAAATTTGAGCAAAATGTAATCATACATTTTTCCAATATCATATTCTTTGACAAAAATTCTAAATCTTATGTTACATGTAACTTTCTCTTTTTTTAAATCACTTTTGATGTTGATAGTTTTATAAAAATATTTTCTTGAAAATGAAATAAAATGCTACAACCTGTGGTCATTCCCTACTTAGCTTACCATTTGTTGTATTACAAAGTCAGAGTTAATTAGCAAAGATTATACTATAGTTATTAATTTTCTCAGCAGTCAAAGATCATCTTCCTGTAGTGGCTTTGATACTATGAATGAATACTTGCCAGGTAAAGTATTTCTTGATTGTTAAACATCACTGGTGCTTTGACCAACTTCACCTCAACCTCTCAACGTCCCTGCCACTCATTTAACAACTGGAGAAGAAGTTGCCCCACACAAATGCTTTAGTAAGAATAGCTCACAGAAAATGAGGTGCTTGTAAATCCCTGTGTAGGCTGCACAATCTTCACAATTTTTCACAATGCATATTCTGACAAGATGAACACATGCATCAAAGTTTTGAGCAAGTTAAATCATTCTTATAGTTCTGAGGAGATTCGTACAAATGAAGATTTCTCAATTTCGCCATTACTGACATTTTGGGCAGCATGATTCTTTGTTGTGGGAAGCTCTCCTTTGTACTATAGGATGGTTAGTAACAGTCCTGGCCTCTAGTCATTAGAGGCCAAGAGCATCTTCCCCCGACCCCTATTATGCCAACCAACAATGTGCCTAGACATTTACAAACAGCCCCTAGATGACAAAATTTTCCCCAGTTGAGAAGCACTAGGTCAAAGAAACACATTAATGTTCTAGAGAAGATAGTTCTAGAGACATTATAATGTTAACACAGTATTTGTTGTAAAAGAAATGCACATAATTCATTTTTACCAAATAAATTTATAGAATATATCATAAATATGTTTTACTTAGAAAATGGATATACTTAGTCCTATAGGAGAAAGAAAAACAGTTAACTCCTACCCTTTAATTATGAAACAGATTTATTAAATTATCTTTAAAATATAAATGTTAATATAGAACATATTTACAAAATATTAACTTGAGTCATAGCTACTTGAGAAACTCACATTAGAGCTCCCCAGCAATATAAGCTGTGTAGTTTAATTTCCATCTACAGTAACAATATTATCCCATGATTAAATCAAGCCATGTGCATGACTGCCCTACAAGGCCCATAGATTTGAAAACTCAGATACACAATGTAAGCAATCTGGCGATTTCTCTATCAATATCACAACAAATCTGTATAAAGCCATCAAGCTAGGTAGCAGTAAACTATTCACAGGCAAGTCATTTGGGCTCTTGAGGACTCAGGAAGGAAGTGATACTTATAGGCACTTGATTACTCTAAGAATGACTTATTACTAATTGTCAGGGGCCAGAGATTGTGTATGTCTTGCCAGCTGAATAAAGATATCTAGCTATGGATCCTCAGCTACTCATTATGCATTCTACCTAAAGAGGAGGTTTAATTAGTCTAACAACATAGGGGTTTTCAGAAGGCTGCTTTAAAGAAGGAACCAGGGCTATCAGACCTCAAGAGTGAAGAGCTTGCAGTCTACAAAGGGACTCATAATCACCACATTTCCTGTGAGCTATTCCTGCCAGATGTCTCTGCAGCTGGCTTTATCCCCTGTGACTAGTAGTGTCCCCACCAGATTAGCCAGTTGTTTGAGAAACAGTGAAATACAGAATACCAGCCCAACAGGACTTCAGGGAGCTGTCCTACACATGCAGGAACCTGGGGAGCTGTGTGGACTGGTCTAGAGCAGTTTACAAGAATCTTAAATTATGCATGGACTCAGCTTCCCAAGGTCTTCCCAAGTAGTGCTGGTGGTAAAGAACCCACCTTCCAATGAAGGTTAGACATAAGAGGAACGGGTTTGATCCCTGCATCGGGAAGATCCCCTGGAGAAAGTCACGGCAACCCACTACAGTATTCTTACCTGGAGAATCCCATGGACAGAGGAGCCTGGCAGGTTGCAGGCCATAGGGTCACAAAGAGTCGGGCATGACTGAGGTGACTTGGCAAGCAGGCATACACTGCTTCCCAACTGTGCTTTGACTTTTCCAAATATCTGGTCATTTAGCAAAGATATATCTATTGTGCACATTGAAAGCTTTATTAAGTGGGGTGTACTTAAATCAGAACTAAAGAGCCTCTTGATGAGGATGAAGGAGGAGAGTGAAAAAGCTGGCTTAAAATTCAATATTAAAAAAAAAAAAAAGCCCTAAAATCATGGCATCCATTTCCATCATTTCATGGCAAGTAGGAGAGGAAAAGGGGGAAGCAGTGACAGATTTCCTCTTCTTGGACTCTAAAATCACTATGGATGGTGACTGCAGCCATGAAATTAGAAGACGATTGCCTTTTGGTAGGAAAGCTATGACAAACCTAAACAATGTGTTACAAAGTAAAGATGTCACTTTGTCAACAAAGGTCCGTATAGTCAAGGCTATGGTCTTTCCAGTAGTCATGTATAGATGTGAGAACTGGACAATAAAGAAGGCAGAGTGCCAGAGAATTGATTATTTAAAACTGTGGTGCTGGAGAAGACTCTTGAGAGTCCCTTGGACAGCAAGGGGATCAAACCAGTCAATCTTAAAGGAAATCAACCCTGAATACTCTTTGGGAGGACTGATGCTGAAGTTGAAACTCCAATACTTTGGCCACCTGATGCAAACAGCTGACTGTCAGGGAAAGACCCTAATGATGAAAGCAGAAGGAGAAGATTGAAGGCAGAAGGAATATTGAAGGCAGAAGGAGAAGAGGGTGACAGAGGATCAGATGATTGGATAGCATCACTGATTCAATGGACATGAACTTGGGCAAACTCTGGGAGATGGTGAGGGACAGGGCAGCCTGGCATGCTGCAGTCCATGGGGTCATAAAGAGTGGAACACAACTTGGAGACTGAACAACAACAAAAACGACAACTTAAACATTATTTGCTAAATTACATTATGGGTTTCCCTGATGGTTCATTGGGAAATAATTTGCTTGCCAGTACAGGAGATGCATGTTTGAACCCTGGGTCAGGAAGATCCCTGGGATAAGGGAATGGCTACCCATTCCAGTATTCTTACCTGGAAAATTCCATGGACAGAGGAGACTGGCGAGCTACAGTCCACGGGGGTCCCAAAGAGTTGTTCAAAGCTTAGCGACTGAACAACAAAAAGTACATTATGGTCAAGCTAGCCAACTCTGCATATATAAAATTAGCTTCTTTTCCAAATGCTTCTAAAGGTTTGTCACTAATTTCCACAAACAAATCAACCTTAAGCCTGAGATTTAGCCCTTGAATTATGTGCAAATAGACTTAAAATGTTTAATCCAAATATACTGGAACCAAAGTTTCAAATATGTATAAATTACAAGGCAACAACACTTGGCCTCTGGGAAGGATCCATTAACCAGGGGATGTTGCTAAGCTTTGGTGCTTGTTGGAAACAATGCCCATTATTTAAGTTTCACCTCAGGCAATCCGGACACTTCCTTGTTCCTGTCTTCCCTGTTGCTCCCGTGTCCTTATTGTAGGCTCTCAACACCCTTAAGCACATTATCTGATCACAACTCTTAACACCCAGAATTTTAACTGTTTATACATACACTTGGCTGTGAGCTCTGTGAAGGCAGAGGTATTGTCTTACTTTTTGACACCTGGCATAGTGTCTGATACTTAGTAGGCAGTTGTTAAGTGATGGTTGAACTATTTAAGCAAACTGTACTTTTATGCCTGAGTCCTCTGGCACAGGCAAAACTTTCTATTTTATACATCTCATTTTACAGCTCATTTCAAAGACTCGGGGGAGCAAGAAATATCATGTTTATTATTTTTGATACTTCAGCTTATAAGTATCATTCTCCTAATATGGCAGACATCAATTCAGAGATTTCTACCACTTTCCCAGGGTGTAGTGTCAAAGTTTCTGTGTTCGTGTATGTTTGCTTGGGGTCATCTTACTAACCATATTTTTAGCATCTTTTGAGACAGTCAACTTCCTGACTCCCCATTGCAACTGAGACACTCTTAGTGCCCATCCTCAAGCCTTTTTCATTCCAAGGAGCTCTTTTTTCAAGTTCTAGGGCACACTGAAGTCATGCCACCATTTCATGTTCTTCATTCTGGGGTACAGAAAATTCCCTCAGGTGTCTAAAGCATTGCTTTTCTGAAGTCTGGCCACCTCCACCAGTTCTACCAGGAGAATGGAGGATACCATGACCACTACACCCATATTGACTTGCCTCTTCCTTTAGACTGAAAAATTTTGTGTCTTGAGAACACAAAAGCTTTGCATTAATTCATGGGGGATCTTCTGGAATCTTTTGAGTATGCCCTGTTTTTTTCTCAATTTCCCCTGTATGGTGAAACCCCTTCTGTCTCCTGTTTCTCCTCTAACATTCCTTCATTGAGACCTAGGCGTAGAGAGGTCCAGCTCAGGGAATGTATGGGAAGGGCCAAGGTAGCCCTGGATCAAGCTATAAACAAAACTTTGAGATTTAAGTCCTTATCCATTTCAAAAAAAATTGTTCTTATTTTACTAGCTTTGTGGTTCCCAACTGGGGGTGATTTCGCACCCCTCCCCAGGGAGTATTTGGGAATTTCTGGAGGCATTTTTGATTGTTACAACGGGGTGGGGGAGGTGATCATTTGGTGTTATTGATGTCCAGTGAGTACAGATCAGAAACACTCATAAACATCCTAAATTGCAGAGGACAAGACAGCCTCCCACAAAGAATTATCTGCCACAATACATCAATGTTGACAAAGGTAAAAAACTTTGTAGCTTATTCCTTAATATTTTGCCTAAAGAGATTGTGGGTGTTTTCAGCTATAAAAGGATGCATATTTTGGCAAATCAACAGCTCTTTCTCACCATAGTAGGTAAGTAAGGGAAGGAATAAGAAGCAGATATGAAGAGTTTATTCTGTGTCAGGCATTATGCTCAATACTTTACATTTTTGCTATATTTACTACTCCTAGAAAACAGTATGAAGAAGTTAGGATAGCTATCTCCATTTTCAGAGTTAGAAAAGAAAACTGAGTTTCAGAAAAAGTAAACAATGGATCCAGATCACAGTATCTAAAAGAAGCTGAGCAAAAGTTAACTATCAGACTGTATGACTTCAGAACTGATGCCATTTCCACATCAGCAAGGAGATCTCCTGATCCATATACCTTTTTTCTCCAACTTTATCAAAATATAATTGACATTTAACATTATACAAATTTAAGTTATACAACATGTTGATCTGATGTTCTTATAGATTGCAAAATGATTATCACCATAGCATTAGCTAACACCTCCATCACCTCACGTAATTACGATTTCTCTTTTGTAGGGAGAACATTTAAGATCTACTCTCTTAGTACCTTTCACATGTATAACACATTGTTGTTAGCTATAATCACCAGGCTGTACACTGGATCCCCAGAATTTACTTTTTTATAACTGGAAGTTTGCATACTTTGACCAGCATCTCATTTTCCCCACCCACTAGCTCCTGGTAACCACTGACCTACTCTCTATTTCTACGTGTTTGGCTTTATTTGATTCCACATACAGTGTATAATACAGTTTTTATCTCTCTCTGTCTGATTTATATCACTTAGCATAATACTCTAAGTCAATCCCTGTTGCTACAAATGGCAAGATTTTCTTTTTTCCATTGAAGGACATTTTCAATATGTTGGCTGTCATGAATAGTGCTGCAATGAACCTAGGAGTGCAGACATCACTTCAAGATGCTGTTTTCATTCCCTATGAATATATACCCAGAAGTGGGATTGTTGTATAATATGTATTAATAGTTTTATTTATATTTTTAATTTTTGAGGCATCTCCATACTGTTTTCAGTAGTTGCTGTTGCTCAGTCGTGTCTGACTCTGTGACCCCATGGATTGTATGATGTCAGGCTTCCCTGTCCTTCACCATCTCCCAGAGTTTGCTCAAACTCATGTCCATTGAGTTTTTATGCCATCCAACAATCTCATTCTCTTTTGCCCCCTTCTCCTCCTGCCTTCAATCTTTGCCAGCATCAGGGTCTTTTCCAATGAGTCAGCTCTTCACATTAGATGGCCAAAGTATTGGAGCTTCAACTTCAGCATCAGCCCTTCCAATGAGTATTCAGGACTGACTTCCTTTAGGATTGACTGGTTTGATCTCCTTGCAGTCCAAGGGACTCTCAAGAGTCTTCTCTGGCACCACAATTCAAAGGCATCAATTTTTCTGCACTCAGCCAAGTAATAACATGAATCCTCATGAACCCATTAACCTGAGAACACTGTCAATGCAATTACATTTCCCAGTGTATCCTTATAGTCTTGCCTTGCTGCCCTTGGATACTGACTTTTTTTTTTTTTTTTTTTGGATACTGACTTTCTTTCTTTCTTTCATTTGACCACACTGCCTGACCAGGGATTGAACCTGCACCCTCGGCAGTGAAAGCACAAATCCTAACCACTGGACCACCAAGGAATTCCTGATCCTGACTTAAAAAATTCCTTTGATTTTCACTAATGCCTTACCCCAGAAGTACATGTCGTTAGTTTTGCTTAATTTTTTAAGTTTATAAAAATGGGAAGATATTTTACATTTCTTGTGTAGTTTGCTTTGTTCACTCAAAATTGCTTGTGACTTCCATCAATGTTCCTGTGTGTCCTTGCAGTTCTTTTTCCCCCTGACGTATAGGATCCTATTATATGACTATATCAGAATGTTCTCATCCCTTTTCCTGTTAATGGACACTTTACTTGTTTCTAGCTTTCCACTCTTATATAGTGTGGCTATAAATCCATGAACCTGCCTCTTGATGCATATGTTTGAAAGTTCCTCTTGGGAACATACCTGGAAGAGAGTGGCTGCATTATAGGGGATGCAGATGTTCAACTTTTACATGACAATCTAATATTCTTCCCCAAGGTGTTTGTATCAACTTATAGTCCCACCAGAGTGTGTGAGAGTTACCATTGGTGCAAATTCTTGCTATCATTTGAATTTTGAATTCAATAGAATTTGAATATCTATTTTCTAGGGTAAGATGAGCTAACTAAAGTTGAGTTGGAGTAGTATGATTAAGGTATGTTAGGTTTCCTATACAGTGAGGTGTTTCCTGTGAGTGTGGACTGACATGGGTTTAGATTTGTGTGGGGGCCACTTGGACTGCCTCCATTTTGTAAGTCCCAATATGCAAATTTCTTTTATCAGAGGGAAATGGTACATGTCTCTTCTTTCAGACTTGTTATTAGGACAAAATAGCCATAAACATTCTGATTACTTTAAAGCTATAGGAATAAATGATATTAACAAAAAACCTATAGGAATTTTCATTTTTATTAGATTATCAGCACTTAGCCAAACTAATGTCTTAAAGGTTGCAAGTTAGTCAACTTACCCTCTCTCTGAATCCCGGTTTATATCTGCAAGAATGTTGACTAACTGTGGCCCATCCATAACAGTCAGGTTATGGGTTCAAGAGTCATCATTCACTTCCATTAACTGTTATTGACCTGTCTCTCTCCCACAATCTTTGATATATATCCTTTCCAGTGTCTCTCAGACACTGCCTGACATTTGGGGATCTGCTTCATGTTCAGTTCTGAGCCATTGCCCTCAAGTTTTTTTTCATATATGTGGTTACTCATCTGTCTCTAGCTGAGACAACATTTTTAGATATCTGTCAATCTTCAAGTAACTCCCTGATTGCATGCTTGTTTTGAGTCAAAGCAGGTTCCCTAACTAGACTCACAAAGCTCCTTCTGGACTTTAGTTTCCAATCAAGATGGAGCAATCTGGGCCAGATTTACACTCCCACATGAAGCAATGAAAAAAACTTGCAAACTTTAATCTCAAGTTATCAGGCAACAAAGAACAGTGATTCTGAGATGGGAAACAAGGTGAACACTGCAATGTCCCAGCTAACTACCTTGAGAAAGTTTCCAAGCTGCAGTGCACAGAGAAACCAGCTGTAGTGCACAGAGAAACCAGCTGTAGACAGGCAGAGTTTCTGTGGATTTATAGTATATGTGGAAGCATGCTATCTGGAAATCATAGCACAAAGACCATGAGAGGAGGAATCAAAATATGCTGTGGCATGATTCTTATACTATATATGAAGTAGCATTATATCAGTTATCAGTGGACTATGATAAGTTAGAGGTGTATCCAATAAATCCTGAAACAATCCCTAAAAGAGTGTAACAAAGAGTTACAGATAATAAGCTAATAGAGGAGATAAACTATAATCATACAAAATACTCAGTTAATCCAAAATAAGCCAGAAAAAGATGAAAAAGAGAAAAGAGTACAAATGAAAAAATAAAAGGTCTAATAAAAGATGATACAATTAAACTTAACCATACCAGTGGTCACATTAAATGAAAATGATCTAAATGCCTTAAATAAAGGCAGAGATTATCATATTGGATTAAAAAAAAAAAAGGCCCACTGCATTCTGCCCACAAGAAACCAACTTTAAATATAATGACAGCCACAAATAGATGAAAAGTATAACAGTGGAATAAAATATGCCATGATAACACTAGTAAAATGAGAGCTAGGATGCTTATATTAATATCAAAGTAGATTTCAGAGCAAAGAATTGTACTACAGTTAAAGGAAGTTGTTTCATAATAATAAAAGGGCCAATTTATCAAGAGGAAATATTAATCTAAACATTTGTGTGCTGAAAAACACAGCTCCAAAATATATGAGGAAAAACTAAAGGAATAGCAAGGAGAAATAAAATTATGTTGGGAAATTTCAACACTTATCTCTCGGTTATTGATATTGATGGAACAATTGGGTGGAAAATCTGCAAGCATGTAGAAGAATTAAACAGCACTGTGAACCAATTTGGGCTTCCCTGGTGTCTCAGTGGTAAAGAATCTGCCTGCTAGTGCAGGAAACTTGGGTTCGATCCTTAGGTCAGGAAAATCCCCTGGAGAAGGAAATGGCAACCCACTCCAGTATTCTTGCCTGGGAAATCCCATTGACAGAGGAGCCAAGTGGGCAAAAGGCATGGGGTCACAAATAAAGTTGTACATGATTTAGTGACTTAAAAACATCAACAACAAATGAACCGATTTGACCTCATTGGCATTTGTTGAAGAGTCTATCTAAACATAGCAGAATATATATATATATATATATATGTATATATATATATATATGTATATATATATATATATGTATATATATATACATATACACACACACACACACACACACATATATATATATATATTTAATTATTTATTTTTAATTGAAGGATACTTGCTTGACAATGTTCTGTTGGTTTCTGCCACACATTAACATGAATCAGCCACAGGTATACATATTTCACCTCCTTCTTGAGCCTCTGTCCCACCTCCCACCCCAGAATGCACATTTATTTCGAGTGTCTATGGAAGATTTGCTTACATAGAATATATGCTGTGTCATACATTATCTCAATATATTTAAAATATTTTTTTTACTTTGTCCATTTGAATTTTTTAATTTTTTTTAAATTGAAGGATAATTGCTTTACAGAATTTTGTTGTTTTCTGTAAAACATCATTGATTCATACTGATATTTGAAATAATTTAAACCACAGTCTGACAACAATGGAATTAAATTAAAGATCAATAGCAATCAATAGCTTGAAAACCCCTGTATATTTGAGAATTAAATAACATGTTTCTAGATAAGCCATGGGTCAAAAAAGATATCAGAAGAGAATTTGGAAAGTATTTTGGAATGAATGAAAATGAAGACACAGCATAACAGAATTTGCAGGAAGCTCTTAAAGCAGGACTTGGGGAAATTTTATAGCATTAAATGCCTAAGTTTGAAAAGGAGAATGATCTCAAGTCAGTAATCCCTGTTTCCATCTTAAGAAACTAGAAAAAGAACAAATTAAACTCAGCACAGGGAGAGGAAACAAAATTATAAAGATTGGAACAGATGTAAATGTGAAAAAACAACAACCACCAAAATGAGAGAAAAAGTCAATGAAAACAAACACTGCTGAAGATCAATAAAACTGATAAATCTCTTCCCAGACTTCTCAAGAAAAAAGAGAGAAGACACAACTGACACAAATGGATGAGAAAAAATCATATCACTACAAATTTCACAGACACTAAAAGGATGATAAATAAATAGTGTAAACAAATGGGAATTCCCTGGTGATTCACTGGTTAGGACACAGTACTTTCACTGCTTGATCCCTGATTGGAATCAGGCTACTGTTTAGTAGCTTAGTTGTGTCCCACTCTTTGTGACCCATGGACTGCAGCACTCCAGGCTTCCCTGTCCATCAACAACTCCCAGAGCTTGCTCAAACTCATGTCCATTGAGTTGGTGATGCCATCCAACCTTCTCTTCCTGCCTTCAATTTTTCCCAGAATCAGGGTCTTTTCTAATGAGTCGGCTCTATGCATCAGGTGGCCAAAGGATTGGAACTTCAGCTTCAGCATCAGTCCTTCCAATGAATATTCAAGACTGACTTCTTTTAAGATTGACTGTTTTGATCTCCTTGTAGTCCAAGGGACTCTCAAGTGTCTTCTCCAACACCACAGTTCAAAAGTCATCCAGACATGGTTATTGGAAAAACCATAGCTTTGACTATACGAACATTTGCTGCCATAGCATAGACAAAGAGAGTATAGCAAACACAATCACCTTTCAAGATAGTGACCTTGTGCACTTGTGATGTGTGGTCTGATGCAGCTTAACTCTGTAAAATCAGATTAGGCACTCCCTTTCCTGTGGGGATGGTGTGTGAAAGGTCACTTCCTCCCTGATGCTACTGCTAAGTCACTTCAGTCGTGTCTGACTCTGTGTGACCCCATCCCTAGGATTCTCCAGGCAAGAACACTGGAGTGGGTTGCCATTTCCTTCTCCAATGCATAAAAGTGAAAAATGAAAGTGAAGTTGCTCAGTCATGTCTGACTCTTTGCGACCTCATGGACTGCAGCCTACCAGGCTCCTCCGTCCATGGGATTTTCCAGGCAAGAGTACTGGAGTGGGGTGCCATTGCCTTCTCCCATTTCCTCCCTAACACTTGACTATTATTTTTCCTTTATTTGGTCTTAGCTATTTTTAAGGCGACAGCGGACTTTACCAAGTGTATTCGTTCCTAGGGCTGCCTTGATAAAGTACCGCAAGCTGGTTGGCTAAACCATCATTTTTTTTTTTTTTAATTTTTGGCAGCATCATGTGGGATCTTAGTTCCCCAGCCAGGGATCTAACCCGTCTGAACCACTGTCCCACCAGGGAAGTCCCTGAGACATCAGAGATTTATTCTCTCACAGTTCCAGAGGCTAGATGTCTGAGATGGGGGTGTCAGTAGAGCCATGCCCTCCTCTGAAGGCACCAGGGATGGATCTTTGCCAGCCCTCTCTCCTCAGTTCTGGTAGTTGCCTAGCCCGGGGCAGCACAACTCTCATCTTCCCACGGCATTCTCTCTGTTTTCTTGTCTGGGTCCAACTTTCCCCTTTTTATAACAGCACCAGTAATATTGGATCAGGGGCCCACTCTAATATGATGGGTCCACATCTGACATCTGCAGTGACCCTGTTTCCAAAGTGTCACGTTCTGGGGGTTAGGGATTTGGGAGAGGGGCACAGTTCAACACCTAATGCCAAGGTTTTCCATCACTCATAATCCATGTGTCCCTACAGCATCTCGGGAATTTGTTTCTCCTCTTATCATGAGTACTTCTTACAAAAGTGTTTCAGTGTGGATGCTTGGTGGCAGACCTTCTGAGGCCTTATATGCCTGAATTAAACTTAATCTATATTACTTGTGCTACAGCAGAAGTGTACAACAAAATATGAGCTTTAGAAAAAGAAACTAAATCACAAAATCTGGCATATATAGAGGACCCATGTGATGTTATGGTCAGGAAAAAATACTTTTTCCTTCCAATCCAACATCCAGTACCTATTTAATGAATAGAGGAGGTGTTCTTTGGGAGGCTGGCTATAGCATAAAAGTGGTTGAAAGGTCTAGAGCACCATAAATCTGTATTAGACTTACATGATTTTGTGCATATAACAGTAATGAAAAAAGGAAAGTGGCTTAAATTAGCATATAGTAGCCAAGACTGGTTTTCTGACAATCCATGTGTCTAACAATTGGCATATGGTTCCTGAAATAGCTTACCCCACACCATTTTAATATTTTAAGTGACTTGTAGTATGTTTTTATGTTTTCCTATAAGTAAGGTCAAGAGATCAGCATAGAAAACTTTATTTTTGTTAATATCACTTTATCTTCACTGTTCTTTCAGTGAAACTAAGGTTTATAAAAGAGACTTATTTACACAATAGTGATATATTCCTTTTTGAACAAATATCAAGAGTTGACTACCTTCATACCTTCATTGTTACTAATTTATAATATTTTCCATTAGTACTTTTGTACTTTAGAATTTCATTTCATTTTGCTGTGGATACTTTTATTTATATAAACATGTGGAAATTAAAAGTAAGTAGCTCAGTTCAGTTCGGTTCAGTTGTTCAGTTGTGTCCGACTCCTTGTGACCCCATAGACTGCAGCATGGCAGGCCTCCCTATCCATCATCAACTCCCGGAGCTTACTCAAACTCATGTCCATTGAGTCAGTGAAGACATCCAACCATCTCATCCTCTGTCGTCCCCTTCTCCTCCACCTTCAATCTTTCCCAACATCAGGGTTTTTTCCCAAGGAGTCAGTTCTTTGCATCAGGTGGCCAAAGTATTGGAGTTTCAGCTTTAGCATCAGTCCTTCCAATGAATATTCAGGACTGATTTATTTTAGGATTGACTGGTTTGATCTCCTTGCAGTCCAAGGGACTCTCAAGAGTCTTCTCCAACACCACAGTTCAAAAGCATCAGTTCTTCTGTGCTCAGCCCTCTTTATAGTCCAACTCACATCCACACATGACTACTCGAAAAACCATAGCTTTGACTAGATGGACCTTTGTTGCCAAAGTAATGTCTCTGTTTTAAAATATGCTGTCTAAGTTGGTCAAAGCGTTTCTTCCAAGGAGTAAGCGTCTTTTAATTTCATGGCTGCAATCGCCATCTGCAGTGATTTTGAAGCCCAAAAATATAAAGTCTGTCACTGTTTCCATTGCTTTCCCATCTATTTGCCATGAAGTGATGGGACCGGATGCCATGATCTTAGTTTTCTGAATGCTGAGTTTTAAGCCAGCTTTTTCACTCTCCTCTTTGACTTTCATCAAGAGGCTTTTTAGTTCTTCTTCACTTTCTGCCATAAATGTGGTGTCATCTGCATATTTGAGGTTATTGATATTTCTCCTGGCAATCTTGATTCCAGCTTGTGCTTCATCCAGCCTAGCGTTATAAGGACTTGCCGGGTGGCTCAGATGGTAAAGCGTCTGTCTACAATGAGGGAGACCCGAGTCCAATACCTGGGTTGGGAAGATACCCTGGAGAAGGAAATGGCAACCCACTCCAGTACTATTGCCTGGAAAATCCCATGGACAGAGGAGTCTGATAGACTAGAGTCCATGGGGTCGCAAAGAGTCAGACATGACTGAGTGACTTCACTTTCACTTTCACTCTGCATATATGTTAAATAAACAGGGTGGCAATATACAGCCTTAATGTACTCCTTTCCTGATTTGGAACCAGTCTGTTGTTCCATGTCCAGTTCTAACTGTTGCTTCTTGACCTGCATACAGATTTCTCAGGAGGCAGGTCAAGTGGTCTGGTATTCCCATCTCTTGAAGAATTTTCCACAGTTTATTGTGATCCACACAGTCAAAGACTTTGGCATAGTCAATAAAGCAGAAGTAGATGTTTTTTCTGGAACTCTTTTGCTTTTTCTAAGATCCAATGGATGTTGGCAATTTGATCTCTGGTTCCTCTGCCTTTTGTAAATCCAGCTTGAACATCTGGAAGTTCACAGTTCCTGTGCTGTTGAGGCCTGGCTTGGATAATTTTGAACATTACTTTGCTAGCATGTGAGATGAGTGCAATTGTGTGGTAGTTTGAGCATTCTTTGGCATTGCCTTTCCTTGTGATTGGAATGAAAACTGACTTTTTCCAGTCCTGTGGCCACTGCTGAGTAGCTCAGTTACATTCTTTTTTTTTTAATTGAAGTACATTTTTTTTTAATTGAAGTACTTGACTTTTAATTTTGTATTAGTTTCGGGTGTACAGCAAATTCACTTTTATATTTTATATATAAAATATATACAAAATTGTGTATATATATTCAGATTCTTTTCCATTATTGGTTATTATGAGGTATTGGATATAATTCCCTGTGCTTTATTGTAAACCCTTATAACTTATCTATTTGATGTATTGTAATTTGTATTGGTTAATCCCAAACTCTTAATTTATCCCCTCTTTCCTTTCCCCTTTGATAATCATACATTTGTTTTGTATGTCTGTGAGTCTCTTTCTGTTTTGTAAATAAGTTCATTTGTGTCAGTTTTTTATATTCCAGATATAGGTGGCATCATATGATACTTGTCTTCCTCTTTCTTAGTTCACTTAGTATGATAACCGTAGTAGGTCCATCCATGTTGCTGCAGATAGCATTATTTCATTCCTTTTTATACCAAAGTAGTATTTCATTGAATATATATACCACATCTTCTTAAGCCAATCATCTGTTGATGGGCACTTGGATTGTTCCCATATCTTGGCTACTGTAAATAGTGCCACTAGGAACATTGGGGTATAATTCACGTTCTATTGTTTTGATTTGCGGCCACACAGTTGGAAATTTTTACTTATTTGTCTGTACCAGATTTTAGTTGTGGCACATGGGACCTCCGTTGCATGTTCATGATCTTTAGTTGTGGCATGTGAACTCCTAGTTTCCACATGTGGGATCTAGTTCCCAATCCAGGATCAAACTCATGGTCCCTGCATTGTGAATGCAGAGTCTTAGCCGCTGGACCACCAAGGAAGTCCCACAATTGAACACTGATCTTCTTATTTTGCAAACTGGCAGAGAAGGTTTATGTATGATAGATACAGTCCACTCAGTCTCTTCAGGACTAATTATTCCAGCCATTCATTACCATAAGCCTTTGTTTCTTCTTTTCCTCTTTGTGATTACTTGCCTTTTGGTAATTTTTAAAAAATTTTAAATTGTAATATAGTTGATTTACAATATTTACAATGTGTTAATTACTGCTATACAGCAAAGTGATTCAGTTTTACATATATATACATATACACATCCTTT
The DNA here is from genome assembly GCF_019320065.1 of Cervus canadensis. Classification (NCBI taxonomy): domain Eukaryota; kingdom Metazoa; phylum Chordata; class Mammalia; order Artiodactyla; family Cervidae; genus Cervus; species Cervus canadensis. The sequence continues at coordinate 108,629,974 of NC_057419.1, forward strand.
TTTAATAGAGTCCTTTCCATTATGGTTTACCATAGGATATTGGTTATAGTTCTCTGTGCTATACAGTAAAACCTTGTTGTTTATCCATTCTATATACAAAAGCTTACATCTGCTAATCCCCACCACCCTCCCCATGCCTCCTCCAACCCCCTTTCCCTTGGTTATCACCAATCCGTTCTCCATGTTCATCACTCTGTTTCACAGATAGGTTTATTTGTTTCATATTTTAGATTCTACATATAAGTGATATCATATGGTATTTGTCTTTCTCTTTCTAACTTATTTCACTTAGTACGGTAATCTCTAATTTCATCCATGTTGCTGCAATTGACATTATTTCATTCTTTTTATGACTGAGTAGTATTCCATCATATATAAGGACCACATCTTTATCCATGCCTCTGTTGATGGGCATTTGGATTGTTTACATGTCTTGGCTATTGTGAATAATGCTGCTGTCAACATGGGGGTATATGTATCTTTTGGAATTTTAATTTTGTCCAGATATATGCCCGAGAGTGAGATTGCTGGATCATATGGTAATTCTATTTTTAGTTTTCTGAGGAACCTCCATACTGTTTTCCACAGTGGCTGTACCAATTTATATTCCCAGCCTTTTGGTAATTTTAATATGGATTAAAAATACTTCATTTTGCTAGGAAACTTGGACACTAAAGATATAGTTTGATGATAGAGGATATCTACAGATTTTTTATCAGCAAATTTCTACTGTTCAGAGAAAAATGACTATGTAGTTCCTATATCTTATTTTTTTAAAAGTAAAATGGTTATATACAACAGATTTATGGCAATTTGTTTCTTCATCTTCTTCAGTTGTCTTTTCAATGTGTTATTTGATTCAGGCACATAAAGGAATAATTCTGAGTAGAATTATTGTCAAGTAGCACTGCCTCAAAGTTCTTAGATGTAAGCTATAATTAGCTCTTGCCAATTTCAAAGATGACCCTTTCTATGCATTATATAAATAATTGCAAAACTAATTAAATGATTAATGCTTGTTTTCTAAGGTTGCAGCAGCAGAGGAATAATTGAGGGTTGTATATAGGTTGCCCTTAAGGAGATATTTGAAGCTCTCAGAAAGCTTTCTTCCTGCTTCTAGTTCCCTTCTTTTGCTGCTTCTAATTCTTAGGGATTTCATGGTGTTGCAGGGACTGGAAGATTTTGAGAGTCAATAAAACTGGAGACTTTTAAATATCCCTCATCTGGTGTATCACTTCTCTGTGGCCACTTAAAGATCTGCCAACCAGGCACATGCCACCATGAGCTAGTGTCCTCAACCCTGTTAACCTGGTAAAATGTGGTCTTCTTGCTGAATGAGCATTCCTTCATCTCTTCACAGCCCCCTCTCCCCACAGGAAGTAGAAGAAAGGATCTCCAAGTATCCTTTCAGCTATATGTTTGTATAATTTCTTTTTTTTTTAACTTATGTATTTATTTTAATTGGAGGATAATTACTTTACAATATTGTGATGGTTTTTGTCATACATCAACATGAATTGGACATAGGTATACTTCTGTCCCCTCCATCCTGAAGACCCCTCCCACTCCTCTCACCACCCCATCCCTCTAGTTTGTCACACAGCACTGGCTTTGGGTGCGCTGCTTCATACATCAAACACATAGTGGCTATCTATTTTACATATGGTAATGTATATGTTTCAATGCTTTTCTCTTAAATCATCCCACCCTCTCCTTCTCCCGCTGAGTCCAAAAGTCTGTTCTTTATGTCTGTGTCTCCTCTGCTGCCCTGAACGTAGGATCATCAGTACCATCTTTCTAGATCCCACATGTATGTGTTACTATACAGTATTTGTCTTTCTCTTTCTGACTTACTTCACTCTGTTTAATGAGCTCTAGGTTCATCTATCTCATTAGAACTGACTCAAATGCATTCCTTTTATAGCTGAGTAATATTCCATTGTTTATATAATTTCTTATTTTTTTAATTTTAAAATTGTTTAATTTTTAAAAATTTTACTGAAGCGCAGTTGATTTACAATGTTGTGTTAACTTCCATGCTTATAGAATTTCATGTAGAAATATATGTAAAAAATGTTTGAAATTTGACCTTTTAGCACCTTTTTTAAGTGATAGATTTTTAGAAAGCACTTTACTGAATACAAGGAGCAAAATATAATTAATTTCAGTTGATTGTTGTTGTGTTAGTCTCTCAATTGTATCTGACTCTTTGTGACCCAGGGCTTCCATGGTGGTACATATGGTAAAGAATCGACCACAGTTCAATCCCTGGATCGGAAAGATCCCCTAGAGAAAAGAATGACTACCGACTCCAGTATTCTTGCCTGGAGAATTCTGTGGACAGAAAAGCCTGGTGGACTACAGTCCACGGGGTCACAAAGAGTTGGACACGACTGAACAACTAACAATTTTAGTTCCATAGCCAGGAACAAGGTGTGAGTTTGGATGATGAACATAAAGAGTGCGGATTGAAGGGAAAGACAGCGGGAAATGGTCTTACAGGGAAGGAGGACGTTTGAAACAGGCTTCACAGTGTCCCCTGGTGGGCGGAAATGTAAGGAGGTCAAGGACTGACTGAGATAAAGCCCTGACACTTGCTGAACTGGGAAATAAAAAGGGAGCGAGATTTTGAGTTGTCGTATTTTCATTGCCATTTCTTTCTAGGAATTTTTAAATTTCCCTTTTGGTTTCTTCAGTAATCTGTTCATTATTTAAAAATGTATTGTTTAATCTCCGTTTTTGTTTGTTTTGTTTTGTTTTTTACAGTTTTTTTTCTTGCAATTGATATCTAATCTCATAGTGTTGTGTTCAGAAAAGATGCTTGATATGATTGCAGTTTTCTTAAATTTATTGAGTTTTTTTTTTTTTTTTTTTTTTTTGTGGCCCAACATGGATGTGGTCTATCCTGGAAAATGTTCCATGTGCACTTGAGAAGGTGTATTCTTCTGCATTTGTATGGAATGTCCTGAAGATATCAATGAGATCCATCTCGTCTAATGTATCATTTAAGACTTGTATTTCCTTATTAATTTTCTCTTTTGATGATCTGTCCATTGGTATAAGTGGCGTGTTAAAGTCTCTTACTGTGTTACTGTCAATTTCTCCTTTTATGTCTGTTAGTCTTTGTCTCATGTATTAAGGTGCTCCTATGTTGGGTGCATGTGGCTGCTGCTGCTAAGTTGCTTCAGTCGTGTCTGACTCTGTGCGACCCCATAGACAACAACCCACCAGGCTCCCCCATCCCTGGGATTCTCCAGGCAAGAACACTGGAGTGGGTTGCTATTTCCTTCTCCAATGCATGAAAGTAAAAAGTGAAAGTGAAGTCACTCAGTCGTGTCCGACTCTTAGCGACCCCATGGACTCACCAGGCTCACCAGGAGGAGCTCACCAGGCTCCTCCATCCATTGGATTTCCCAGGCGAGAGTACTGGAGTGTGTTGCCATTGCCTTCTCCGATGTTGGGTGCATAAATATTTATAGTAGTTATGTCTTCCTCTTAGACTGATACCTTGATCATTATGTAGTGTCCTTCCTTATCTCTTGCAATATTCTTTATTTTAAAGTTTACTTTGTCTGATATGAGGATTGCTACTCCAGTATTCCTTTCCTTTCCATTTGCATGGAATATGTTTTTCCATCCTCTCACTTTCAGTCTATATGTGTCTTTAGGTCTGAAGTGGGTTTCTTGTAGACAGCATACCAAAAAAACAAACGTCTATATGTGTTTTTAGGTCTGAAGTGAGCTTCTTGTAGACAGCATACCAAAAAAACAAACAACCCAATCAAAAAGTGGGAAAAAGACCTAAACAGACATTTCTCCAAAGAAGACATACAGATGGGCAACAAACACATGAAAAGATGCTCAACATCGCTCATTATTAAAGAAATGCAAATCAAAACTACAATGAGATATCACCTCACACTAGTCAGAACGGCCATCATCAAAAAGTCTACAAACAATAAATGCTGGAGAGGGCGTGGAGAAAAGGGAACACTCTTGCACTGTTGGTGGGAAGGTAAACTGATACAGCCACTATGGAAGATGATATTGAGATTCTTTAAAAAACTAGGAGTAAAACCACCATATGACCCAGCAATTCCCACTCCTAGGCATATACCCTGAGGAAACCAAAACTGAAAAAGACGCATGTACCCCAAAGTTGATTGCAGCACTATTTATAATAGCTAGAACATGGAAGCATCCTAGATGTCCATCAACAGATGAATGGATAAAAAAGCTGTGGTACATATGCACAATGGGATATTACTCTGCCATAAAAAGAAATGCATTTGAGTCAGGTTTAATGAGGTGGATGAGCATAGAGCCTATTATACAGAGTGAAGTAAGTCAGAAAGAGAAAGATAAATATATAGTATACTAACGCATATATACAGAATCTAGAAAGATGGAACTGAAGAATTTATTTACAGAGCAGCAATGGAGAAACAGACATAGAGAACAGACTTATGGACTCAGGGAGAGGGTAGGAGAAGTTGAGATGTATGGAAAGAGTAGCATGGAATCTTATGTTACCATATGTGAAAGAAATAGCCAACAGGAATTTTCTCTAGGTCTCAGGAAACTCAAACAAGAGCTCTGTATCAACCTAGAAGGGGGGGATGGGGAGGGAGATGGGAGGGAGGTTCAAGAGGGAAGGGACATAGGTATACCTATGGCTGATTCATGTTGAGGTTTAACAGAAAACAACAAAATTCTGTAAAGCAATTATCCTTTGATTAAAAAATAAATAAATATTTACAAAAGGGTGGAGCCAGACAGAAGAAGAAAGGTACCATGACAGAAAAGACAATGCTGCAAGAAGGCTAGGAAATAGAAATTCAGAGCCCTCTTACTTAAACAAGGACATTTCCAAGAAGTGCCAAAGATTATCCTTTGAAGTGATAGGAGTTATTTTAGTTATAAACTTGTACAAGCTTTCACTGGTAAGGTTTCTGCTAAAATTCTTCTCTGACACAAGGTACATATTTTTTTTAACATATTTTATATTGGTTTTATGTGTGAAGCTCCAAAATAATGCACCTTTAATTTTTCAAGTTGAATGAGCTTCAAATATTCTGTAGACTCCTACTTTGTAATTAGTGAAGTGAAAGTCGCTAAATCGTGTCCGACTCTTTGTGACCCCATTAACTATACAGTCCATGGAATTCTCCAGGCCAGAATACTGGATTGGGTAGTCTTTCCCTTCTCCAAGGGATCTTCCCAACCCAGGGATGAAACCCAGGTCTCCTGCACTGCAGGCAGATTCTTAACTCTATAATTAAGTGTGGTCTAAAAAAGAACATACATACTTATGATGATAACTTATTCATAAGATGTCATTATCATAGGTCATCACTGGCAGCTAGTCATTTTATTAGATATTAATATTCCAAACCTTTAAAGTATCATAAGTCTGTAGCTTATGGGAGAGAAAATAACTTAGATTATTTTCTTTTGACTACCAAGATTTAGGTTGAATTCAAACTGAAAAACTATACAAGTTTCACGTTTGCTATTTTCCAGGCTCAGATAACTCAGATCAACTCCAAAATCATCTTAAAATACGAAGCCAGATTATCCAATGAAATTTTAAATTTGATTTTAAAAAATTTATGCTGAGATGCTGTCAAATGCTGGTCAACATCACCTGAAGAAAGCAACCATTAAAAAAAAAGTAAGACTAATGGAGGAAATTTGCATACTGACTGGATAATTTATATTCAGTTCAGTTCAGTTCAGTCTCTCAGTCATGTCTGACTCTTTGTGACCCCATGGACTGCAGCACGCCAGGCCTCCCTGTCCATCACCAACTCCCGGAGTTTACTCAAACTTATGTCACTGAGTAGGTGATGCCATCCAACCAGCTCATCCTCTGTCGTCCCCTTCCCCTCCTGCCTTCAATCTTTCCCAGAATCAGGGTTTTTTCAAATGAGTCAGCTCTTCACGTCAGGTGGCCAAAATATTGGAGTTTCAGCTTCAACATTAGTCTGTCCAATGAACATTCAGGACTGATTTCCTTTAGGATGGACTGGTTGGATCTCCTTGCAGTCCAAGGGACTCTCAGGAGTCTTTTCCAATACCACAGTTCAAAAGCATCAATTCTTCAACACTCAGCTTTCTTTATAGTCCAACTCTCACATCCATACATGACCACTGGATAAACCATAGCCTTGACCAGATGGACCTTTATTGGCAAAGTAATGTCTCTGCTTTTTAATATGCTGTCTAGGTTGGTCATAACTTTTCCAAGGAGTCAGTGTCTTTTAATTTCATGGCTGCAATCACCATCTGCAGTGATTTTGGAGCCCCCAAAAATAATGCCACTGTTTCTACTGTATCTTCATCTATTTGCCATGAAGTGATGGAACCGGATGACATGATCTTTGTTTTCTGAATGTTGAGCTTTAAGCCAACTTTTTCACTCTCCTCCTTCACTTTTATCAAGAGGCTCTTCCATTCTTCACTTTCTGCCATAAGTGTGGTGTCATCTGCATACCTGATGTTATTGATATTTCTCCCGGCAGTCTTGATTCCAGCTTGTACTTCATCCAGCCCAATGTTCCTCATGATGTACTGTGCATACAAGTTAAATAAGCAGGGTGACAATATACAGCCTTGACGTATTCCTTTCCCGATTTTGGACCAGTCTGTTGTTCCATGTCCGGTTTTAACTGTTGCTTCCTGACCTGCATACAGATTTTTCAAGAGGCAGGTCAGGTGGTCTGGTATTCCTATATCTTTCAGAATTTTCCACAGTTTGTGGTGATCCACACAGTCAAAGGCTTTGGTATAGTCAATAAAGCAGAAATAGATGTTTTTCTGGAATTCTCTTCTTTTTCGATGATCCAACGGATGTTGGCAATTTGATCTCTGGTTCCTCTGCCTTTTCTAAAACCAGCTTGAACACCTGGAATTTCACAGTTCACATACTGTTGATTCCTAGCTTGGAGAATTTTGAGCATTACAAGTAGGAAGTCAAGAAACACCTGAAGTAACAGTCAAATTTGGCCTTGGGGTACAAAATGAAGCAGGGCAAAGGGCAATAGAATTTTGCTAAGAGAATGCACTGGCAAACACACTATTCTAATAACACAAGAGAAGACTCTACACACGGACATCACCATATGGTCAACACCAAGATCAGACTGATTATATTCTTTGCAGCTGAAGATGGAGAAGCTCTATATAGTTAGCAAAAACTGAACCATGAGCTGACTGTGGCTCAGATTGTGGACTCATTATTGCCAATTCAGACTTAAACTGAAGAAAGTAGGGAAAACCACTAGACCATTCAGGTATGACCTAAATCAAATCCCTATGATTATACAGTGGACGTGAGAAATAGATTTAAGGGACTAGACTTGATAGACAGAGTGCCAGAAGAACTATGGACAGAGGTTCGTGACATTGTACATGAGACAGGGAGCAACACTGTCCCCAATAAAAAGAAATACAAAAAAGCAAAATGACTATCTGAGGAGGCCTTACAAATAGCTGTGAAAAGAAGAGAAGGGAAAAGCAAGGAGAAAAGGAAAGATATTCCCATTTGAATGCAGAGTTCCAAAGAAGACAAGGAGAGATAAGAAATCCTTCTGCAGTGATCAGTGCAAATAAATAGAGAAAAACAATAGAATGGGAAAGACTAGAGAACTCTTCAAGCAAATTAGACATGCCAAGGGAACATTTCATTCAAAGATGTGCTCAATAAAGAACAGAAATAGTATGAATCTAACAGAAGCAGAAGATATTAAGAAGAGGTGCCAAGAATACACAGAAGAGCTATACAAAAAAGATCATGACCCAGATAACCATGATGTTGTGACCGCTCATCTAGAGCCAGACATCCTGGAATGTGAAGTCAAGTGGGCCTTAGGAAGCATCACTACAAACAAAGCTAGTGGAGGTGATGGAATTCTAGTTGAGCTATTTCAAATTCTGAAAGATGACGCTGTGAAAGTGCTGCCCTCTTTTTTTTTTTTTTTTTTGTGGCATCTTTGTCTGGTTTTGGAATTAGGGTGGTGGTGGCCTCATAGAATGAGTTTGGAAGTTTACCTTCTTCTGCAATTTTCTGGAAGAGTTTGAGTAAGATAGGTGTTAGCTCTTCTCTAAATTTTTGGTAGAATTCAGCTGTGAAGCCATCTGGTCCTGGGCTTTTGTTTGCTGGAAGATTTCTGATTACAGTTTTGATTTCCTTGCTTGTGATGGGTCTGTTCAGATCTTCTATTTCTTTCTGGTTCAGTTTTGGAAGGTTATACTTTTCTAAGAATTTGTCCATTTCATCCAAGTTGTCCATTTTATTGGCATAGAGCTGCTGGTAGTAGTCTCTTATGATCCTTTGTATTTCAGTGTTGTCTGTTGTGATCTCTCCATTTTCATTTCTAATTTTGTTAATTTGGTTCTTTCTCTTTGCTTCTTAATGAGTCTTGCTAATGGTTTGTCAATTTTGTTTATTTTTTCAAAAAACCAGCTTTTAGCTTTGTTGATTTTTGCTATGGTCTCTTTAGTTTCTTTTGCATTTATTTCTGCCCTAATTTTTAAGATTTCTTTCCTTCTACTAACCCTGGGGTTCTTCATTTCTTCCTTCTCTAATTGCTTTAGGTGTAGAGTTAGGTTATTTATTTGACTTTTTTTCTTGTTTCTTGAGGTAAGCCTGTAATGCGAACACGCCAGTCAGGATGGCTGCTATCCAAAAGTCTACAAGCAATAGATGCTGGAGAGGGTGTGGAGAAAAGGGAACCCTCTTACACTGTTGGTGGGAATGCAAACTAGTACAGCCACTATGGAGAACAGTGTGGAGATTCCTTAAAAAACTGGAAATAGAATTGCCATATGACCCAGCAATCCCACTTCTGGGCATACACACTGAGGAAACCAGATCTGAAAGAGACACGTGCACCCCAATGTTCATCACAGCACACTGTTTATAATAGCCAGGACATAGAAGCAACCTAGATGCCCATCAGCAGATGAATGGATAAGGAAGCTGTGGTACATATACACCATGGAATATTACTCAGCCGTTAAAAAGAATTCATTTGAATCAGTTCTAATGAGATGGATGAAACTGGAGACCATTATACAGAGTGAAGTAAGCCAGAAAGATAAAGAACATTACAGCATACTAACACATATATATGGAATTTAGAAAGATGGTAATGATAACCCTATATGCAAAACAGAAAAAGAGACACAGATGTACACAACAGAATTTTGGACTCTGTGGGAGAAGGCGAGGGTGGGATGTTTCGAGAGAACAGCATGTATATTATCTATGGTGAAACAGATCACCAGCCCAGGTGAGATGCATGAGACAAGTGCTCGGGCCTGGTGCACTGGGAAGACCCAGAGGAATCAGGTGGAGAGGGTAGTGGGAGGGGAGATCAGGATGGGGAATACATGTAACTCCATGGCTGATTCATGTCAATGTATGACAAAACCCACTGCAATGTTGTGAAGTAATTAACCTCCAACTAATAAAAATAAATGAAGAAAAAAAAAAAAAAAAAGAAAGTGCTGCACTCAATATGCCAGTAAATTTGGAAAACTCAGCAGTGGCAACAGGACTGGAAAAGGTCAGTTTTCATTCCAATCCCAAAGAAAGGCAATGCCAAAGAATGCTCAAGCTACCACACTGTTGCACTCATCTCACATGCTAGGAAAGTAATAATTTATATTAAGGAATTATTATTAATTTTTATATGAGATAATAGTATTGTGTTTGTGTATTTTTTTTAATTTGTTATCTTTTAGAGATACAAATTGGAGGGCAATGGATAGAAGTTTAATTGAAACAAAATTGACCATGTAGTGATAACTGTTGAATCTAAGTAATGTTTATATGGGCATTCATTCATACTTCTTGTTCTACTTTTCTGTTTGAACTGTTTTTCATACTAAGCCATAAAAATTTGATCAGAATTTTTGCTTCTATTTGTGAATTTTAAAAAGACCAGGCTATCCCAGAACAGTTCTAACCCTTTACAGTTTATCTTTTCAAAAAGGGTAATACCAGTAGGAAGTCAAGTCTGTAGCTCCCACGATGCTGTATAAATGTATACTCCACCTCTTAAAACTTTTATGCATCAGCAGCTACTTTATGCCATCTGTGAATTTCATGATGACCTTACAGACCCCACCAGAATACTACCAGTAGAGGCAGAGGCTGTGGGAAAGTCAGATCTGAATGAACACAAGACATCTTTATATGCTCCTGGTAGGTTAGGAGGATGGTCCAGATTGATTAAAAGTCAAGAAGGGATTTTGCTGACAGCAGTGGACTGGGTGATCTGTGAATAAACAGATACCCTAGAAACTGATAGTGAGAAGTCAATACAGCATAATGAAAATTTGAACCTAAGCCAATTATAGATTCATATCTTGATTCAATCAATTGCTCAATGTGATATTACTATATGTTATAGAGCATCAGTTAACTCATATCATACTTCATATAATAGGGGACTGTTGGAGATTAAATAAAACATGTAAAACGTGAGGAAAGTGTTAACACAGCAGGTCTGGTTGTTTGGTCTTTGTATGTCAAAGGAACTGGAAACTATGATTTGACTATTGTCCAATCCTGGAGGAATGGTCTAATGTTAATTGGTTGATGATCATGTTTTGTTCACTTGATTATTTTGCACAAGTATCAACATCAATAATGTGCATCTGGTGTCACTGTTGTGATCCTGAGTTTCACTTGTCATGGCTGGTCATGGAACATGATGTACCTATGAGACCTGTTCTTAATAAAAGCCTCAGATGCTGAGGCTTCCCTGGGCAGAGACATGTTGCACACTAGTGCAAACTTCTAGTTTGTTGCTAGAGAAGAGAGCATGTCCTAGATGGCCCCAGAGAGGCAAGTACTCAAAAGCATGTGTCCAACTTCTCTGATTCCTCTGAATAGACATCTTTTTCCTGTTGGTCTTGGTTTGTATATTTTTGCTCTAATAAACCTCGGTCATGAGTATAATCTGCTTTTGAGTCTTGTGAATCCTTTTGCTAAATCAGCAAAATTGAGGGGAAGGTGGCCCTCAGATGTCCCGGACATAAAAGGACTAGTACAATGTAAGGCAAGTAGTACACATTCAATATATGCCAGCTATGGAATTTAACTGATCCTGCTGGATGTGACAGGGGACTGACCTCACTGTACTAGAGTGTAGGCTGGGACTCCTGGATTTTGCCCACTTTTCTGAACCATGCTCTTGGAAGCAGGCAAGGATAACCTCTCATCAGTGGAGAAGTTGGAAAACATAACTCCAAGGTTTCCCCCTGGCCTCCCAGCCCTGCTGATGCCAAGTGGGAAGGTATCATGTGAAGAAAGTGGGTAGATAGCCAACCTCTAACTGGGGCATTCTGAGAATGCACAACAGGGCAAATTTTTTTTTTATCATTTTGAAAGATAACAAAAAGAATCGAAACATTTAACATCAGTGCTAGAGCCCAGGACCCTTACTTTGGTAGCAGTCACCAGAGGCAGTGGTATATTGGGACTTTCCTAGTGGTTCAGTGGCTAAAATTCCACACTCCCAAAGCAGGGGGCCTAGGTTCTATCCCTGGTCAGGGAACTAGATCCCACATGATGCAACTAAGAGTTTGCATGCCACAACTAAGAACTGGTATGGTCAAATAAATATTTTTTTAAAACAGGAAATGACTATCAGGGATTTCCCCAATGCACCAGAACCAAGCACACAGAGCCATTTCTGTCACGCACTGGGCACCACAGAAAGACAGTCTTAAACTGTGAAGACTATATGTCAACATCAAAAAAAAAAAAAGCTAATTGGGTTGAGACTTCAATTGAGGGCTAATCAAAAGAAAAGAGGAGCCCAGGGTACTGATCTTGCAATACCTTTCTATATTTGTGTGTGTGTGATTATGGTTCCCATCCAAGTGGTTGCCTGTGTCCAACTCTTTTCAGCCCCATGGACTGTAGCCCTTCAGGCTCCTCTGTCCATGGGATTTCCCAGGCAAGAATACTGGAGTGGGTTGCTGTTTCCTCCTCCAAAGGATCGTCCTGACCCAGGGATCGAACCCACATCTCCTGCACTAGCAAGAGGATTCTTTACTACTATGCCACCTGGGAAACCCATCCAAGTGACCAGATGTAAGTTGTTGTTGTTGTTCAGTCACCAAGTCCTGTCTGACTCTTTGTGACCCCATGGACTGCAGTGCACCAGGCTTCCTTGTCCCTCACCACCTCCTGGAGTTTGCCCAAGCAGATCTAACATACCTCCAAAAGAGATGTATACCTCTAAAATGCAATAATAATTACAGTAAAATCAGTTGTTATGTCACACATTTATTTACTATTTCTCAAGTAAATTGCCTCGAGATGGATAGGTCTAATCTTAATAGTGATCCCATGTGGATTGTTCCACCAGGTTCTTATGGTGAGAATATAATAGTTGGTAGAAGTTTGCTTCTTCTGCATGAGTGGTCCCCTTATTTTTTTTGAGCCCTTAATTATTTTGGGAGGTTTTATAGGCGGCTTCCTTGCATTTTATGTTGCCCATAATAGTCATCTCCCTGTCACTCTCACTGTCATTGCTATATGTTGACAAATGGCTATCATTCATGTCGCCATACAGTGCATTGTCTTTGGGCTCTGTCTTGTGAGATGACTTGTAAAAGCACTTCAGTTTGCTTGAAGAAAGTGGAACTGGAACATGCTTCATATTCTCTTCTGAAATATGAGTGATGAATGGCTCAGAAACAGCACAGCAAACAAGGCACTTTTCTTTGTAGTATTGACAAAACTTCACTGGTTGAGGCCTAGATAATATTTCTGCCCTACCTTCACTAGCCAGGCTTTTTAGTTTAAGATGTCTCTGGAGTTTGGTCAGTTTCGGTATACTTGATTGCACAGGGACACTTTGACTCTTTGGATAGGGTGGAGACATTTTGGTTGGCTTGACTGGACATTGTAGACTTGATGGCCAAGTTGGCTTGATGGCTTTCTTTGCACAGGATGGACTGACCTGACCAACTAGCTTATGGGCATGAGACCGCCTATGTGCCTTTTTTGGACTGTGTGTTCTATGCAACTTTTCCTGGGGGACTGATCCTAACACTTTTTTGGGATTTGATGGCTTGGATGGGTTTTGTTGACTCGAGGGCCTGACTAACTTTTCTACACTTGAAGGAACAGAGACTTTTTGTGGAGTTGAGGGCCCAGATGACTTATCTATACTAGATAGCATTAATTGTTTTTCTAGATTGCCTGGACCAGCAGTCGGTGACTTGGACTCAGTGAATGATATTTTAGATGACGTGGATGCTTTGGTGATGTCTTCTTTCTTGACCCTGAAAATACAGGAGATTTGGAGTATGACAATTTAAATCAGAAGAGTACTCTTGCTATCACTGGAAAACATGGGCTATAGTGTCGGTTTAGACTTCTGGTCTTTTTTTGGCTCTAGCAGGAAAACTGAACACAGTAAGAATTGGAGAGTGGTGAAAACCATGACTCAGGTTACAGATTTGAACTCGTGTTAAATTCTTTTTCTTTTTCTTAATTTTACTGTTTCAACCACAGTAGATAACCATATAGTCATGTATGGAGTGACACAAACTTGTTTCAAATCTGCCTTTGAGAGGGAGAGAGATAATTTTATCTACTCCAGAAATTAAGCTTTATATAAAAAAGTCACAAGTTAATATGCAAATGAGGCACAAATGTCACAACTTGTCACATAAAAAAGTCTTTAGACCAAATTCATTGCTTTCCTATCATATTTACACCATCAAATTTTGTATCCATGTATGTTTATACACACTAGATTACTCTAAAACCAAAGGAATAGAACAGTGATATATTTCAGTCACCAGTCCTTGGATTGGGAAATTTTTAGGGACCCAGTATGTCAGAGCCAGTTTGATCTTCCTATATGAAAGTCAGGGACTAGTATCACTGAACACAATAATTTTTCATGCTATTACATCTTAACATAGTAGATTATCCAAAATGCATTACTATCTTTGGAATGCAGAGACCCAACTCCTTCTCTCTCCCCTGAGAAGATTTTGATTCTGTCTTAGATAGTCATCCCCTCTTTTCCTAGACTCAATTTATAATGAAATTAGCAACCTGGGGCTCAACTGAACCCTGAGTAGGAGATAGTTTTGGCTCAAATTGATAATATATTTGAGATCATTTAAGAGCTTCATTTAAGTGAACATATCCAACCCACAAGATGTTGGTAGCTCTTTTGACGTCTAAAGTTAACTTTAAGTAACCATAACAACAGTGAACCCGTCTATGTTTATGTGCATGCGCACATTCCCCTCTGGCCCCTTGTATTTTTAATTCATAGGTGTAAGACTTATGTTGCTGCTTTGGGGGCATCCTCGCTCTCACAGTTATAGAGTTATAGTGAAGAATGCACACACCCCCCACCACCCCTTTTATTTTGAATTCAAAAGTGTAAGACTTACGTTGCTGCACCATAGGCTTTCTTGCTCACACAGCCATAGTGAATAAAACAATAACATCTTAAAATAAAGCTGATGATGATGATAGCAATTATGAAAATGAGTAGCCGGTGCTGTACTCCTTCAATTCTTCTCTGCCTGGGTTCAACAGTTGTAGCTTCTGTGAAAGAAAATATGTCATCAGAACATGTGCTAGGTAACCAAGTCTGCTTCCATTTTGATGGGGTTGTTATTATAGGTCAAAGTCAAATCTCATCATCAATTATTTCTTTAAGCATAATAAGTGTTCCACTGTCATTTTCCTTGCTCTATCACATCCCCAGCCAGCCACAGTCTAGAAGCCATATCTGGGAGCTATCTCTAGCTAATCAGTATAATTACCTACGTTACCCCACATCGTGGCTTATTCAACCCATTACCTAAGTTTTTGAGTGTGTGAATGTACTTGAGTGTTTACGTGTGTGTGTGTGTGAATGTGTATGGTGGGAAAAGGGATGGGACAAGAAAAAAAACATTCTTGAAACCCACTTTGTGTTAGGTACCATGCTAGATTCATTCATTCACATAGAATTTTCTAGTTTGACTGGCGGGGGGAGGAGGCAGGGGTTGGTGGATTGGGTGAGGAAGGGGAATGAAGGGGGACAATATGGCTGTACTCTTCATGTTTCTATGTTGTTTGGAATTTTTACATGGAAGTAAAACTCTCAGATGTTGTTCTAGAAATTCTCAAAGACCTACTCATAGTAAGGTAGAAGACACAGCAGATTTCTTAAACACCACTAGCTTGTCTAATTAAGTACTTGAATGTATTTAAATTAATAGATCATAGTTTCTAGCATTTAAGGTTAGGCACATACCTGCAGTATCAGATCCATTGCTTTCTTGTCTATCTAAACAACTATTTGTCCAAATTGATAAAAGGAGGACATAAATGAAGAGATTCATGTCCGGGACCTTGTTGAAGGTTTCCTCTTCCAGGGAAACTGCTGGGTTTAACCTGGCTCAGCTTGCTTTAGGGGGCTATGACATCATAATCATTCTATGTCATATCCTGACAGCATAATCTCACCATGGGGAGGCATGAGCTCCTGTGTACAAATATTATGAAAAGACTTTTAATCATTTATTTCTCCATTACATCAAATATTCTATCAAATTTGAATCAAAAAGTTTGAGACATTATTAAGCACAGAAGGCAGAGAAAATGGGTTAGCTCTAGATACTTTATTAAATGTTAGGGAGGCACCTTACAGCCCTATTGTTGTTCTTGTGTGTTACAGAGGTTAAATCATCCTGGGGTATAAGCTTGTAGGAATTTTTATTACTAAAGTTAAGATTTTGAATAGCCTTCAAGCTTTTTATTGAGCTACTGTTAATGGGTACCATTAAAGACTTTCTGGCTAGAGAGTGACATGATGAGATCTCCATTTTAGAAAAACCCCTCTAGCTGTTGTATGGGGACTAGATTGCTGGGGTTAAAGTAATTTAGGCAATTGAAAGGCTATTACATAGGTCCAGCTGATGGAGGATGATGGCTTGAAGCAGAGTGGTAAAGATGGAGAGAAATCAATGCATTCAAGGAGTATTTCGATGTGGATAGGACTTGAGGAAGGGTAGGCCATGGGGCATGAAGGAGAGAGAGGTAGCAGGGATGATTCATTGCTTCAACAAAAACGTGTTGGATTTCTATAGGACAGGAAGATTTCTGTTAAGCATGAGCATTCAAACAAGCACAGTCCCTGCCTTCAAGAGCTGGAAATTAATGGGAGAGACAGACACGTAAATAACCGATAACTAGGTTATGTAATGGGACTTCCCTGGTAGCTCAGCTGGTGAAGAATCTGCATGCAATGCAGGAGACCCAGGTCGACAAGATCCCCTGGAGAAGGGATGGGCTGCCCACTCCCAGTACTCTTGGGCTTCCCTGGTGGCTCAGATGGTAAAGAATATGCCTGTAATGCAGGAGACCTGGGTTCGATCCCTGGGTTGGGAAGATCCCCTGGAGGAGGGTATGGCAACCCACTCTAGTATTCTTGCCTGGAGAATCCCCATGGACAGAGGAGCCTGGCGGGCTGCAATCCATGGGACACAAAGAGTTGGACATGACTGAGCAACTAAGCAGCAGCACAGCACAGCACAGGGTATATAATGGGCTTCCCAGGTGGTGCTAGTGATAAAGAACCCGCCTGCCAATGTAAGAGACATGCGTTCAATCCCTAGGTCGGGAAGAACCCCTGGAGGGGGTGCATGGCAACCCACCCAAATAGTCCTGTCTGGAGAATCCCATGGACAGAGGAGCCTGGCAAGCTACAGTCCATAGGGTTGCACAGAGTCAGACACGACTGAAGTGACTTAGCATGCACACGCACAGGGTGTGTGATGTCATATGCAGGCAGTGATGTTGCAGGATACAGTGCCACAAGAGCACACAAAAGGACTGTCTCTTCAAAGTGGAGACTTCTGGAGGAGATGACCCTTGAGCTGAGGTGGGGTTTTGTGTGTGTGTGTGTGTGTGTGTGTGTGTGTGTGGTTTTTATTTTTATTTATTTTTTAATTAATTTATTTTAATTGGAGAGAATTACTTTACAATATTTTGGCAATTTTTGCCATACATACATGAATCAGCCACAGTTGCACATATGTCTCCCCATCCTGAACCCCCCTTCCACCTCCCTCCCCACCCCATCCCTCTGGGTTGTCCCAGAGCACTGGCTTTGAGTACCTTGCTTCGCATCGAACTCGCGCTGGTCATCTATTTTACATATGGTAATATAAATGTTTCAATGTTCTTCTCTCAAATCATCCCACCCTCGCCTTCTTCCACTGAGTCCAAAAGCCTGTTCTGTATGTCTGTGTTTCCTTTGCTGCCCTGCGCATAGGATTATCGGTACTATCTTTCTAGATTCCACATGTATGTGTTACTATACAGTATTTGTCTTTCTCTTTCTGACTTATTTCACTCTGTATAATAAGCTCTAGGCTCATCCATCTCATTAGAACTGGCTCAAATGTATTCTTTTTATAGCTGAGTAATATTCCATTGTGTATATGTACCACAACTGCCTTATCCATTTGTCTGCCAATGGACATCTAGGTTGCTTCCATGTCCTAGCTATTGTAAACTGTGCTGCAATGAACAATGGGGTACATGTATTTGTTTCAATTCTGGTTTCCTCTGCTGGTGTGTATGCCCAGCAGTTGAATTGCAGCTGTTCTGACAACCAAGAGATGATACCTGATTGTGGTTTTGATTTGCATTTCTCTAATAATGAGTGATGTTGAGCATCTTTTCATGTGTTTATTAACCCTTTGTATGTCTTCTTTGGAGAAATGCATATATATGTATATGTATATATATATATGTATACATATATGTATATATATGTATATGTATACATATATGTATATATATGTATATATGTATGTGTATATATATGTATACATATATGTATGTACGTGTGTATATATATATACACAGTATATTCAAGGAAGCAGTTATCTGGTGAGATTTTGAAGTAATGTTATTTTATCCTTTATGTTTTGCTCTGTCTTTTTTTTTTTTTTTTGCTCTGTCTTATTTTTAATAGAGATAGATAGATAGATATGTAGATGGACAGATGGATAGACACAGGGGTGAAAAACATTGAATCAGGTAGAATACAAGTGCAGAAAATACTTTCCCAAATTGGCTTAAGCAAAAAGGAACTTTATTAACTCACTTTACCAAAATATCTGAAGGCAGCATTGTCTTCAATCACCTGGTCCATCAGTCAAAAGCAATTTATTAAGTTCATGATTATATGCCTTTTATATATGTTAAAAGGCACTCTCACTGCTGAGATTACAGCAGTGAGAAAGACAATGGCCCTGATCTGTATTATATTCTGAAGAGGTCAGAGAGAAAATAAATACATGAGCATATGTTAAATGTATTTGTATACATTCCAGGTTCTGATAAGCACCACGGAGAAGCTAAGTTCAGGAAATGTGATAGAGGGTAGCAGTGAAGGTTTGCTTTGGTTTGAATGATCTGGAAACTCCTTTCAGAAAGTGCTATCATTTCAGTTGAGGTTTGAATGACAAGACAGTTCTGCAATGATATCAGGGAGTTCCATGAAGAATAAACAGCAAGGACAAAGGCCCCTGGGCAGAAATTACAGTTGAATTAAAGTGAATCAGGCAGAGATCAAATAGAGGTGAGGTAGGAGAGCAGAGCAAGACCAGATTCTAAAAATCCTAAGGGGTGGTGATGAGGAAGGAGAGGAGAATCAGGTTTAGTTCTCCCTAGTCGAACACCTCCAAGGCATTATGGAGGCCTGGGGTGGGAGAGGTGGATTCTGTTTCACATAAATACTCCCTAGGTTTTCAGGGAATAACTCACATGATACACCTTTATTCTCTAACTCCCTTGTATGCATTCAATCCACCCAATTTCTTGTCTTTTATCTCTCTGCATCGGTTCTATTAGGTCAGTCTTACACCTATTTCATAAACAAAGGAATTGTATTATCTTCCTGTTGCTTCTGTAACAAATTAACACAAATTTAGTGGCATACGTTAACATAAGTGTATTCTTGTATAGTTCTGAAGGTCAGAAATCTGCAATGGGTCACACTGGTATGAAACCAAGGTGCTAGCAGGGTTATGTTCCTGCTGGAGGCTCTAGGGAAGAATCCATTTCCTGTGTCTAGAGATTTATTAGGTTTCTTGGTTCATGATTCTGAATCACTCTGGCCTGTCCTTCCATCTTCACAGCTCCTTCTCTGACTCTGACCTTCCTGCCTCCTTCTTACAGGGACTCTTGTGATTACATTAGGCACACCTGGATAAATGAGGCCACTCTCCTATCTCAAGATGTTTAACTTAAATCACATCTACAAAGTCTCTTTTACCACATAAGGCAGCATAGTCACAGGTCCCAGGTAATAGGGCATGGACATATTTGGGGAAGGGGACATGATATTGCCTACCACAAAAACGGACATTAGCAAAGTGGCTTAGCAAATGTCACATTACTCTGATGAGCCAGAGACTTTGTCAGACTCAAACTTGGTCTTTAGTTAATGTTCTCAGTGTGAAATTGTTAGTATAGGGCATCCTCAGGACAGGGATACAAGGGTTTAGAAGGAATCCTGGCCTATTGAGACACTAAGTAATGACACTGATCTGGTGAATATATCAACCTAGGTGTCTCTAGGCTGATTGGCAACATTTCTTAGTGGCTGAGAAACTCAGGAGTCACAATAATCTTGCTTTGATACCCAACTCTCCCACTTAGTAGCTGTGGGACTTGGGCAAATATTAATACTTTATCACTCTGGATCTTGATTTCCTCACCTATAACATAAGTCACAAGGTAATCAGAAAGATTTAGAGAGATAATGCCTAGGCAACAGAAAGTAGCATATGCATATTCAAACAACCACAGCTATTATTATTAGAATATCATTTTACTTAGTTTCACAGTGATAGATTTTAGGTCAATGTATAAACATTTTTGTAATTTAGTGTTCTGATTTCACTAAGGAACATACACAATAAAAAATCACATTCATGTAGTCTAATTTAGAGATAGGTTTTTCACTTTTTTAGCCTGAAAAATCACCTGGTTAACAAAGAAGTTCTTTATCACTCCTATAAGAAGTCAAGAAGATATTGTCACAAGGTTGTTTTGCGCAACAAAAATATAATAAATTGCTCTCAGTTCCTTGGCCTCATATTACTCACATTACTTCAAATCTGGAAGGAAATGATCCAGGCAATGCAACAAGCCACTTATTAACTCTAAGCAATGTTAATTAGGAGATTTTAAAAATATTCTTAGAGGTCAGGATCCTTCTCTGACTTTACTGGTCTCTCTTTTTAAGTCTCTGTACATACTAGTTTTTGCCAAGAGCTAGAAGAACAATGATTGAAGCCTCTTTGTTCTCCTTATGGTTGCATTATCAGAAAAAAAGTTATATTCAAAGAAATATTTGAATATATTTCATGCTTAAAGTAGCCAAGAGCAGGAGGACAGAAGCTCTGCTCTGAAAATTGCATTAGAACTCCAGCTATCTTCCAGTATGTATGTCCTAAGAGACAAGGGTAGGTTTGATATCTGCACAGTCACAATCAACCACATTTTCCTCAAGGTAATGCAGGACATACACACAGCATAAAAGCTGGACTCTCCTTGTGTACTCTTACATGTCCCCTTGAATTATATTAAATAAAAAATAATAAAATTAGCATAATTTATTTGAAAGATACAATTAAATATTAAATATAATTCAAAACATAAGTGTATTTGTTTCTTTGAGCTGCTGTAACAGCAACAACAACAAAAAAAAACTAAGTGCCTTAAAACCACAACAATTTTTTCACTCACATTTATGGAGGCCAGAAGCTCAAAATTCAGATGTTGATAGTTGGTTCCTTCTGAGTATTCTGAGGCAAAATCTCTTCCCTGCCATTCTCATAGCTTCTGAATTGCTGGAAAACCTGTACTTTCATTCTCAGTACCATATTCACCTCATTACTCTTTCACCTTTTAAGCCTTTGCAAAGAGCTCATCTCTTTAATTAGGTCTACCAGAACTCTTTCATTAATACTTCAATATTCTTCCCTTTCTACCTTGCCAGTCCTCCCACATTGCTCTAGCTCTTTTTTTTTTAAATAATTCTTATCAACCTCTAACGTAGTCTATACATTATTTATTACTCTCAGCTATTTGTTATGATAGCTTATGGTGAATGATGTCAGATTTGTGATCTCTAAAGAAGAATATTTAGCTTCGGGACCAGAGACCAGGCTTGATCACTCAAGAGCTTTTGTGTAGCAGTTTTATTAAAGTAAGAAAAGGGACAGAGAAAGCTTTTAACATAGATATCAGAAGGGGGATAGAGAATGCCCTTGTAGCTAGTCTTATCAAAGCCTTATATACATTTTCAGATCCACTCCCACAACATAAATCTTAAATTAACAAGATTAGAACTAACAATAGAAAGATCTTACCAGTCCCACTCCCATAATATACATTTTAAGATGACAGGATTAATCAGAAGATTCTTGTTAAGGAGAAACATGTCCTCCAGCAAGATACATTGTTATGTTGACTAAGACAAAGCAATGTAGAAATGAACTTTGTCCTTTTCTCCTTGAGAGCCCCAGACTCCTTTCTCCTTTTCCAGGGCTCTGGACCCCCCTTTCTTCTCCTCGGGAACCCTGGACTTCTTATCAACCTACCCAGGAATTGACTCTCTCAATTATCTGCCAGGATGGCAAATAATCTGCCTACGATGCAGAAGACCTGGGTTGGATCCTTGGGTTGGGAAGATCCCCTGAAGAAGGAAATGACAACCCACTCCAGTATTCTTGCCTGGAGAATCTCCATGGGCAGAGGAGTCTGGCAGGCAGTCCATGGGGTTGCAATGAGTCGGACATGACTGAGTGACTTTCACCTTCACTTTTCTCACGTGTCATTACAATATGAACTACAAGACTCTAAAAGAGCAAGGAATCTTGTCTATTTTCTTCATTAAATAAATATTTTTGGAGTAAAATAATGAAAAAAATTGCTTTGCAAATTGATGTAACCTTTGGGAAATCATTATGTGTCAATATGAAATAAAATATTTACAAATATTCTCATCCTTTGACCAAGAATTTCTACATCTTAGGAATAATCCTGAAGAGATAATGTAAAATGCAGAGAAGAATTTGTAGAGAAAAATTTATAACACAGTTGACAACAATTGTAAAAATGTAGAAACAAATGCCTAGTATTGGGCAAGTGCTAAGGAAATTTTACTTAAGATAATATATAGGCACTAAAATTGTTTTGAGTCTGTAATGGCATAATGACAAGAATATCTTTTTAAATAAAATTATTTCTTATTTAAAATGCTAAAAATGAGAAAAGAAGAAGAAGAAGAAGGGGAAGGGGAAGAGGAAGAGGAAGAAGAAGAAGAAGAGGAAGAAGAAGAAGAAGAGGAAGAAGAAGAAGAAGAGGAAGAAGAGGAAGAGGAAGAAGAAGAGGAAGAAGAGGAAGAAGAAGAAGAAGAGGAAGAAGAAGAGGAAGAAGAAGAAGAAGGAGAAGGGGAAGAGGAAGAGGAAGAAGAAGAAGAAGAGAAAGAAGAAGCCAAGCAATTGTATATCTAGTGGCTTCTAAATGTATCCATTCACTAAAAAGTCACTTTACTATGGGTCCTGGGAATATGGCAGTCAATGAAACAGACAAAATATCCTGCTATCATGAATCTTGTATTGTAGTGTGGTGAAACAGCCACAAATAAGTAAAGATGGCATAACGTCAGGTGTGATAAGTGCTGTGAAGAAGACTTAGCACTCTTGAAGAATACAGTGATGGGGAGTGCTGTTTCATATGATAGACAGAAAAAAGCCTCTTTGAGGAGGTGTTATCTGAGTATCAATCAAAACAAATTAAGGGAGTGGGGTACAAACGTCTAGACGAGCAATCCATGCTGAGGGACCAGCATGGACTCTAGTTTGAGAGTAAGTTTGGCAGGTTGAAAGAGACATATTGGATTAGGAAGGAAAGAAGAAAGCTTCTGTAGCTAGAGCAGACAAATCAAGGTAAAAGGAGGTAGGAAATCACCTTGGAAAGATAACCAATGGACAGATCACATACAGTTTTGTGAGAGTCTTGGATTTCATTCTAGTTGTAATGAGCGTTCAATGGAGATCTTTGTGCAGAGAAGTAAAATGAGCTGACTTATGATTTAAAAGGATAACTTGACTTCTGTGATGAAAATAGAAAAATTGGTATTAAGAGAAAGAGAGATTAGGCTATTGTGTAATGCCATCAAGAAGTGATATTGGCTTGGACTGAAGTGGTAGTGGTGAAAGATTATGATAAATATGATTTGGGATATAATTTTGGAGATAGTGACAATAGGAATTGCTGATGCAATGGTTGTAGGAAGTGACTGGGGAAAAAATAGTCAAAGTGAGGGACTTCCCTGGGAATCCAGTGGTTAAGAATCTGCCTGCCAATGCAAGGGACACAGGTTTGATCTTTGGTCAGGGAAGATCCCACGTGCCATGGAGCATCTAAGCCTGTGAGCCACAGCTACTAAGCCCGAGCGCCTAGAGCCCATGTTCTGCAACAAGTGAAGCCACTGTAAGAAAAAACCCATGCCCCAAAATGAAGAGTAGCTCCCATTAACTGCAACTGAAGAAAGCCTGCATGCAGGAAGGAAGACCCAGCTCAACCAAAATTAAATAAGCAAATTAATTAAATAAATTTTTAAAAGATGTTGCCTCTAAAAATTTGTTTAAAAATAGTCAAAGTTCAATTTTCCTTTGAGTCTAAGCATCTGAGCAAATAAATTGATCCATTTTCAATTAATGGAAGCAATGAGAAATATAACGTTAGGTTTGTTTGTTGTTGGAGGATGTTTAATAATGGAGTTCTATTTCAGAGAATCATAAGAAACTCTTAGTCATCTAAGAGTACATGTCAAATAGGCAGTTAAATATAGATATATACATTGAAGTTTTCAAACTGTGGTGCTGGAGAAGACTCTTGAGAGTCCCTTGGACTGCAAGGAGATCAAACAAGTCAATCCTAAAGGAAATCAACCCTGAAAATTCTTTGGAAGAACTGATGCTGAAGCTGAAGCTCCAATACTTTGGCTGCCTGATGTGAAGAGACAACTCATTGGAAAAGACCCTGATGCTGGGAAATATTGAAGGCAAGAGGAGAAGAGGGTGACAGAGGATGAGATGTTTGGATGGCATCACTGACTCAATGGACATGAGTTTGAGCAAACTCTGGGAGATAGTGAAGGATAGGGAAGCCTAGTTGCAAAGAGTAGGATATGACTTAGTGACTGAACAACAACAAGAATATATATCTGCACTAGATTTATATATTTGGAAGTCATAAATATGTATATAACATTTAAAGCTGGGAGACTGGATGAGATCACCGAGGGAGTGAATATAGGTGAAGATATCTCATGATGAAGCTTTGGTTTCCCAAATATTTGGAGTCTAGATAATGGAGAAGGAACCCAAAAAAGACAGCTAGTAGGGTAGTAGGAAAATGAAGAGGATGAGGTATCTTGGTAGTAAAGTAAAAAAAAAAAAAAAGTATTTCAGTCCAAGTTAATGCAACAATACAATTGAGGGAAATAAATGGTATATAGATTTTGAAGGAAAAATAATACTGTCTTTATTCACAGAAGATGTAATAATTTATGTACAAAATCCAAAAGAATCAACAAAAGCTTCCTGGAAACAATAATTGATTTTAGCAAGGTTGCAGGATACAAAGTTAATATATAAAATCAATCACTTACATATATACCATCAATGAAAAAGTAGAATTTAAAGTTAAAAACATGATAGCATTTGCATTAGTACATAGGCATAAATCTAGCAAAATATAAACAAAACTTATAAGGAAAATTACAGCAATGAGATAAAAGAACCTAAAAAATGGAGACTCCATCTTCACAGAAATGAAGACTCAACATTGTCAAGATGCCAGGTCTTCCCAAGTTCAGCTACAGATTCAGTGCAAACTAATCAAAATTTTAGAAAGTTATTTTGTGGATATTGATAAACTGATTCTAAAGTTTATATGAACAAGCAAAAGAGCTAGAATAATTAATGAGTTATTGAAGCAGAAAAACCAAGTTGGAAGACTGACACTATGGGAGTTCAAGACTTACTATAAAGTTTAAGACTTACTATAAAGCTGCAGTTGTTGCTGTTGTTCAGCTGCTCAGTTGTGTCCAATTCTTTGTGACCTCGGGGACTTCAGCATGCCAGGCTTCCCTATCCTTCACCATTTCCCAGAGTTTGCTCAAACTCATGTCCATCAAGTCGGTGATGCCTTCCAATCATCTCATCCTCTTTCTACTTTTGTTCTCTTCCTACCTTCTATCTTTCCCAGCATCAAGGTCTTATCTAATGAGTTGGCTCTTATCAGGTGGTCAAAATATTGGAGCTTTAGCTTCAGTATTAGTCCTTCCAATGATTTTTCAGGGTTGATTTCCTTTAAGATCGACTGGTTGGATCTCCTTGCAGTCCAAGGGACTTTCAAGAGTCTTCTCTAATGCCACAGTTCAAAAGCATCAATTCTTCAGCACTCAGCCTTCTTTATGGTCCAACTGCCAAGTCCGGACATGACTAGTGGAAAAAAAAAAAAAAAACATAGCTTTGACTAGATGTATCTTTGCAGGCACAGTGGTGTCTACGCTTTTTAATACACTGTCAGATTTTGTCAGTTTTTCTTCCAAGAAGCAAGCATCTTTTAATTTCATGGCTGCAGTCAGCGTCCACAGTGATTTTGGACCCCAAGAAAATTAAGTCTGTCACTGCTTCCATTGTGTCCCCATTTATTTGCTGGTAATCAACATAAAGTGGTATTGTCAAAAGAATAGATAAACCCACACAGTCAACTATCTTTGGCAAAGAAGCAAAAGCAATACAACAAAGCAAAGATAGTCTCTTCAACAAATCAGACCAAACAACCAGGCATCCATATGTAAAAAAAAAAAAAAAGATACATAGCTGATGAATAAGAATATGAAAATATACTCAACACATATATGTCACTAAGGAATTACAAGTTAAAACAATACCATTACATAGCTATTAGAATAGCCAAAGTGCAGAACACTGACAACAACAAATTCCCACAAGGATGTAAAGCAACAGGAACTCTAATTCACTGGTGGTGGGAAAGCAAAGTGATACAGCTACTTTGGAAGAGAGTCTGGCGGTTTATTACACAACTAAACATACGATGGGTGCATGTGTGCTAGGTCGCTTCATTCATATCTGACTCTTTGTGACCCTATGGACTGTACCCTACCAGGCTCCTCTGTCCATGGGATTCTCCAGGCAATAATACTAGAGTGGGTTGCTGTGCCCTCCTCCAGGGATCTTTCCAACCCAGGGATTGAACCTGCATCTCCTGTGGTTCCTTCACTGCAGGCAGGTTCTTTATCACTGAGCCACTGGGGAAGCCCCAGACATGCCATAGGATCCAACAATTGGACTCCTTGGTATTTAACCAAAGGAGTTGATAGCATATATCCACATAAAACCCAGCACACAGATGTTTGTAGCAGTTTTATTCATAATTGCTACAAACTTGAAGCAACCAAAGTTTTATTTAATAGGTGAATGGATGAAAAACTGTGGTACATACAGACAGGGAAATGTTATTCAGTGCTAAAAAGTTATGAGCTATCAACCCCTGAAAAGACATAGAAGAAAATTTAATGCACATTATTAAGCCAAAGAAGCCAATCTGAAAAAGCTACATACTGTATGATTTCAACTATGTGACATTCTGGAAAAGCCAAAACTATAAAGACAATAAAAAGTTTTTGGTTACCAAAGATTGGGGAGGAGGAGGGATGAATAGATAGAGCACAGAGAAGTTTTAGGTAACGAAGATATTTTGCATGATACTATCATGTTGGATATATGTCATTATACATCTGTCCAAACTTATAAAGTAAATGTAAAACTTGAAGAGTAAACCCTAACCTAAGCTATGGATTTTTAATGATTATGATGTATCAGTGTGGAGAAGGAAATGGCAACCCACTCAGTACTCTTGCCTGGAGAATTCCATGGACAGAGGAGCCTGGCGGGCTACAGTCTACGGGGTCACAAAGAGTTGGACATGACTGAAGTGACTTGCCACGTGTAGGTCCATCATTTGTAGCAAATGCACTATTCTGATGTCTATAATGGGAGAGTCTATCATGTGTGGGATAGAGTGTATATAGGAAACCATTGTACCATTATCACACTTTTTTCCTGTGAACCTATAACTGCTCTAACAGTATGAAGTCATTTTTTAAAAAGAAAAGCATTTTAAAAAGGAGAACATGATCAAGTGTGCCAAATCTTGCTCTTTCAAATAAGAGAGGGACTGAAAATTGATCACTTAATTCAGCAATGCAAAGCCCACTGGGGGTTTTTGATAAAAGCTGTTTTGATGGGTGATGGTCATGAGACAATTGTTGAATGAATTCAAAGGAAAATGAGAAGAGAAGTAACACTAGAAAGCAGAGAAATGGGGTTATATCTTAAGGGGAGGTGGTAGGTTTGAGAGATGATGGATCAAAAGTGGAAGATATCACAGATATCACATTTCCATACTGGTAGGAATGACCTATAGAGAGGGACAAAATAATTCTGAAAAACAGAGGCATTATCAATGGTGAAAGTGAAGTGTTAGTTGCTCAGTAATGTCCGACACCTTGTGACCTCATGGACTGTAGCCTGCCAGATTCCCCTGTGATTTCCAGAATTCCCCATGAAATTTTCCAGGCAAGAAGACTGCAGTGGGTTGCCATGTCCTCCTCCAGGGGATCTTCAAGACCCAGGGATTGAACTCAGGTCTCCTGCATTGCAGGTGGATTCTTTACTGTCTGAACCAACTGGGAAGCACATTATCAATGGTAAAGCTGCTAAATAAAGAAAGTGAGTGGAATTCAGCATACAAGTAGAGGGTGTTCATCTTAGATAGGAATAAATATAGTTCATTCATTTTAAAAGGAAGGAGACAGAATAGATTGATACAGATTGAGGGAGGTAGGTAGATTTGCTGCTGGATACATGTAGAAATTCTCTATTTTTAAAATAGTTTTGTTAAGATGTAATGCACATACCATAAAATCACTACACTTATAGTGTTCAGTTTAGTGGTATTTTTTTTTTTGTATATTCAGAGTTGTGGAACCATCATCACAAAATAACTTCAGAATATTTTCATCAACCTGAAAACAAAAGCCCATATGCATTGTCAATTACCCCCATATCCCCACTCACTGGCCCCTGGCAATCATTAATACACTTTCTGTCTCTATGCATTTGTCTGTTTTGGACATTACATATACATAAAATCATACATAAGCTTTGTGCTTGACACATGGAAAAATCGGTGACTTTTATTCTGCCCCCTCTAATTTTTTAATTGAGAAATCCAACATCACAGATCACTAATACATTTAATATTAGACACAGTAAAACAGTGAATAGCATAGCAACTGGATAAAAATACAGTAAAATTTAATGGTAATTATCCTTGAGTGATGGGTTTATGGGTGATTTTATTTTCTTCTCTATACTTTGTTCAATTTGAATGTTTATGTAAGGGACATGTTTTACAAAAAACTGAAGGAATCAAAAGAAGTTCAACAAATTTGAAAGGTATAAAACATTATGAAAAATCTAGTGAATATTTTAACTAAGTTTGCTTTAGAATTCCATCTCCTTTTCTAAAATTTAATAGACAACAGTGTCTGATTTTTTTCTCAATCCTACTAGAGCTCAAAATTGAGTCTGCTTTTTCTACATACTGTTTAATTCTGCAGTGTCTTAAGGTTCATTCAGAGTTAATGGTTGTCCTGTTGTTGAAAGAGTACACACTGTCTTGAGAATACACTGGTGATGGTTGACCTTCAGAAGGTTTTCTGGAAAAAAAAAATCCCCCCACTAGACATAAGCACTGTTGAAAACATCTTAACAAAGACACGTTGCTGCCAAAACCAAAGAAAGGGTATCAGCGGCAAGCAAATGGTATTCTGAGAGAGCTGTCATAATTAAAATAAACTTTCAGGTTCTGACATCTATAGTAAAATAAGGTTGAACTGCAGGAAAAGAAAATTCAAGAATTAGACATATCACCTTGAACAGTAGAGCACATTGGTCACTTTATTCATTTAGTCTTGATCTTCCTGGACACAGAGGCATATCCTCATCCTTACTCACTGATCTGACCAATTAAAAAGTTCCTATTGGATAACAAATAGGGAGGCATATAGTTCTCAAGGTTATTTAATTAGCTGTGGCCAATAAAGACACAATCTAAGAGATTGAGAGACAAGGGTCAATGAAATAATCTTCAAATGAAAAGTTACTCCAGTCATTGGTTTGCTTACCACAGAGTGGAACATATCTATAGACAGATAATTACTATCCTCAACAAAACAAATGAGATATGACCTGAGAAAAAAGTTGAGGTCGATAAACTTAATTTTCAATCTCAATTAGGATGATCCTATCATTTTCTCATTCAATGCTTTATTACATTTTTAAAATAATCAACTGGCTTAATATTCTTGGGCAATTAATGTTTAACAATTATCTTTATGTGCTAACTTCTAATTCACCATCCTCCATGTGGTGGTAGCATTTTCATCTATACTTGCTCCCTCATTGCTCTGGCCTGATTCTGAAGATTAAAAATACATGATGTGACACACGAATCTACACCCTCCATTTTATTACATTTTCTCCACTTCAAATGCGTATCACACCTCTCTAAGAATATATCACCTACATGATTTCCTATTTCTTCTCTCTCTAAAACAACCTATCATACATAATACTACTCTACCTTCTTTCACAGAAGTGACCTTATTCCCATGGAAATCCAAATTTTCCTCATATGCTTTTGAAGCTCTCCCTTTCAATTTATTATATCTTCATGCTGAACATCTTCTTTACTGTAATTTTGACATCAGCCTGTAACATGCTCAAATAATCACTGCTTGAACAAAACTTTTTTCCTTGACCCAGTAACCACCTGCAGATACTATTCCATTTCTCTATTTCCTTAACATGATAGCAATTCCACTAGAACTATTTTCCATAAATCTTACAATCTCCATTTTATTATGGTAGGCAACAGAAGAAAGTCACCATGGCCCACACTGGTCTTGTTTTCCTCCTACCTCATTGATCATTTTTTTTTTTTTGCATGTCCATTGCTAGTTTCTTGTACCTCACTTGGAAATTTGAAATTCCTAACGGCTTAGTTCTGAGCCCTCTTCATTTTCTATATATTAATCGCTGATCTCACCAAGAAACTCACTTAATACCTACTTTCATGTTTATTTCTGAAATGTTGACCTCTCCTCAGAGCTTGAGAATCATACAAAAATTTACTTGACATATTTTTAAATATCTCATAGTTATCTCAAACCTAATATTTGAAAAACTGAAATATTGATCTTCATCTCAAAACTCTCACCCAGTCTTTGCTTTCTCTGTAAATAATGCAACCATCCAGTCAATTATTCAAGCCAGAGCTATGGGTCAGTCTCAATTGTTCCATTTCCTCCACCCAACATATCCACATAAATCTATCATCAAGTACTCTTGTGTATAGCACTTGCTCTGCATCAAGCCATCAATGTTTCTTATCTGGAATGCTGAAATAGCTCACACACACACACACACACGTATATATATACACCCACATATATATAGATATATATCAGCCATGACTTCTCTGAGTACTAAACATAAAAATATTTTGGGGTTGCTCTTTACCATTTTAGGGTAGAATCACAGAATTCTTTAAATGAGAACATAGCACTGCACCTGTAAAAATTGATCATTTTATGCAAATTAGATTTATGTGCTGTTCAGTAACATAGCAAAAGCATTTAGTAGGTACATATTCATTACTTGTAAACAAAAGAGTAGCTTACAAACTTTTCTGACAAGAAAAAACAGTGAATAGCCGTGACACTCAGAAAGCAAGTAGTATTCTTAGTGTTTTAAAACTGCTTACTTATGACCTAATATTTGTATGAGGACAATGAGACCCAATCTACCCTATGATTTGTGTGTTCAGTGCAAGGTAATTAACTTTCAAATTGACTGGATCTCTATTTTACTGGATCACAGCAATCTTCATCTTTTAATCTTTAATTTAAAACAAATTAAACCTAAAATTTTGAGATAACTGTAGATTCATATAGAGTTGTAAAACACAATGCAGAGAGATCAGAGAGATATCATGTACTCTTTAGCCAGTTTCCTCAAAAGGTAACATCTTCCAAAACTGTAGTACCATATAACAACCAAGTTATCAACATTAATACAGTCCAGATACAGAATATTTCTACTGCCACAAGGATCTCTCAGTCTGTCTTTTATATCCAGCACCACTCCCCTGTTACTCTTACCCCTTCCTTAAACCATGGTAATAACTAATCTCATCTGTATTTCTTTAATTTTGGCATTTTAAGAATGTTATACAGGGACTACTGCAGAGGTTCAGTGGTTAAGACTCCACACTTCCACTGCAGGGAGTGCAGTTTTGATCCCTGACTGGAGAACTAAGATCCTTCATGCTGTGCTGTGTAGCCCAAAAAAGAAAAAGAGAATGTTGCGATAATGAAAGTATATAGTAATCTTTGGCTTTATTTCATTCAGTATTATTTTCTGAAGATTTGTTGAGGTTGTTGCATGTCCTCACTAATTTTTATTGCTAAATAATATTTCAGTCTATGGGTATGCCAAAGTTTATTTAACCCTTTTCCCATTGAAGAACATTTGGTTCCTCCTGTGTGCCACCCTGCTCCCCTGCCCTGTTACTGGCTATTATAAAGAAAACTTCTTTTCATATTCATGTACATACTTTGTGGGAAGATAATTCTTCCTTTCACTAGAGTAAATGCCCAAGAGTGACATTGCTGGCTAATATGGTATTTAACAAGTTTAGCTTTTTCCTTTGCCTTTTTAAAGAAACTGCCAAACTGTTTTCCAGATTATCTGTACCATTTTCCCACCAGCAAATATTAATGGTCAGTTTTTCCACATCCTCTACAGCATTTGGTGTTGTAACTATTTTTTATTTTAGCCATTCTGATAGATGTGTAATGATATATCATGGGGTTTTATCTTGTCTTTGCCTAATGGCTAATGATGTTGAGCACCTTTTCATGTGCTTATTTGCCATCTGTATTTTTCTCTGTAATTTTGTATTTTCAATCCTCCTGTGAACAACCTGAGCCTTGCCATATGTCTAGACCTTGAACTTGGATTATAACTTTGGAGAGATTCATAAGGTTTCTAAGAGGCAGTGACTGTTTTCTTTTCTTTTTTTTTTAGTTCCTTCACTGTAGAGTGGAATGTCATTTTCTCAAGTACTTCAGTAGATATTACCTCATTCAAAAACTCTTTGCAAATATTTTTTTTGCCTTGAAAATAACCTAATTGGACTATCACGAGTCTAAACTGATGGCAGATTGTTGACAAAGTTGAGTGAAAATGGTTTCAAGTAATACGAACCAATGACAGTTCAGAATAGACATAGAAAATAAGTGGCAATTCTTATCTATGAATATGTCACCTAGAGGATAGCTGATAGAAAGGTTACTAGCACATGCAAGATATCTGAGAAACTGATATTTTGTGGGAAGTTGCTTAATACTCTTGTCTTCTTAAGGACTAGTTAAATGAATACTATGCTTTTAGAAAACAGATTCAATTTACCTC
>NC_057419.1:108662692-108665491 GCF_019320065.1 Cervus canadensis
TTTACAGAAGTTTTCAACTATTATCCCCTCAAGTATTTTCTCATGGCCTTTCTTTATGTCTTCTTCTTCTGGGACTCCTATGATTCGAATGTTGAGGCGTTTAACATTGTCCCAGATGTCTCTGAGGCTGTTCTCATTTCTTTTAATTCTTTCTCCTTTTTCCTCTCTGCTTTATTTATTTCTACCATTCTATCTTCCACCTCACTTATCCTATCTTCTGCCTCCATTATTCTATTGTTGGTTCCCTCCAGAGTGTTTTTGATCTCAGTTATTGCATTGTTCATTATTGATTAACTGTTTTTTATTTCTTCTAGGTTCTTGTTAAACATTTCTTGCATCTTCTCAATCCTTGTCTCCAAACTAATTATCTGTAACTCCAATTTGTTTTCAAGTTTTGGGATCATTTTTACTATCATTACTCTGAATTATTTTTCAGGTAGACTCCCTATCTCCTACACTTTTGTTTGGTTTGCTGAACATTTAACATGTTCCTTTACCTGCTGAATATTTCTTTGCCTTTTCATCTTATTTAGATAGCTCTGTTTTGGGTGGCCTTTCTGTATTCTGGCCGTTTGTGGTTCATCTTTATTGTGGAGGTTCTTCCCTGTGGGTGGGGTTGTACGGGTGGCTTGTCAAGGTTTCTTGGTTAGGGAAGCTTGCATCAGTGTCCAGGTGGGTGGAGCTTGATTTCTTTTCTCTGGAGTTCAATGAAGTGTCCAGTAGTGAGTTTTGAGCTGACTGTGGGTTTGGTTTGACTTTGTCCAGCCTGTACATTGAAGCTCAGGGCTATGTTCCTGTGTTGCTGAAGAATTTGTGTAGTATGTTTTGCTCTGGAGACTGTTGGCTCTTGGGTGGTGCTTGGTTTCAGTGTAGGTACAGAGGCTTTTGGATGAGCTCTTATTGATTAATGTTCCCTGGAGTCAGGAGTTCTCTGGTGTTCTCAGGTCTTGTACTTAAGCCTCCTGCCTCTGGTTTTCAGTCTTATTCTTACAGTAGCTTCAAGACTTCTCTATCCATACAGCACTGATTATAAAATATCTAGGTTAGTGGTGCGGCTTCCCTTGTGGCTCAGCTGGTAAAGAATCTGCCTGCAATGTGGGAGACCTGGGTTTGATCCCTGGGTTGGGAAGATCCCCTGGAGAAGGTAAGGGAAAGGCTAGCCACTCCAGTATTCTGGCCTAGAGAACTCCGTGGACTGTATAGTCTATGGGATCGTGAAGAGTCAGACACGACTGAGCGACTTCACTTTCAGTTTCACTTCAGGTTAGTGGTGAAAAGATTCTCCACAGTGAGGGACACTGGAGGGGTTCACATGGAGAAGGGGTTCACGTGGAGAAGAGAAGAGGGAGGAGGGAGATAGAGGTGACCAGGAGGAGAAGAGGGGGAATCAAAAGGGGAGAGAGCAAGCTAGCCAGTAATAAATTCCCTATGTGCTCTCCACAGTCTGGACCTCTCAGAGAGGCTCACAGAGTTACATAGAGAAGATAAAAGGAAGGAAGGAGATAGAGGTGACCAGAAGGAGAAAATGAATCAAAAGGAGAGAGACAGATCTAGCCAGTAACCAGTTCCTTAAGTGTTCTCCATAGCCCAGAACACACACAGAGATTAACAGAGTTGGGTAGAGAAGAGAAAGGAGAGGGTGGAGACAGAGGTGACCTGGCGAGCAAAGGAGAGTCAAGAGGTGGAGAGAGTAACCAAGCTGGTAATCACACTCCTAAGTAAAAATGGATGCTGAAGATTGGATTCTTAAAGGTACAAAATTGATAACAAGTACCAAAATGCAAAGATTAAAAGTCTAGAGTTTAGACTCTTAAAAATACAATATTAAAAAAACAAAACAAAATCACAAAAAATATTTTAAAAATATATGAAATTTGCTTTAAAAATAGGGTATTTTTTGCAATGTAATAGTAGATTATAAAAATGAAAATTAAAGGAGTAATATAGTACTTAAATTTTTTTAAAAAAATTTAAAAATTAAAAAAATGATAATAGTAAAAATATATTTAGGAATTTCTCTGGAGCTGTTGCGGGCAGTGCGGGGTCAGTTCAGTTTCAGATAGTTCCTTGTTTCAGCTTATAATTCTCAAGATCTATAGGCCACTTCCAATGTAGTTGGTGCTAACTACAGGGTTTTAATCTGTTGCACTTGTCACTTCCAAAGCGGTTCCCTGTTTATTTTAGCTTCTTCTGTTTTCAGGTCTCTTCAGTGTCTAATTTCTGCCCTGACACAAGGAGATGGAAGTTGTCACTTATTTAGGCTCACTTGTTCAGTCGTGCTGTGGGGAGGGGAGAACACTGCAAACAAATATCACCGGTGTGTGTGGGGAGTGCTCGCAGTGTCTCGTCTGCACTGGGTTTGCCCCCACTCATGGTGTGTGTGCTTTCCCGGTCTACATTTCTCAGGTTCTAGATTGCTCTGCAGGTAACTGTCTAAAGCAGGCCCTGGGTTGCATGCATTTCCCAGGTCTAAGCCACTCACGTTCAGGTTCTTGGGTATTTCACAGTCACAGACTTGGTTGGGCCTGCTCTTTGTCCCCTTCCCAGGTCTGAGAAGCTCAGGCGACCAGGTGCTTGATGAGCACTCTCCCAGGTGCATCTTATCGCCTCCCCCATCCTAGCCGCTTGGTTTCCTGGGTGGCAGCGGTGCACCCATCTCAGGTGTGCCGTGCGTCTCTTCTGGGGAGCTGATCTCTGACTGTGACCCTCCTGGTGGATGTCAGCTGTCCAGAATCCCAAGAAGTCTTGGTTAGCAACTGGGCTGCTTGCAGTTTGGTAGAGGATATGGTCTCTGAGGCC